>NW_028120771.1:0-459353 GCF_965178545.1 Coloeus monedula | reverse complement strand
GGTGCTGCCAGCACTGCAGGTGCCCCAGCAGTGCCAGCACAGGGACGGGCCCAGCGCGCCCCCGCATGCGCAGTGGGGAGGGGGGGGGGGGGCGCAGCGCGCCCGCGCATGCGCAGTGGTGTGGGGGGGGCCCAGCGCGCCCGCGCATGCGCAGTGGTGTGTGGGGGGGTCGGCCATCGCCCCCGCGCATGCGCAGTGGGGATGGGGGGCTGGCCGGCGCGCCCGCGCATGCGCAGTGGGGTGGGGGGGGCACAGCGCGCCCGCGCATGCGCAGTGGTGTGTGGGGGGGTAGGGCCATCGCCCCCGCGCATGCGCAGTGGGGTGGGGGGCCGGCCGGCGCGCCCGCGCATGCGCAGTGGGGGGGGGGGGTGTGGGGGCCCAGCGCGCCCGCGCAAGCGCAGTGGGGTGGGGGGGGCCCAGCGCGCCCGCGCATGCGCAGTGGGGGTGGGGGGGCCGTCCAGCTCTCCCGCGCATGCGCAGTGGGGTGGGGGTAGGGCCAGCGCACCCGCGCATGCGCAGTGGGGGGTGGGGGGGGTCGGCCATCGCCCCCGCGCATGCGCAGTGGGGTGGGGGGGCCGTCCAGCTCTCCCGCGCATGCGCAGTGGGGAGGGGGGGGGGGGGGCCCAGCGCGCCCGCGCATGCGCAGTGCTGTGGGGGGGGGTCGGCCATCGCGCCCGCGCATGCGCAGTGGGGTGGGGGGCCGGCCGGCGCGCCCGCGCATGCGCAGTGGGGGTGGGGGGGGCCGTCCAGCTCTCCCGCGCATGCGCAGTGGGGTGGGGGTAGGGCCAGCGCACCCGCGCATGCGCAGTGGGGGTTGGGGGGGGCCCAGCGCGCCCGCGCATGCGCAGTGGTGTGTGGGGGGGCGGCCATCGCCCCCGCGCATGCGCAGTGGGGGTGGGGGGGCCGTCCAGCTCTCCCGCGCATGCGCAGTGGGGTGGGGGGCCGGCCAGCGCCCCCGCGCATGCGCAGTGGGGTGGGGGGCCGGCCGGCGCGCCCGCGCATGCGCAGTGGGAGGGGGGGGGTAGGGCCAGCGCGCCCGCGCATGCGCAGTGGGGTGGGGGGGGCCCAGCCTGGGGGTGCCTTTTGTTCTGGTCCTCCGTGGGGCTGCCTTGAGAGCGGAATCAAGGTTGGAAAAGACCTCGGAGATCACTGAGTGCCACCAGCAGCAGCACGGCCAGCGCTGACCACGTCCGCCCATGCCACAGCCACAGGTGTTGGAGCACGCCCAGGGCTGGGCACTCCAAACCTCCCTGGGCAGCTGTGCCAAGGCCTGAGCGCCCTTTCCATGGAGGAATTTCCCCAATATCCACCCTGAGCCTCCCCTGGCCCAGCCTGAGGCCGTTCCCTCTCCTCCTGTCCCTGTTCCCTGGGAGCAGAACCCGACCCCCCCGGCTGCCCCCTCCTGTCAGGGACTTGTGCAGAGCCACAAGGTCCCGCCTGAGCCTCCTTTGCTCCGGGCTGTGCCCCTTTCCCAGCTCTCTCAGGAACTCTCCAGCCCCTTGCCAGCTCCGTTCCGTTGCCTGGACTCGCTCCAGCCCCTCCGTGTCCCTCTTGTCCCAGAGGTGCTGCCAGCACTGCAGGTGCCCCAGCAGTGCCAGCACAGGGACGGGCCCAGCGCACCCGCGCATGCGCAGTGGGCAGGGGGGGGGCCCAGCGCGCCCGCGCATGCGCAGTGGTGTGGGGGGGTGGGCCAGCGCGCCCGCGCATGCGCAGTGGGGGTGGGGGGGGCCGTCCAGCTCTCCCGCGCGTGCGCAGTGGGGTGGGGGTAGGGCCAGCGCACCCGCGCATGCGCAGTGGGGGGTGGGGGGGGGGCCCAGCGCGCCCGCGCATGCGCAGTGGTGTGGGGGGGGGGTCGGCCATCGCCCCCGCGCATGCGCAGTGGGGTGGGGGGCCGGCCGGAGCGCCCGCGCATGCGCAGTGGGGGTGGGGGGGCCGTCCAGCTCTCCCGCGCATGCGCAGTGGGGTGGGGGTAGGGCCAGCGCCCCCGCGCATGCGCAGTGGGGTGGGGGGCCGGCCAGCGCGCCCGCGCATGCGCAGTGGGAGGGGGGGTAGGGCCAGCGCGCCCGCGCATGCGCAGTGGGGGTGGGGGGGCCGTCCAGCTCGCCCGCGCATGCGCAGTGGGGTGGGGGTAGGGCCAGCGCACCCGCGCATGCGCAGTGGGGGGTCGGGGGGGCCCAGCGCGCCCGCGCATGCGCAGTGGTGTGTGGGGGGGTAGGGCCATCGCCCCCGCGCATGTGCAGTGGGGTGGGGGGCCGGCCGGCGCGCCCGCGCATGCGCAGTGGGGGTGGGGGGGGGGGCCCAGCGCGCCCGCGCATGCGCAGTGGGGTGGGGGGGGGCCCAGCGCGCCCGCGCATGCGCAGTGGGGGTGGGGGGGCCGTCCAGCTCTCCCGCGCATGCGCAGTGGGGTGGGGGTAGGGCCAGCGCACCCGCGCATGCGCAGTGGGGGGTGGGGGGGGTCGGCCATCGCCCCCGCGCTTGCGCAGTGGGGTGGGGGGCCGGCCGGCGCGCCCGCGCATGCGCAGTGGGGGTGGGGGGGGCCGTCCAGCTCTCCCGCGCATGCGCAGTGGGGTGGGGGGCCGGCCAGCGCCCCCGCGCATGCGCAGTGGGGTGGGGGGCCGGCCAGCGCGCCCGCGCATGCGCAGTGGGAGGGGGGGTAGGGCCAGCGCGCCCGCGCATGCGCAGTGGGGTGGGGGGGGCCCAGCCTGGGGGTGCCTTTTGTTCTGGTCCTCCGTGGGGCTGCCTTGAGAGCGGAATCAAGGTTGGAAAAGACCTCGGAGATCACTGAGTGCCACCAGCAGCAGCACGGCCAGCGCTGACCACGTCCGCCCATGCCACAGCCACAGGTGTTGGAGCACTCCCAGGGGTGGGCACTCCAAACCTCCCTGGGCAGCTGTGCCAAGGCCTGAGCGCCCTTTCCATGGAGGAATTTCCCCAATATCCACCCTGAGCCTCCCCTGGCCCAGCCTGAGGCCGTTCCCTCTCCTCCTGTCCCTGTTCCCTGGGAGCAGAACCCGACCCCCCCGGCTGCCCCCTCCTGTCAGGGACTTGTGCAGAGCCACAAGGTCCCGCCTGAGCTTCCTTTGCTCCGGGCTGTGCCCCTTTCCCAGCTGTCTCAGGAACTCTCCAGCCCCTTGCCAGCTCCGTTCCGTTGCCTGGACTCGCTCCAGCCCCTCCGTGTCCCTCTTGTCCCAGAGGTGCTGCCAGCACTGCAGGTGCCCCAGCAGTGCCAGCACAGGGACGGGCCCAGCGCCCCCGCGCATGCGCAGTGGGGGGGGGGGGGGGGGCCATCGCCCCCGCGCATGCGCAGTGGTGTGGGGGGGGCCCAGCGCGCCCGCGCATGCGCAGTGGGGGTGGGGGGGGCCGTCCAGCTCGCCCGCGCATGCGCAGTGGGGTGGGGGTAGGGCCAGCGCCCCCGCGCATGCGCAGTGGGGGGTCGGGGGGGCCCAGCGCGCCCGCGCATGCGCAGTGGTGTGTGGGGGGGTAGGGCCATCGCCCCCGCGCATGCGCAGTGGGGTGGGGGGCCGGCCGGCGCGCCCGCGCATGCGCAGTGGGGGTGGGGGGGGGGGGGGGCCCAGCGCGCCCGCGCATGCGCAGTGGGGTGGGGGGGGGCCCAGCGCGCCCGCGCATGCGCAGTGGGGGTGGGGGGGCCGTCCAGCTCTCCCGCGCATGCGCAGAGGGGTGGGGGTAGGGCCAGCGCACCCGCGCATGCGCAGTGGGGGGTGGGGGGGCTCGGCCATCGCCCCCGCGCATGCGCAGTGGGGTGGGGGGCCGGCCGGCGCGCCCGCGCATGCGCAGTGGGGGTGGGGGGGGCCGTCCAGCTCTCCCGCGCATGCGCAGTGGGGTGGGGGGCCGGCCAGCGCCCCCGCGCATGCGCAGTGGGGTGGGGGGGGCCCAGCCTGGGGGTGCCTTTTGTTCTGGTCCTCCGTGGGGCTGCCTTGAGAGCGGAATCAAGGTTGGAAAAGACCTCGGAGATCACTGAGTGCCACCAGCAGCAGCACGGCCAGCGCTGACCACGTCCGCCCATGCCACAGCCACAGGTGTTGGAGCACTCCCAGGGGTGGGCACTCCAAACCTCCCTGGGCAGCTGTGCCAAGGCCTGAGCGCCCTTTCCATGGAGGAATTTCCCCAATATCCACCCTGAGCCTCCCCTGGCCCAGCCTGAGGCCGTTCCCTCTCCTCCTGTCCCTGTTCCCTGGGAGCAGAACCCGACCCCCCCGGCTGCCCCCTCCTGTCAGGGACTTGTGCAGAGCCACAAGGTCCCGCCTGAGCCTCCTTTGCTCCGGGCTGTGCCCCTTTCCCAGCTCTCTCAGGAACTCTCCAGCCCCTTGCCAGCTCCGTTCCGTTGCCTGGACTCGCTCCAGCCCCTCCGTGTCCCTCTTGTCCCAGAGGTGCTGCCAGCACTGCAGGTGCCCCAGCAGTGCCAGCACAGGGACGGGCCCAGCGCACCCGCGCATGCGCAGTGGTGTGGGGGGGGGTCGGCCATCGCCCCCGCGCATGCGCAGTGGGGTGGGGGGGGCCGGCCGGCGCGCCCGCGCATGCGCAGTGGGGGTGGGGGGCCGTCCAGCTCTCCCGCGCATGCGCAGTGGGGTGGGGGGCTGGCCAGCGCCCCCGCGCATGCGCAGTGGGGTGGGGGGCCGGCCAGCGCGCCCGCGCATGCGCAGTGGGGTGGGGGTAGGGCCAGCGCGCCCGCGCATGCGCAGTGGGGTGGGGGGGGCCCAGCCTGGGGGTGCCTTTTGTTCTGGTCCTCCGTGGGGCTGCCTTGAGAGCGGAATCAAGGTTGGAAAAGACCTCGGAGATCACTGAGTGCCACCAGCAGCAGCACGGCCAGCGCTGACCACGTCCGCCCATGCCACAGCCACAGGTGTTGGAGCACTCCCAGGGGTGGGCACTCCAAACCTCCCTGGGCAGCTGTGCCAAGGCCTGAGCGCCCTTTCCATGGAGGAATTTCCCCAATATCCACCCTGAGCCTCCCCTGGCCCAGCCTGAGGCCGTTCCCTCTCCTCCTGTCCCTGTTCCCTGGGAGCAGAACCCGACCCCCCCGGCTGCCCCCTCCTGTCAGGGACTTGTGCAGAGCCACAAGGTCCCGCCTGAGCCTCCTTTGCTCCGGGCTGTGCCCCTTTCCCAGCTGTCTCAGGAACTCTCCAGCCCCTTGCCAGCTCCGTTCCGTTGCCTGGACTCGCTCCAGCCCCTCCGTGTCCCTCTTGTCCCAGAGGTGCTGCCAGCACTGCAGGTGCCCCAGCAGTGCCAGCACAGGGACGGGCCCAGCGCACCCGCGCATGCGCAGTGGTGTGGGGGGGGCCCAGCGCGCCCGCGCATGCGCAGTGGGGGTGGGGGGGGCCGTCCAGCTCTCCCGCGCATGCGCAGTGGGGTGGGGGTAGGGCCAGCACACCCGCGCATGCGCAGTGGGGGGTGGGGGGGGCCCAGCGCGCCCGCGCATGCGCAGTGGTGTGGGGGGGGGGTCGGCCATCGCCCCCGCGCATGCGCAGTGGGGTGGGGGGCCGGCCGGCGCGCCCGCGCATGCGCAGTGGGGTGGGGGGCCGGCCGGCGCGCCCGCGCATGCGCAGTGGGGGTGGGGGGGCCGGCCAGCGCGCCCGCGCATGCGCAGTGGGGTGGGGGTAGGGCCAGCGCCCCCGCGCATGCGCAGTGGGGTGGGGGGGGCCCAGCCTGGGGGTGCCTTTTGTTCTGGTCCTCCGTGGGGCTGCCTTGAGAGCGGAATCAAGGTTGGAAAAGACCTCGGAGATCACTGAGTGCCACCAGCAGCAGCACGGCCAGCGCTGACCACGTCCGCCCATGCCACAGCCACAGGTGTTGGAGCACTCCCAGGGGTGGGCACTCCAAACCTCCCTGGGCAGCTGTGCCAAGGCCTGAGCGCCCTTTCCATGGAGGAATTTCCCCAATATCCACCCTGAGCCTCCCCTGGCCCAGCCTGAGGCCGTTCCCTCTCCTCCTGTCCCTGTTCCCTGGGAGCAGAACCCGACCCCCCCGGCTGCCCCCTCCTGTCAGGGACTTGTGCAGAGCCACAAGGTCCCGCCTGAGCCTCCTTTGCTCCGGGCTGTGCCCCTTTCCCAGCTCTCTCAGGAACTCTCCAGCCCCTTGCCAGCTCCGTTCCGTTGCCTGGACTCGCTCCAGCCCCTCCGTGTCCCTCTTGTCCCAGAGGTGCTGCCAGCACTGCAGGTGCCCCAGCAGTGCCAGCACAGGGACGGGCCCAGCGCACCCGCGCATGCGCAGTGGGGAGGGGGGGGGCGCAGCGCGCCCGCGCATGCGCAGTGGGGGTGGGGGGGGCCGTCCAGCTCTCCCGCGCATGCGCAGTGGGGTGGGGGTAGGGCATCGCCCCCGCGCATGCGCAGTGGGGGGTGGGGGGGGCCCAGCGCGCCCGCGCATGCGCAGTGGTGTGGGGGGGGGGGGGGTCGGCCATCGCCCCCGCGCATGCGCAGTGGGGTGGGGGGCCGGCCGGCGCGCCCGCGCATGCGCAGTGGGGGTGGGGGGGCCGTCCAGCTCTCCCGCGCATGCGCAGTGGGGTGGGGGGGGCCGGCCAGCGCCCCCGCGCATGCGCAGTGGGGTGGGGGGCCGGCCAGCGCGCCCGCGCATGCGCAGTGGGAGGGGGGGTAGGGCCAGCGCGCCCGCGCATGCGCAGTGGGGTGGGGGGGGCCCAGCCTGGGGGTGCCTTTTGTTCTGGTCCTCCGTGGGGCTGCCTTGAGAGCGGAATCAAGGTTGGAAAAGACCTCGGAGATCACTGAGTGCCACCAGCAGCAGCACGGCCAGCGCTGACCACGTCCGCCCATGCCACAGCCACAGGTGTTGGAGCACTCCCAGGGGTGGGCACTCCAAACCTCCCTGGGCAGCTGTGCCAAGGCCTGAGCGCCCTTTCCATGGAGGAATTTCCCCAATATCCACCCTGAGCCTCCCCTGGCCCAGCCTGAGGCCGTTCCCTCTCCTCCTGTCCCTGTTCCCTGGGAGCAGAACCCGACCCCCCCGGCTGCCCCCTCCTGTCAGGGACTTGTGCAGAGCCACAAGGTCCCGCCTGAGCCTCCTTTGCTCCGGGCTGTGCCCCTTTCCCAGCTCTCTCAGGAACTCTCCAGCCCCTTCCCAGCTCCGTTCCGTTGCCTGGACTCGCTCCAGCCCCTCCGTGTCCCTCTTGTCCCAGAGGTGCTGCCAGCACTGCAGGTGCCCCAGCAGTGCCAGCACAGGGACGGGCCCAGCGCACCCGCGCATGCGCAGTGGGGGGGGGGGGGGGGCCCCAGCGCGCCCGCGCATGCGCAGTGGTGTGGGGGGGGCCCAGCGCGCCCGCGCATGCGCAGTGGGGGTGGGGGGGGCCGTCCAGCTCTCCCGCGCATGCGCAGTGGGGTGGGGGTAGGGCCAGCGCCCCCGCGCATGCGCAGTGGGGTGGGGGGCCGGCCAGCGCGCCCGCGCATGTGCAGTGGGAGGGGGGGTAGGGCCAGCGCGCCCGCGCATGCGCAGTGGGGTGGGGGGGGCCCAGCCTGGGGGTGCCTTTTGTTCTGGTCCTCCGTGGGGCTGCCTTGAGAGCGGAATCAAGGTTGGAAAAGACCTCGGAGATCACTGAGTGCCACCAGCAGCAGCACGGCCAGCGCTGACCACGTCCGCCCATGCCACAGCCACAGGTGTTGGAGCACTCCCAGGGGTGGGCACTCCAAACCTCCCTGGGCAGCTGTGCCAAGGCCTGAGCGCCCTTTCCATGGAGGAATTTCCCCAATATCCACCCTGAGCCTCCCCTGGCCCAGCCTGAGGCCGTTCCCTCTCCTCCTGTCCCTGTTCCCTGGGAGCAGAACCCGACCCCCCCGGCTGCCCCCTCCTGTCAGGGACTTGTGCAGAGCCACAAGGTCCCGCCTGAGCCTCCTTTGCTCCGGGCTGTGCCCCTTTCCCAGCTCTCTCAGGAACTCTCCAGCCCCTTCCCAGCTCCGTTCCGTTGCCTGGACTCGCTCCAGCCCCTCCGTGTCCCTCTTGTCCCAGAGGCGCTGCCAGCACTGCAGGTGCCCCAGCAGTGCCAGCACAGGGACGGGCCCATCGCCCCCGCGCATGCGCAGTGGTGTGGGGGGGGCCCAGCGCGCCCGCGCATGCGCAGTGGGGGTGGGGGGGGCCGTCCAGCTCGCCCGCGCATGCGCAGTGGGGTGGGGGTAGGGCCAGCGCCCCCGCGCATGCGCAGTGGGGGGTCGGGGGGGCCCAGCGCGCCCGCGCATGCGCAGTGGTGTGTGGGGGGGTAGGGCCATCGCCCCCGCGCATGCGCAGTGGGGTGGGGGGCCGGCCGGCGCGCCCGCGCATGCGCAGTGGGGGTGGGGGGGGGGGGCCCAGCGCGCCCGCGCATGCGCAGTGGTGTGTGGGGGGGGCCCAGCGCGCCCGCGCATGCGCAGTGGGGGGGGGGGGGCCGTCCAGCTCTCCCGCGCATGCGCAGTGGGGTGGGGGTCGGCCATCGCCCCCGCGCATGCGCAGTGGGGTGGGGGGCCGGCCGGCGCGCCCGCGCATGCGCAGTGGGGGTGGGGGGGGCCGTCCAGCTCTCCCGCGCATGCGCAGTGGGGTGGGGGGCCGGCCAGCGCCCCCGCGCATGCGCAGTGGGGTGGGGGGCCGGCCAGCGCGCCCGCGCATGCGCAGTGGGAGGGGGGGTAGGGCCAGCGCGCCCGCGCATGCGCAGTGGGGTGGGGGGGGCCCAGCCTGGGGGTGCCTTTTGTTCTGGTCCTCCGTGGGGCTGCCTTGAGAGCGGAATCAAGGTCTGAAAAGACCTCGGAGATCACTGAGTGCCACCAGCAGCAGCACGGCCAGCGCTGACCACGTCCGCCCATGCCACAGCCACAGGTGTTGGAGCACTCCCAGGGGTGGGCACTCCAAACCTCCCTGGGCAGCTGTGCCAAGGCCTGAGCGCCCTTTCCATGGAGGAATTTCCCCAATATCCACCCTGAGCCTCCCCTGGCCCAGCCTGAGGCCGTTCCCTCTCCTCCTGTCCCTGTTCCCTGGGAGCAGAACCCGACCCCCCCGGCTGCCCCCTCCTGTCAGGGACTTGTGCAGAGCCACAAGGTCCCGCCTGAGCTTCCTTTGCTCCGGGCTGTGCCCCTTTCCCAGCTGTCTCAGGAACTCTCCAGCCCCTTGCCAGCTCCGTTCCCTTGCCTGGACTCGCTCCAGCCCCTCCGTGTCCCTCTTGTCCCAGAGGTGCTGCCAGCACTGCAGGTGCCCCAGCAGTGCCAGCACAGGGACGGGCCCAGCGCACCCGCGCATGCGCAGTGGGGGGGGGGGGGGGGCCATCGCCCCCGCGCATGCGCAGTGGTGTGGGGGGGGCCCAGCGCGCCCGCGCATGCGCAGTGGGGGTGGGGGGGGCCGTCCAGCTCGCCCGCGCATGCGCAGTGGGGTGGGGGTAGGGCCAGCGCACCCGCGCATGCGCAGTGGGGGGTGGGGGGGGCCCAGCGCGCCCGCGCATGCGCAGTGGTGTGGGGGGGGGGTCGGCCATCGCCCCCGCGCATGCGCAGTGGGGTGGGGGGCCGGCCGGCGCGCCCGCGCATGCGCAGTGGGGTGGGGGGCCGGCCGGCGCGCCCGCGCATGCGCAGTGGGGGTGGGGGGGCCGGCCAGCTCTCCCGCGCATGCGCAGTGGGGTGGGGGTAGGGCCAGCGCCCCCGCGCATGCGCAGTGGGGTGGGGGGGGCCCAGCCTGGGGGTGCCTTTTGTTCTGGTCCTCCGTGGGGCTGCCTTGAGAGCGGAATCAAGGTTGGAAAAGACCTCGGAGATCACTGAGTGCCACCAGCAGCAGCACGGCCAGCGCTGACCATGTCCGCCCATGCCACAGCCACAGGTGTTGGAGCACTCCCAGGGGTGGGCACTCCAAACCTCCCTGGGCAGCTGTGCCAAGGCCTGAGCGCCCTTTCCATGGAGGAATTTCCCCAATATCCACCCTGAGCCTCCCCTGGCCCAGCCTGAGGCCGTTCCCTCTCCTCCTGTCCCTGTTCCCTGGGAGCAGAACCCGACCCCCCCGGCTGCCCCCTCCTGTCAGGGACTTGTGCAGAGCCACAAGGTCCCGCCTGAGCCTCCTTTGCTCCGGGCTGTGCCCCTTTCCCAGCTGTCTCAGGAACTCTCCAGCCCCTTGCCAGCTCCGTTCCGTTGCCTGGACTCGCTCCAGCCCCTCCGTGTCCCTCTTGTCCCAGAGGTGCTGCCAGCACTGCAGGTGCCCCAGCAGTGCCAGCACAGGGACGGGCCCAGCGCACCCGCGCATGCGCAGTGGGGGGGGGGGGGGGGGGCCCAGCGCGCCCGCGCATGCGCAGTGGTGTGGGGGGGGCCCAGCGCGCCCGCGCATGCGCAGTGGGGGTGGGGGGGGCCGTCCAGCTCTCCCGCGCGTGCGCAGTGGGGTGGGGGTAGGGCCAGCGCACCCGCGCATGCGCAGTGGGGGGTGGGGGGGGGCCCAGCGCGCCCGCGCATGCGCAGTGGGGTGGGGGGGGGTCGGCCATCGCCCCCGCGCATGCGCAGTGGGGTGGGGGGCCGGCCGGAGCACCCGCGCATGCGCAGTGGGGGTGGGGGGGCCGTCCAGCTCTCCCGCGCATGCGCAGTGGGGTGGGGGTAGGGCCAGCGCGCCCGCGCATGCGCAGTGGGGTGGGGGGGGCCCAGCCTGGGGGTGCCTTTTGTTCTGGTCCTCCGTGGGGCTGCCTTGAGAGCGGAATCAAGGTTGGAAAAGACCTCGGAGATCACTGAGTGCCACCAGCAGCAGCACGGCCAGCGCTGACCACGTCCGCCCATGCCACAGCCACAGGTGTTGGAGCACTCCCAGGGGTGGGCACTCCAAACCTCCCTGGGCAGCTGTGCCAAGGCCTGAGCGCCCTTTCCATGGAGGAATTTCCCCAATATCCACCCTGAGCCTCCCCTGGCCCAGCCTGAGGCCGTTCCCTCTCCTCCTGTCCCTGTTCCCTGGGAGCAGAACCCGACCCCCCCGGCTGCCCCCTCCTGTCAGGGACTTGTGCAGAGCCACAAGGTCCCGCCTGAGCCTCCTTTGCTCCGGGCTGTGCCCCTTTCCCAGCTCTCTCAGGAACTCTCCAGCCCCTTCCCAGCTCCGTTCCGTTGCCTGGACTCGCTCCAGCCCCTCCGTGTCCCTCTTGTCCCAGAGGTGCTGCCAGCACTGCAGGTGCCCCAGCAGTGCCAGCACAGGGACGGGCCCAGCGCACCCGCGCATGCGCAGTGGGGGGGGGGGGGGGCCCCAGCGCGCCCGCGCATGCGCAGTGGTGTGGGGGGGGCCCAGCGCGCCCGCGCATGCGCAGTGGGGGGGGGGGGGCCGTCCAGCTCTCCCGCGCATGCGCAGTGGGGTGGGGGTAGGGCCAGCACACCCGCGCATGCGCAGTGGGGGGTGGGGGGGGCCCAGCGCGCCCGCGCATGCGCAGTGGGCTGGGGTGGGGTCGGCCATCGCCCCCGCGCATGCGCAGTGGGGTGGGGGGCCGGCCGGCGCGCCCGCGCATGCGCAGTGGGGTGGGGGGCCGGCCGGCGCGCCCGCGCATGCGCAGTGGGGGTGGGGGGGCCGGCCAGCGCGCCCGCGCATGCGCAGTGGGGTGGGGGTAGGGCCAGCGCCCCCGCGCATGCGCAGTGGGGTGGGGGGGGCCCAGCCTGGGGGTGCCTTTTGTTCTGGTCCTCCGTGGGGCTGCCTTGAGAGCGGAATCAAGGTTGGAAAAGACCTCGGAGATCACTGAGTGCCACCAGCAGCAGCACGGCCAGCGCTGACCACGTCCGCCCATGCCACAGCCACAGGTGTTGGAGCACTCCCAGGGGTGGGCACTCCAAACCTCCCTGGGCAGCTGTGCCAAGGCCTGAGCGCCCTTTCCATGGAGGAATTTCCCCAATATCCACCCTGAGCCTCCCCTGGCCCAGCCTGAGGCCGTTCCCTCTCCTCCTGTCCCTGTTCCCTGGGAGCAGAACCCGACCCCCCCGGCTGCCCCCTCCTGTCAGGGACTTGTGCAGAGCCACAAGGTCCCGCCTGAGCCTCCTTTGCTCCGGGCTGTGCCCCTTTCCCAGCTCTCTCAGGAACTCTCCAGCCCCTTGCCAGCTCCGTTCCGTTGCCTGGACTCGCTCCAGCCCCTCCGTGTCCCTCTTGTCCCAGAGGTGCTGCCAGCACTGCAGGTGCCCCAGCAGTGCCAGCACAGGGACGGGCCCAGCGCACCCGCGCATGCGCAGTGGGGGGGGGGGGGGGGGGCCCCAGCGCGCCCGCGCATGCGCAGTGGGGGTGGGGGGGGCCGTCCAGCTCTCCTGCGCATGCGCAGTGGGGTGGGGGTAGGGCCAGCACACCCGCGCATGCGCAGTGGGGGGTGGGGGGGGCCCAGCGCGCCTGCGCATGCGCAGTGGGCTGGGGGGGGGTCGGCCATCGCCCCCGCGCATGCGCAGTGGGGTGGGGGGCCGGCCGGCGCGCCCGCGCATGCGCAGTGGGGGTGGGGGGGGCCGTCCAGCTCTCCCGCGCATGCGCAGTTGGGTGGGGGTATGGCCAGCGCCCCCGCGCATGCGCAGTGGGGTGGGGGGCCTGCCAGCGCGCCCGCGCATGTGCAGTGGGAGGGGGGGTAGGGCCAGCGCGCCCGCGCATGCGCAGTGGGGTGGGGGGGGCCCAGCCTGGGGGTGCCTTTTGTTCTGGTCCTCATGGGGCTGCCTTGAGAGCGGAATCAAGGTTGGAAAAGACCTCGGAGATCACTGAGTGCCACCAGCAGCAGCACGGCCAGCGCTGACCACGTCCGCCCATGCCACAGCCACAGGTGTTGGAGCACTCCCAGCGCTGGGCACTCCAAACCTCCCTGGGCAGCTGTGCCAAGGCCTGAGCGCCCTTTCCATGGAGGAATTTCCCCAATATCCACCCTGAGCCTCCCCTGGCCCAGCCTGAGGCCGTTCCCTCTCCTCCTGTCCCTGTTCCCTGGGAGCAGAACCCGACCCCCCCGGCTGCCCCCTCCTGTCAGGGACTTGTGCAGAGCCACAAGGTCCCGCCTGAGCCTCCTTTGCTCCGGGCTGTGCCCCTTTCCCAGCTCTCTCAGGAACTCTCCAGCCCCTTGCCAGCTCCGTTCCGTTGCCTGGACTCGCTCCAGCCCCTCCGTGTCCCTCTTGTCCCAGAGGTGCTGCCAGCACTGCAGGTGCCCCAGCAGTGCCAGCACAGGGACGGGCCCAGCGCACCCGCGCATGCGCAGTGGGCAGGGGGGGGGCCCAGCGCGCCCGCGCATGCGCAGTGGTGTGTGGGGGGGGCCCAGCGCGCCCGCGCATGCGCAGTGGGGGTGGGGGGGGCCGTCCAGCTCTCCCGCGCGTGCGCAGTGGGGTGGGGGTAGGGCCAGCGCACCCGCGCATGCGCAGTGGGGGGTGGGGGGGGGCCCAGCGCGCCCGCGCATGCGCAGTGGGGTGGGGGGGGGGTCGGCCATCGCCCCCGCGCATGCGCAGTGGGGTGGGGGGCCGGCCGGAGCACCCGCGCATGCGCAGTGGGGGTGGGGGGGCCGTCCAGCTCTCCCGCGCATGCGCAGTGGGGTGGGGGTAGGGCCAGCGCGCCCGCGCATGCGCAGTGGTGTGGGGGGGGCCCAGCGCGCCCGCGCATGCGCAGTGGGGGTGGGGGGGGGCCGTCCATCTCTCCCGCGCATGCGCAGTGGGGTGGGGGTAGGGCATCGCCCCCGCGCATGCGCAGTAGGGGGTGGGGGGGGCCCAGCGCGCCCGCGCATGCGCAGTGGGGGTGGGGGGGCCGTCCAGCTCTCCCGCGCATGCGCAGTGGGGTGGGGGTAGGGCCAGCGCCCCCGCGCATGCGCAGTGGGGTGGGGGGCCGGCCAGCGCGCCCGCGCATGCGCAGTGGGAGGGGGGGTAGGGCCAGCGCGCCCGCGCATGCGCAGTGGGGTGGGGGGGGCCCAGCCTGGGGGTGCCTTTTGTTCTGGTCCTCCGTGGGGCTGCCTTGAGAGCGGAATCAAGGTTGGAAAAGACCTCGGAGATCACTGAGTGCCACCAGCAGCAGCACGGCCAGCGCTGACCACGTCCGCCCATGCCACAGCCACAGGTGTTGGAGCACTCCCAGGGGTGGGCACTCCAAACCTCCCTGGGCAGCTGTGCCAAGGCCTGAGCGCCCTTTCCATGGAGGAATTTCCCCAATATCCACCCTGAGCCTCCCGTGGCCCAGCCTGAGGCCGTTCCCTCTCCTCCTGTCCCTGTTCCCTGGGAGCAGAACCCGACCCCCCCGGCTGCCCCCTCCTGTCAGGGACTTGTGCAGAGCCACAAGGTCCCGCCTGAGCCTCCTTTGCTCCGGGCTGTGCCCCTTTCCCAGCTCTCTCAGGAACTCTCCAGCCCCTTGCCAGCTCCGTTCCGTTGCCTGGACTCGCTCCAGCCCCTCCGTGTCCCTCTTGTCCCAGAGGTGCTGCCAGCACTGCAGGTGCCCCAGCAGTGCCAGCACAGGGACGGGCCCAGCGCACCCGCGCATGCGCAGTGGGGATGGGGGGGGGGGGGCCCAGCGCGCCCGCGCATGCGCAGTGGTGTGGGGGGGCCCAGCGCGCCCGCGCATGCGCAGTGGGGGTGGGGGGGCCGTCCAGCTCTCCCGCGCATGCGCAGTTGGGTGGAGGGCCGGCCAGCGCCCCCGCGCATGCGCAGTGGGGTGGGGGGCCGGCCAGCGCGCCCGCGCATGCGCAGTGGGAGGGGGGGTAGGGCCAGCGCGCCCGCGCATGCTCAGTGGGGTGGGGGGGGGCCCAGCCTGGGGGTGCCTTTTGTTCTGGTCCTCCGTGGGGCTGCCTTGAGAGCGGAATCAAGGTTGGAAAAGACCTCGGAGATCACTGAGTGCCACCAGCAGCAGCACGGCCAGCGCTGACCACGTCCGCCCATGCCACAGCCACAGGTGTTGGAGCACGCCCAGGGCTGGGCACTCCAAACCTCCCTGGGCAGCTGTGCCAAGGCCTGAGCGCCCTTTCCATGGAGGAATTTCCCCAATATCCACCCTGAGCCTCCCCTGGCCCAGCCTGAGGCCGTTCCCTCTCCTCCTGTCCCTGTTCCCTGGGAGCAGAACCCGACCCCCCCGGCTGCCCCCTCCTGTCAGGGACTTGTGCAGAGCCACAAGGTCCCGCCTGAGCTTCCTTTGCTCCGGGCTGTGCCCCTTTCCCAGCTGTCTCAGGAACTCTCCAGCCCCTTGCCAGCTCCGTTCCCTTGCCTGGACTCGCTCCAGCCCCTCCGTGTCCCTCTTGTCCCAGAGGTGCTGCCAGCACTGCAGGTGCCCCAGCAGTGCCAGCACAGGGACGGGCCCAGCGCACCCGCGCATGCGCAGTGGGGGGGGGGGGGCCCATCGCCCCCGCGCATGCGCAGTGGTGTGGGGGGGGCCCAGCGCGCCCGCGCATGCGCAGTGGGGGTGGGGGGGGCCGTCCAGATCGCCCGCGCATGCGCAGTGGGGTGGGGGTAGGGCCAGCGCCCCCGCGCATGCGCAGTGGGGGGTCGGGGGGGCCCAGCGCGCCCGCGCATGCGCAGTGGTGTGTGGGGGGGTAGGGCCATCGCCCCCGCGCATGCGCAGTGGGGTGGGGGGCCGGCCGGCGCGCCCGCGCATGCGCAGTGGGGGTGGGGGGGGGGGGCCCAGCGCGCCCGCGCATGCGCAGTGGGGTGGGGGGGGCCCAGCGCGCCCGCGCATGCGCAGTGGTGGGGGGGGGCCGTCCAGCTCTCCCGCGCATGCGCAGTGGGGTGGGGGTAGGGCCAGCGCACCCGCGCATGCGCAGTGGGGGGTGGGGGGGGGTCGGCCATCGCCCCCGCGCATGCGCAGTGGGGTGGGGGGCCGGCCGGCGCGCCCGCGCATGCGCAGTGGGGGTGGGGGGGGCCGTCCAGCTCTCCCGCGCATGCGCAGTGGGGTGGGGGGCCGGCCAGCGCCCCCGCGCATGAGCAGTGGGGGGGGGGGCCGGCCAGCGCGCCCGCGCATGCGCAGTGGGAGGGGGGGTAGGGCCAGCGCGCCCGCGCATGCGCAGTGGGGTGGGGGGGGCCCAGCCTGGGGGTGCCTTTTGTTCTGGTCCTCCGTGGGGCTGCCTTGAGAGCGGAATCAAGGTTGGAAAAGACCTCGGAGATCACTGAGTGCCACCAGCAGCAGCACGGCCAGCGCTGACCACGTCCGCCCATGCCACAGCCACAGGTGTTGGAGCACTCCCAGGGGTGGGCACTCCAAACCTCCCTGGGCAGCTGTGCCAAGGCCTGAGCGCCCTTTCCATGGAGGAATTTCCCCAATATCCACCCTGAGCCTCCCCTGGCCCAGCCTGAGGCCGTTCCCTCTCCTCCTGTCCCTGTTCCCTGGGAGCAGAACCCGACCCCCCCGGCTGCCCCCTCCTGTCAGGGACTTGTGCAGAGCCACAAGGTCCCGCCTGAGCTTCCTTTGCTCCGGGCTGTGCCCCTTTCCCAGCTGTCTCAGGAACTCTCCAGCCCCTTGCCAGCTCCGTTCCCTTGCCTGGACTCGCTCCAGCCCCTCCGTGTCCCTCTTGTCCCAGAGGTGCTGCCAGCACTGCAGGTGCCCCAGCAGTGCCAGCACAGGGACGGGCCCAGCGCACCCGCGCATGCGCAGTGGGGGGGGGGGGGCCCATCGCCCCCGCGCATGCGCAGTGGTGTGGGGGGGGCCCAGCGCGCCCGCGCATGCGCAGTGGGGGTGGGGGGGGCCGTCCAGCTCTCCCGCGCATGCGCAGTGGGGGTGGGGGTAGGGCCAGCGCCCCCGCGCATGCGCAGTGGGGGGTCGGGGGGGCCCAGCGCGCCCGCGCATGCGCAGTGGTGTGTGGGGGGGTAGGGCCATCGCCCCCGCGCATGCGCAGTGGGGTGGGGGGCCGGCCGGCGCGCCCGCGCATGCGCAGTGGGGGTGGGGGGGGGGGGGGGCCCAGCGCGCCCGCGCATGCGCAGTGGTGTGGGGGGGGCCCAGCGCGCCCGCGCATGCGCAGTGGGGGTGGGGGGGCCGTCCAGCTCTCCCGCGCATGCGCAGTGGGGTGGGGGTAGGGCCAGCGCACCCGCGCATGCGCAGTGGGGGGTGGGGGGGCTCGGCCATCGCCCCCGCGCATGCGCAGTGGGGTGGGGGGCCGGCCGGCGCGCCCGCGCATGCGCAGTGGGGGTGGGGGGGGCCGTCCAGCTCTCCCGCGCATGCGCAGTGGGGTGGGGGGCCGGCCAGCGCCCCCGCGCATGCGCAGTGGGGTGGGGGGCCGGCCAGCGCGCCCGCGCATGCGCAGTGGGAGGGGGGTTAGGGCCAGCGCGCCCGCGCATGCGCAGTGGGGTGGGGGGGGCCCAGCCTGGGGGTGCCTTTTGTTCTGGTCCTCCGTGGGGCTGCCTTGAGAGAGGAATCAAGGTTGGAAAAGACCTCGGAGATCACTGAGTGCCACCAGCAGCAGCACGGCCAGCGCTGACCACGTCCGCCCATGCCACAGCCACAGGTGTTGGAGCACTCCCAGGGGTGGGCACTCCAAACCTCCCTGGGCAGCTGTGCCAAGGCCTGAGCGCCCTTTCCATGGAGGAATTTCCCCAATATCCACCCTGAGCCTCCCCTGGCCCAGCCTGAGGCCGTTCCCTCTCCTCCTGTCCCTGTTCCCTGGGAGCAGAACCCGACCCTCCCGGCTGCCCCCTCCTGTCAGGGACTTGTGCAGAGCCACAAGGTCCCGCCTGAGCCTCCTTTGCTCCGGGCTGTGCCCCTTTCCCAGCTCTCTCAGGAACTCTCCAGCCCCTTGCCAGCTCCGTTCCGTTGCCTGGACTCGCTCCAGCCCCTCCGTGTCCCTCTTGTCCCAGAGGTGCTGCCAGCACTGCAGGTGCCCCAGCAGTGCCAGCACAGGGACGGGCCCAGCGCACCCGCGCATGCGCAGTGGTGTGGGGGGGGCCCAGCGCGCCCGCGCATGCGCAGTGGGGGTGGGGGGGGGCCGTCCAGCTCTCCCGCGCATGCGCAGTGGGGTGGGGGTAGGGCCAGCACACCCGCGCATGCGCAGTGGGGGGTGGGGGGGGCCCAGCGCGCCCGCGCATGCGCAGTGGTGTGGGGGGGGGGTCGGCCATCGCCCCCGCGCATGCGCAGTGGGGTGGGGGGCCGGCCGGCGCGCCCGCGCATGCGCAGTGGGGTGGGGGGCCGGCCGGCGCGCCCGCGCATGCGCAGTGGGGGTGGGGGGGCCGGCCAGCGCGCCCGCGCATGCGCAGTGGGGTGGGGGTAGGGCCAGCGCCCCCGCGCATGCGCAGTGGGGTGGGGGGGGCCCAGCCTGGGGGTGCCTTTTGTTCTGGTCCTCCGTGGGGCTGCCTTGAGAGCGGAATCAAGGTTGGAAAAGACCTCGGAGATCACTGAGTGCCACCAGCAGCAGCACGGCCAGCGCTGACCACGTCCGCCCATGCCACAGCCACAGGTGTTGGAGCACTCCCAGGGGTGGGCACTCCAAACCTCCCTGGGCAGCTGTGCCAAGGCCTGAGCGCCCTTTCCATGGAGGAATTTCCCCAATATCCACCCTGAGCCTCCCCTGGCCCAGCCTGAGGCCGTTCCCTCTCCTCCTGTCCCTGTTCCCTGGGAGCAGAACCCGACCCCCCCGGCTGCCCCCTCCTGTCAGGGACTTGTGCAGAGCCACAAGGTCCCGCCTGAGCCTCCTTTGCTCCGGGCTGTGCCCCTTTCCCAGCTCTCTCAGGAACTCTCCAGCCCCTTGCCAGCTCCGTTCCGTTGCCTGGACTCGCTCCAGCCCCTCCGTGTCCCTCTTGTCCCAGAGGTGCTGCCAGCACTGCAGGTGCCCCAGCAGTGCCAGCACAGGGACGGGCCCAGCGCACCCGCGCATGCGCAGTGGGGGGGGGGGGGGGGCCCAGCGCGCCCGCGCATGCGCAGTGGTGTGGGGGGGGCCCAGCGCGCCCGCGCATGCGCAGTGGGGGTGGGGGGGGCCGTCCAGCTCTCCCGCGCATGCGCAGTGGGGTGGGGGTAGGGCCAGCACACCCGCGCATGCGCAGTGGGGGGTGGGGGGGGCCCAGCGCGCCCGCGCATGCGCAGTGGGCTGGGGGGGGGTCGGCCATCGCCCCCGCGCATGCGCAGTGGGGTGGGGGGCCGGCCAGCGCGCCCGCGCATGCGCAGTGGGGGTGGGGGGGGCCGTCCAGCTCTCCCGCGCATGCGCAGTGGGGTGGGGGTAGGGCCAGCGCCCCCGCGCATGCGCAGTGGGGGGTGGGGGGGGTCGGCCATCGCCCCCGCGCATGCGCAGTGGGGTGGTGGGCCGGCCGGCGCGCCCGCGCATGCGCAGTGGGGGTGGGGGGGGCCGTCCAGCTCGCCCGCGCATGCGCAGTGGGGTGGGGGTAGGGCCAGCGCACCCGCGCATGCGCAGTGGGGGGTCGGGGGGGCCCAGCGCGCCCGCGCATGCGCAGTGGGGGTTGGGGGGGGCCCAGCGCGCCCGCGCATGCGCAGTGGTGTGTGGGGGGGTCGGCCATCGCCCCCGCGCATGCGCAGTGGGGGTGGGGGGGCCGTCCAGCTCTCCCGCGCATGCGCAGTGGGGTGGGGGGCCGGCCAGCGCCCCCGCGCATGCGCAGTGGGGTGGGGGGCCGGCCGGCGCGCCCGCGCATGCGCAGTGGGAGGGGGGGGGTAGGGCCAGCGCGCCCGCGCATGCGCAGTGGGGTGGGGGGGGCCCAGCCTGGGGGTGCCTTTTGTTCTGGTCCTCCGTGGGGCTGCCTTGAGAGCGGAATCAAGGTTGGAAAAGACCTCGGAGATCACTGAGTGCCACCAGCAGCAGCACGGCCAGCGCTGACCACGTCCGCCCATGCCACAGCCACAGGTGTTGGAGCACTCCCAGGGGTGGGCACTCCAAACCTCCCTGGGCAGCTGTGCCAAGGCCTGAGCGCCCTTTCCATGGAGGAATTTCCCCAATATCCACCCTGAGCCTCCCCTGGCCCAGCCTGAGGCCGTTCCCTCTCCTCCTGTCCCTGTTCCCTGGGAGCAGAACCCGACCCCCCCGGCTGCCCCCTCCTGTCAGGGACTTGTGCAGAGCCACAAGGTCCCGCCTGAGCCTCCTTTGCTCCGGGCTGTGCCCCTTTCCCAGCTCTCTCAGGAACTCTCCAGCCCCTTGCCAGCTCCGTTCCGTTGCCTGGACTCGCTCCAGCCCCTCCGTGTCCCTCTTGTCCCAGAGGTGCTGCCAGCACTGCAGGTGCCCCAGCAGTGCCAGCACAGGGACGGGCCCAGCGCACCCGCGCATGCGCAGTGGGCAGGGGGGGGGCCCAGCGCGCCCGCGCATGCGCAGTGGTGTGGGGGGGTGGGCCAGCGCGCCCGCGCATGCGCAGTGGGGGTGGGGGGGGCCGTCCAGCTCTCCCGCGCGTGCGCAGTGGGGTGGGGGTAGGGCCAGCGCACCCGCGCATGCGCAGTGGGGGGTGGGGGGGGGGCCCAGCGCGCCCGCGCATGCGCAGTGGTGTGGGGGGGGGGTCGGCCATCGCCCCCGCGCATGCGCAGTGGGGTGGGGGGCCGGCCGGAGCGCCCGCGCATGCGCAGTGGGGGTGGGGGGGCCGTCCAGCTCTCCCGCGCATGCGCAGTGGGGTGGGGGTAGGGCCAGCGCCCCCGCGCATGCGCAGTGGGGTGGGGGGCCGGCCAGCGCGCCCGCGCATGCGCAGTGGGAGGGGGGGTAGGGCCAGCGCGCCCGCGCATGCGCAGTGGGGGTGGGGGGGCCGTCCAGCTCGCCCGCGCATGCGCAGTGGGGTGGGGGTAGGGCCAGCGCACCCGCGCATGCGCAGTGGGGGGTCGGGGGGGCCCAGCGCGCCCGCGCATGCGCAGTGGGGGGTGGGGGGGGTCGGCCATCGCCCCCGCGCATGCGCAGTGGGGTGGGGGGCCGGCCGGCGCGCCCGCGCATGCGCAGTGGGGGTGGGGGGGGCCGTCCAGCTCTCCCGCGCATGCGCAGTGGGGTGGGGGGCCGGCCAGCGCCCCCGCGCATGCGCAGTGGGGTGGGGGGCCGGCCAGCGCGCCCGCGCATGCGCAGTGGGAGGGGGGGTAGGGCCAGCGCGCCCGCGCATGCGCAGTGGGGTGGGGGGGGCCCAGCCTGGGGGTGCCTTTTGTTCTGGTCCTCCGTGGGGCTGCCTTGAGAGCGGAATCAAGGTTGGAAAAGACCTCGGAGATCACTGAGTGCCACCAGCAGCAGCACGGCCAGCGCTGACCACGTCCGCCCATGCCACAGCCACAGGTGTTGGAGCACTCCCAGGGGTGGGCACTCCAAACCTCCCTGGGCAGCTGTGCCAAGGCCTGAGCGCCCTTTCCATGGAGGAATTTCCCCAATATCCACCCTGAGCCTCCCCTGGCCCAGCCTGAGGCCGTTCCCTCTCCTCCTGTCCCTGTTCCCTGGGAGCAGAACCCGACCCCCCCGGCTGCCCCCTCCTGTCAGGGACTTGTGCAGAGCCACAAGGTCCCGCCTGAGCTTCCTTTGCTCCGGGCTGTGCCCCTTTCCCAGCTGTCTCAGGAACTCTCCAGCCCCTTGCCAGCTCCGTTCCGTTGCCTGGACTCGCTCCAGCCCCTCCGTGTCCCTCTTGTCCCAGAGGTGCTGCCAGCACTGCAGGTGCCCCAGCAGTGCCAGCACAGGGACGGGCCCAGCGCACCCGCGCATGCGCAGTGGTGTGGGGGGGGCCCAGCGCGCCCGCGCATGCGCAGTGGGGGTGGGGGGGGGCCGTCCAGCTCTCCCGCGCATGCGCAGTGGGGTGGGGGTAGGGCCAGCACACCCGCGCATGCGCAGTGGGGGGTGGGGGGGGCCCAGCGCGCCCGCGCATGCGCAGTGGTGTGGGGGGGGGGTCGGCCATCGCCCCCGCGCATGCGCAGTGGGGTGGGGGGCCGGCCGGCGCGCCCGCGCATGCGCAGTGGGGTGGGGGGCCGGCCGGCGCGCCCGCGCATGCGCAGTGGGGGTGGGGGGGCCGGCCAGCGCGCCCGCGCATGCGCAGTGGGGTGGGGGTAGGGCCAGCGCCCCCGCGCATGCGCAGTGGGGTGGGGGGGGCCCAGCCTGGGGGTGCCTTTTGTTCTGGTCCTCCGTGGGGCTGCCTTGAGAGCGGAATCAAGGTTGGAAAAGACCTCGGAGATCACTGAGTGCCACCAGCAGCAGCACGGCCAGCGCTGACCACGTCCGCCCATGCCACAGCCACAGGTGTTGGAGCACTCCCAGGGGTGGGCACTCCAAACCTCCCTGGGCAGCTGTGCCAAGGCCTGAGCGCCCTTTCCATGGAGGAATTTCCCCAATATCCACCCTGAGCCTCCCCTGGCCCAGCCTGAGGCCGTTCCCTCTCCTCCTGTCCCTGTTCCCTGGGAGCAGAACCCGACCCCCCCGGCTGCCCCCTCCTGTCAGGGACTTGTGCAGAGCCACAAGGTCCCGCCTGAGCCTCCTTTGCTCCGGGCTGTGCCCCTTTCCCAGCTCTCTCAGGAACTCTCCAGCCCCTTGCCAGCTCCGTTCCGTTGCCTGGACTCGCTCCAGCCCCTCCGTGTCCCTCTTGTCCCAGAGGTGCTGCCAGCACTGCAGGTGCCCCAGCAGTGCCAGCACAGGGACGGGCCCAGCGCACCCGCGCATGCGCAGTGGGGAGGGGGGGGGCCCAGCGCGCCCGCGCATGCGCAGTGGGGGTGGGGGGGGCCGTCCAGCTCTCCCGCGCATGCGCAGTGGGGTGGGGGTAGGGCATCGCCCCCGCGCATGCGCAGTGGGGGGTGGGGGGGGCCCAGCGCGCCCGCGCATGCGCAGTGGTGTGGGGGGGGGGGGGGGTCGGCCATCGCCCCCGCGCATGCGCAGTGGGGTGGGGGGCCGGCCGGCGCGCCCGCGCATGCGCAGTGGGGGTGGGGGGGCCGTCCAGCTCTCCCGCGCATGCGCAGTGGGGGTGGGGGGGGCCGGCCAGCGCCCCCGCGCATGCGCAGTGGGGTGGGGGGCCGGCCAGCGCGCCCGCGCATGCGCAGTGGGAGGGGGGGTAGGGCCAGCGCGCCCGCGCATGCGCAGTGGGGTGGGGGGGGCCCAGCCTGGGGGTGCCTTTTGTTCTGGTCCTCCGTGGGGCTGCCTTGAGAGCGGAATCAAGGTTGGAAAAGACCTCGGAGATCACTGAGTGCCACCAGCAGCAGCACGGCCAGCGCTGACCACGTCCGCCCATGCCACAGCCACAGGTGTTGGAGCACTCCCAGGGGTGGGCACTCCAAACCTCCCTGGGCAGCTGTGCCAAGGCCTGAGCGCCCTTTCCATGGAGGAATTTCCCCAATATCCACCCTGAGCCTCCCCTGGCCCAGCCTGAGGCCGTTCCCTCTCCTCCTGTCCCTGTTCCCTGGGAGCAGAACCCGACCCCCCCGGCTGCCCCCTCCTGTCAGGGACTTGTGCAGAGCCACAAGGTCCCGCCTGAGCCTCCTTTGCTCCGGGCTGTGCCCCTTTCCCAGCTCTCTCAGGAACTCTCCAGCCCCTTGCCAGCTCCGTTCCGTTGCCTGGACTCGCTCCAGCCCCTCCGTGTCCCTCTTGTCCCAGAGGTGCTGCCAGCACTGCAGGTGCCCCAGCAGTGCCAGCACAGGGACGGGCCCAGCGCACCCGCGCATGCGCAGTGGGGAGGGGAGGGGGGGGGCCCAGCGCGCCCGCGCATGCGCAGTGGTGTGGGGGGGCCCAGCGCGCCCGCGCATGCGCAGTGGGGGTGGGGGGGCCGTCCAGCTCTCCCGCGCATGCGCAGTTGGGTGGAGGGCCGGCCAGCGCCCCCGCGCATGCGCAGTGGGGTGGGGGGCCGGCCAGCGCGCCCGCGCATGCGCAGTGGGAGGGGGGGTAGGGCCAGCGCGCCCGCGCATGCTCAGTGGGGTGGGGGGGGCCCAGCCTGGGGGTGCCTTTTGTTCTGGTCCTCCGTGGGGCTGCCTTGAGAGCGGAATCAAGGTTGGAAAAGACCTCGGAGATCACTGAGTGCCACCAGCAGCAGCACGGCCAGCGCTGACCACGTCCGCCCATGCCACAGCCACAGGTGTTGGAGCACTCCCAGGGGTGGGCACTCCAAACCTCCCTGGGCAGCTGTGCCAAGGCCTGAGCGCCCTTTCCATGGAGGAATTTCCCCAATATCCACCCTGAGCCTCCCCTGGCCCAGCCTGAGGCCGTTCCCTCTCCTCCTGTCCCTGTTCCCTGGGAGCAGAACCCGAACCCCCCGGCTGCCCCCTCCTGTCAGGGACTTGTGCAGAGCCACAAGGTCCCGCCTGAGCTTCCTTTGCTCCGGGCTGTGCCCCTTTCCCAGCTCTCTCAGGAACTCTCCAGCCCCTTGCCAGCTCCGTTCCCTTGCCTGGACTCGCTCCAGCCCCTCCGTGTCCCTCTTGTCCCAGAGGTGCTGCCAGCACTGCAGGTGCCCCAGCAGTGCCAGCACAGGGACGGGCCCAGCGCACCCGCGCATGCGCAGTGGGGGGGGGGGGGGGCCCATCGCCCCCGCGCATGCGCAGTGGTGTGGGGGGGGCCCAGCGCGCCCGCGCATGCGCAGTGGGGGTGGGGGGGGCCGTCCAGCTCGCCCGCGCATGCGCAGTGGGGTGGGGGTAGGGCCAGCGCCCCCGCGCATGCGCAGTGGGGGGTCGGGGGGGCCCAGCGCGCCCGCGCATGCGCAGTGGTGTGTGGGGGGGTAGGGCCATCGCCCCCGCGCATGCGCAGTGGGGTGGGGGGCCGGCCGGCGCGCCCGCGCATGCGCAGTGGGGGTGGGGGGGGGGGGCCCAGCGCGCCCGCGCATGCGCAGTGGGGTGGGGGGGGCCCAGCGCGCCCGCGCATGCGCAGTGGGGGGGGGGGGCCGTCCAGCTCTCCCGCGCATGCGCAGTGGGGTGGGGGTAGGGCCAGCGCACCCGCGCATGCGCAGTGGGGGGTGGGGGGGGTCGGCCATCGCCCCCGCGCATGCGCAGTGGGGTGGGGGGCCGGCCGGCGCGCCCGCGCATGCGCAGTGGGGGTGGGGGGGGCCGTCCAGCTCGCCCGCGCATGCGCAGTGGGGTGGGGGTAGGGCCAGCGCCCCCGCGCATGCGCAGTGGGGGGTCGGGGGGGCCCAGCGCGCCCGCGCATGCGCAGTGGTGTGTGGGGGGGTCGGCCATCGCCCCCGCGCATGCGCAGTGGGGGTGGGGGGGCCGTCCAGCTCTCCCGCGCATGCGCAGTGGGGTGGGGGGCCGGCCAGCGCCCCCGCGCATGCGCAGTGGGGTGGGGGGCCGGCCGGCGCGCCCGCGCATGCGCAGTGGGAGGGGGGGGGTAGGGCCAGCGCGCCCGCGCATGCGCAGTGGGGTGGGGGGGGCCCAGCCTGGGGGTGCCTTTTGTTCTGGTCCTCCGTGGGGCTGCCTTGAGAGCGGAATCAAGGTTGGAAAAGACCTCGGAGATCACTGAGTGCCACCAGCAGCAGCACGGCCAGCGCTGACCACGTCCGCCCATGCCACAGCCACAGGTGTTGGAGCACGCCCAGGGCTGGGCACTCCAAACCTCCCTGGGCAGCTGTGCCAAGGCCTGAGCGCCCTTTCCATGGAGGAATTTCCCCAATATCCACCCTGAGCCTCCCCTGGCCCAGCCTGAGGCCGTTCCCTCTCCTCCTGTCCCTGTTCCCTGGGAGCAGAACCCGACCCCCCCGGCTGCCCCCTCCTGTCAGGGACTTGTGCAGAGCCACAAGGTCCCGCCTGAGCCTCCTTTGCTCCGGGCTGTGCCCCTTTCCCAGCTCTCTCAGGAACTCTCCAGCCCCTTGCCAGCTCCGTTCCGTTGCCTGGACTCGCTCCAGCCCCTCCGTGTCCCTCTTGTCCCAGAGGTGCTGCCAGCACTGCAGGTGCCCCAGCAGTGCCAGCACAGGGACGGGCCCAGCGCACCCGCGCATGCGCAGTGGGCAGGGGGGGGGCCCAGCGCGCCCGCGCATGCGCAGTGGGGGTGGGGGGGGCCGTCCAGCTCTCCCGCGCGTGCGCAGTGGGGTGGGGGTAGGGCCAGCGCACCCGCGCATGCGCAGTGGGGGGTGGGGGGGGGGGCCCAGCGCGCCCGCGCATGCGCAGTGGTGTGGGGGGGGGGTCGGCCATCGCCCCCGCGCATGCGCAGTGGGGTGGGGGGCCGGCCGGAGCGCCCGCGCATGCGCAGTGGGGGTGGGGGGGCCGTCCAGCTCTCCCGCGCATGCGCAGTGGGGTGGGGGTAGGGCCAGCGCCCCCGCGCATGCGCAGTGGGGTGGGGGGCCGGCCAGCGCGCCCGCGCATGCGCAGTGGGAGGGGGGGTAGGGCCAGCGCGCCCGCGCATGCGCAGTGGGGGTGGGGGGGCCGTCCAGCTCGCCCGCGCATGCGCAGTGGGGTGGGGGTAGGGCCAGCGCACCCGCGCATGCGCAGTGGGGGGTCGGGGGGGCCCAGCGCGCCCGCGCATGCGCATTGGTGTGTGGGGGGGTAGGGCCATCGCCCCCGCGCATGTGCAGTGGGGTGGGGGGCCGGCCGGCGCGCCCGCGCATGCGCAGTGGGGGTGGGGGGGGGGGCCCAGCGCGCCCGCGCATGCGCAGTGGGGTGGGGGGGGCCCAGCGCGCCCGCGCATGCGCAGTGGGGGGGGGGGGGGCCGTCCAGCTCTCCCGCGCATGCGCAGTGGGGTGGGGGTAGGGCCAGCGCACCCGCGCATGCGCAGTGGGGGGTGGGGGGGGGTCGGCCATCGCCCCCGCGCATGCGCAGTGGGGTGGGGGGCCGGCCGGCGCGCCCGCGCATGCGCAGTGGGGGTGGGGGGGGCCGTCCAGCTCTCCCGCGCATGCGCAGTGGGGTGGGGGGCCGGCCAGCGCCCCCGCGCATGCGCAGTGGGGTGGGGGGCCGGCCAGCGCGCCCGCGCATGCGCAGTGGGAGGGGGGGTAGGGCCAGCGCGCCCGCGCATGCGCAGTGGGGTGGGGGGGGCCCAGCCTGGGGGTGCCTTTTGTTCTGGTCCTCCGTGGGGCTGCCTTGAGAGCGGAATCAAGGTTGGAAAAGACCTCGGAGATCACTGAGTGCCACCAGCAGCAGCACGGCCAGCGCTGACCACGTCCGCCCATGCCACAGCCACAGGTGTTGGAGCACTCCCAGGGGTGGGCACTCCAAACCTCCCTGGGCAGCTGTGCCAAGGCCTGAGCGCCCTTTCCATGGAGGAATTTCCCCAATATCCACCCTGAGCCTCCCCTGGCCCAGCCTGAGGCCGTTCCCTCTCCTCCTGTCCCTGTTCCCTGGGAGCAGAACCCGACCCCCCCGGCTGCCCCCTCCTGTCAGGGACTTGTGCAGAGCCACAAGGTCCCGCCTGAGCTTCCTTTGCTCCGGGCTGTGCCCCTTTCCCAGCTGTCTCAGGAACTCTCCAGCCCCTTGCCAGCTCCGTTCCCTTGCCTGGACTCGCTCCAGCCCCTCCGTGTCCCTCTTGTCCCAGAGGTGCTGCCAGCACTGCAGGTGCCCCAGCAGTGCCAGCACAGGGACGGGCCCAGCGCACCCGCGCATGCGCAGTGGTGTGGGGGGGGGCCCAGCGCGCCCGCGCATGCGCAGTGGGGGTGGGGGGGGCCGTCCAGCTCTCCCGCGCATGCGCAGTGGGGTGGGGGTAGGGCCAGCACACCCGCGCATGCGCAGTGGGGGGTGGGGGGGGCCCAGCGCGCCCGCGCATGCGCAGTGGTGTGGGGGGGGTCGGCCGGCGCGCCCGCGCATGCGCAGTGGGGTGGGGGGCCGGCCGGCGCGCCCGCGCATGCGCAGTGGGGGTGGGGGGGCCGGCCAGCGCGCCCGCGCATGCGCAGTGGGGTGGGGGTAGGGCCAGCGCCCCCGCGCATGCGCAGTGGGGTGGGGGGGGCCCAGCCTGGGGGTGCCTTTTGTTCTGGTCCTCCGTGGGGCTGCCTTGAGAGCGGAATCAAGGTTGGAAAAGACCTCGGAGATCACTGAGTGCCACCAGCAGCAGCACGGCCAGCGCTGACCACGTCCGCCCATGCCACAGCCACAGGTGTTGGAGCACTCCCAGGGGTGGGCACTCCAAACCTCCCTGGGCAGCTGTGCCAAGGCCTGAGCGCCCTTTCCATGGAGGAATTTCCCCAATATCCACCCTGAGCCTCCCCTGGCCCAGCCTGAGGCCGTTCCCTCTCCTCCTGTCCCTGTTCCCTGGGAGCAGAACCCGACCCCCCCGGCTGCCCCCTCCTGTCAGGGACTTGTGCAGAGCCACAAGGTCCCGCCTGAGCCTCCTTTGCTCCGGGCTGTGCCCCTTTCCCAGCTCTCTCAGGAACTCTCCAGCCCCTTGCCAGCTCCGTTCCGTTGCCTGGACTCGCTCCAGCCCCTCCGTGTCCCTCTTGTCCCAGAGGTGCTGCCAGCACTGCAGGTGCCCCAGCAGTGCCAGCACAGGGACGGGCCCAGCGCACCCGCGCATGCGCAGTGGGGAGGGGGGGGGCCCAGCGCGCCCGCGCATGCGCAGTGGGGGTGGGGGGGGCCGTCCAGCTCTCCCGCGCATGCGCAGTGGGGTGGGGGTAGGGCATCGCCCCCGCGCATGCGCAGTGGGGGGTGGGGGGGGCCCAGCGCGCCCGCGCATGCGCAGTGGTGTGGGGGGAGGGGGGGGCCCAGCGCGCCCGCGCATGCGCAGTGGTGTGGGGGGGCCCAGCGCGCCCGCGCATGCGCAGTGGGGGTGGGGGGGCCGTCCAGCTCTCCCGCGCATGCGCAGTTGGGTGGAGGGCCGGCCAGCGCCCCCGCGCATGCGCAGTGGGGTGGGGGGCCGGCCAGCGCGCCCGCGCATGCGCAGTGGGAGGGGGGGTAGGGCCAGCGCGCCCGCGCATGCTCAGTGGGGTGGGGGGGGCCCAGCCTGGGGGTGCCTTTTGTTCTGGTCCTCCGTGGGGCTGCCTTGAGAGCGGAATCAAGGTTGGAAAAGACCTCGGAGATCACTGAGTGCCACCAGCAGCAGCACGGCCAGCGCTGACCACGTCCGCCCATGCCACAGCCACAGGTGTTGGAGCACTCCCAGGGGTGGGCACTCCAAACCTCCCTGGGCAGCTGTGCCAAGGCCTGAGCGCCCTTTCCATGGAGGAATTTCCCCAATATCCACCCTGAGCCTCCCCTGGCCCAGCCTGAGGCCGTTCCCTCTCCTCCTGTCCCTGTTCCCTGGGAGCAGAACCCGAACCCCCCGGCTGCCCCCTCCTGTCAGGGACTTGTGCAGAGCCACAAGGTCCCGCCTGAGCTTCCTTTGCTCCGGGCTGTGCCCCTTTCCCAGCTCTCTCAGGAACTCTCCAGCCCCTTGCCAGCTCCGTTCCCTTGCCTGGACTCGCTCCAGCCCCTCCGTGTCCCTCTTGTCCCAGAGGTGCTGCCAGCACTGCAGGTGCCCCAGCAGTGCCAGCACAGGGACGGGCCCAGCGCACCCGCGCATGCGCAGTGGGGGGGGGGGGGGGGCCCATCGCCCCCGCGCATGCGCAGTGGTGTGGGGGGGGCCCAGCGCGCCCGCGCATGCGCAGTGGGGGTGGGGGGGGCCGTCCAGCTCGCCCGCGCATGCGCAGTGGGGTGGGGGTAGGGCCAGCGCCCCCGCGCATGCGCAGTGGGGGGTCGGGGGGGCCCAGCGCGCCCGCGCATGCGCAGTGGTGTGTGGGGGGGTAGGGCCATCGCCCCCGCGCATGCGCAGTGGGGTGGGGGGCCGGCCAGCGCGCCCGCGCATGCGCAGTGGGGGTGGGGGGGGGGGGGCCCAGCGCGCCCGCGCATGCGCAGTGGGGTGGGGGGGGCCCAGCGCGCCCGCGCATGCGCAGTGGGGGGGGGGGGCCGTCCAGCTCTCCCGCGCATGCGCAGTGGGGTGGGGGTAGGGCCAGCGCACCCGCGCATGCGCAGTGGGGGGTGGGGGGGGTCGGCCATCGCCCCCGCGCATGCGCAGTGGGGTGGGGGGCCGGCCGGCGCGCCCGCGCATGCGCAGTGGGGGTGGGGGGGGCCGTCCAGCTCGCCCGCGCATGCGCAGTGGGGTGGGGGTAGGGCCAGCGCCCCCGCGCATGCGCAGTGGGGGGTCGGGGGGGCCCAGCGCGCCCGCGCATGCGCAGTGGGGGTTGGGGGGGTAGGGCCATCGCCCCCGCGCATGCGCAGTGGGGTGGGGGTAGGGCCAGCGCCCCCGCGCATGCGCAGTGGGGGGTCGGGGGGGCCCAGCGCGCCCGCGCATGCGCAGTGGTGTGTGGGGGGGTCGGCCATCGCCCCCGCGCATGCGCAGTGGGGGTGGGGGGGCCGTCCAGCTCTCCCGCGCATGCGCAGTGGGGTGGGGGGCCGGCCAGCGCCCCCGCGCATGCGCAGTGGGGTGGGGGGCCGGCCGGCGCGCCCGCGCATGCGCAGTGGGAGGGGGGGGGTAGGGCCAGCGCGCCCGCGCATGCGCAGTGGGGTGGGGGGGGCCCAGCCTGGGGGTGCCTTTTGTTCTGGTCCTCCGTGGGGCTGCCTTGAGAGCGGAATCAAGGTTGGAAAAGACCTCGGAGATCACTGAGTGCCACCAGCAGCAGCACGGCCAGCGCTGACCACGTCCGCCCATGCCACAGCCACAGGTGTTGGAGCACGCCCAGGGCTGGGCACTCCAAACCTCCCTGGGCAGCTGTGCCAAGGCCTGAGCGCCCTTTCCATGGAGGAATTTCCCCAATATCCACCCTGAGCCTCCCCTGGCCCAGCCTGAGGCCGTTCCCTCTCCTCCTGTCCCTGTTCCCTGGGAGCAGAACCCGACCCCCCCGGCTGCCCCCTCCTGTCAGGGACTTGTGCAGAGCCACAAGGTCCCGCCTGAGCCTCCTTTGCTCCGGGCTGTGCCCCTTTCCCAGCTCTCTCAGGAACTCTCCAGCCCCTTGCCAGCTCCGTTCCGTTGCCTGGACTCGCTCCAGCCCCTCCGTGTCCCTCTTGTCCCAGAGGTGCTGCCAGCACTGCAGGTGCCCCAGCAGTGCCAGCACAGGGACGGGCCCAGCGCACCCGCGCATGCGCAGTGGGCAGGGGGGGGGCCCAGCGCGCCCGCGCATGCGCAGTGGTGTGGGGGGGTGGGCCAGCGCGCCCGCGCATGCGCAGTGGGGGTGGGGGGGGCCGTCCAGCTCTCCCGCGCGTGCGCAGTGGGGTGGGGGTAGGGCCAGCGCACCCGCGCATGCGCAGTGGGGGGTGGGGGGGGGGCCCAGCGCGCCCGCGGATGCGCAGTGGTGTGGGGGGGGGGTCGGCCATCGCCCCCGCGCATGCGCAGTGGGGTGGGGGGCCGGCCGGAGCGCCCGCGCATGCGCAGTGGGGGTGGGGGGGCCGTCCAGCTCTCCCGCGCATGCGCAGTGGGGTGGGGGTAGGGCCAGCGCCCCCGCGCATGCGCAGTGGGGTGGGGGGCCGGCCAGCGCGCCCGCGCATGCGCAGTGGGAGGGGGGGTAGGGCCAGCGCGCCCGCGCATGCGCAGTGGGGGTGGGGGGGCCGTCCAGCTCGCCCGCGCATGCGCAGTGGGGTGGGGGTAGGGCCAGCGCACCCGCGCATGCGCAGTGGGGGGTCGGGGGGGCCCAGCGCGCCCGCGCATGCGCATTGGTGTGTGGGGGGGTAGGGCCATCGCCCCCGCGCATGTGCAGTGGGGTGGGGGGCCGGCCGGCGCGCCCGCGCATGCGCAGTGGGGGTGGGGGGGGGGGCCCAGCGCGCCCGCGCATGCGCAGTGGGGTGGGGGGGGCCCAGCGCGCCCGCGCATGCGCAGTGGGGGGGGGGGGGGCCGTCCAGCTCTCCCGCGCATGCGCAGTGGGGTGGGGGTAGGGCCAGCGCACCCGCGCATGCGCAGTGGGGGGTGGGGTGGGTCGGCCATCGCCCCCGCGCATGCGCAGTGGGGTGGGGGGCCGGCCGGCGCGCCCGCGCATGCGCAGTGGGGGTGGGGGGGGCCGTCCAGCTCTCCCGCGCATGCGCAGTGGGGTGGGGGGCCGGCCAGCGCCCCCGCGCATGCGCAGTGGGGTGGGGGGCCGGCCAGCGCGCCCGCGCATGCGCAGTGGGAGGGGGGGTAGGGCCAGCGCGCCCGCGCATGCGCAGTGGGGTGGGGGGGGCCCAGCCTGGGGGTGCCTTTTGTTCTGGTCCTCCGTGGGGCTGCCTTGAGAGCGGAATCAAGGTTGGAAAAGACCTCGGAGATCACTGAGTGCCACCAGCAGCAGCACGGCCAGCGCTGACCACGTCCGCCCATGCCACAGCCACAGGTGTTGGAGCACTCCCAGGGGTGGGCACTCCAAACCTCCCTGGGCAGCTGTGCCAAGGCCTGAGCGCCCTTTCCATGGAGGAATTTCCCCAATATCCACCCTGAGCCTCCCCTGGCCCAGCCTGAGGCCGTTCCCTCTCCTCCTGTCCCTGTTCCCTGGGAGCAGAACCCGACCCCCCCGGCTGCCCCCTCCTGTCAGGGACTTGTGCAGAGCCACAAGGTCCCGCCTGAGCTTCCTTTGCTCCGGGCTGTGCCCCTTTCCCAGCTTTCTCAGGAACTCTCCAGCCCCTTGCCAGCTCCGTTCCGTTGCCTGGACTCGCTCCAGCCCCTCCGTGTCCCTCTTGTCCCAGAGGTGCTGCCAGCACTGCAGGTGCCCCAGCAGTGCCAGCACAGGGACGGGCCCAGCGCACCCGCGCATGCGCAGTGGTGTGGGGGGGGCCCAGCGCGCCCGCGCATGCGCAGTGGGGGTGGGGGGGGGCCGTCCAGCTCTCCCGCGCATGCGCAGTGGGGTGGGGGTAGGGCCAGCACACCCGCGCATGCGCAGTGGGGGGTGGGGGGGGCCCAGCGCGCCCGCGCATGCGCAGTGGTGTGGGGGGGGGGTCGGCCATCGCCCCCGCGCATGCGCAGTGGGGTGGGGGGCCGGCCGGCGCGCCCGCGCATGCGCAGTGGGGTGGGGGGCCGGCCGGCGCGCCCGCGCATGCGCAGTGGGGGTGGGGGGGCCGGCCAGCGCGCCCGCGCATGCGCAGTGGGGTGGGGGTAGGGCCAGCGCCCCCGCGCATGCGCAGTGGGGTGGGGGGGGCCCAGCCTGGGGGTGCCTTTTGTTCTGGTCCTCCGTGGGGCTGCCTTGAGAGCGGAATCAAGGTTGGAAAAGACCTCGGAGATCACTGAGTGCCACCAGCAGCAGCACGGCCAGCGCTGACCACGTCCGCCCATGCCACAGCCACAGGTGTTGGAGCACTCCCAGGGGTGGGCACTCCAAACCTCCCTGGGCAGCTGTGCCAAGGCCTGAGCGCCCTTTCCATGGAGGAATTTCCCCAATATCCACCCTGAGCCTCCCCTGGCCCAGCCTGAGGCCGTTCCCTCTCCTCCTGTCCCTGTTCCCTGGGAGCAGAACCCGACCCCCCCGGCTGCCCCCTCCTGTCAGGGACTTGTGCAGAGCCACAAGGTCCCGCCTGAGCCTCCTTTGCTCCGGGCTGTGCCCCTTTCCCAGCTCTCTCAGGAACTCTCCAGCCCCTTGCCAGCTCCGTTCCGTTGCCTGGACTCGCTCCAGCCCCTCCGTGTCCCTCTTGTCCCAGAGGTGCTGCCAGCACTGCAGGTGCCCCAGCAGTGCCAGCACAGGGACGGGCCCAGCGCACCCGCGCATGCGCAGTGGGGAGGGGGGGGGCCCAGCGCGCCCGCGCATGCGCAGTGGGGGTGGGGGGGGCCGTCCAGCTCTCCCGCGCATGCGCAGTGGGGTGGGGGTAGGGCATCGCCCCCGCGCATGCGCAGTGGGGGGTGGGGGGGGCCCAGCGCGCCCGCGCATGCGCAGTGGTGTGGGGGGGGGGGGGGTCGGCCATCGCCCCCGCGCATGCGCAGTGGGGTGGGGGGCCGGCCGGCGCGCCCGCGCATGCGCAGTGGGGGTGGGGGGGCCGTCCAGCTCTCCCGCGCATGCGCAGTGGGGTGGGGGGGGCCGGCCAGCGCCCCCGCGCATGCGCAGTGGGGTGGGGGTAGGGCCAGCGCCTCCGCGCATGCGCAGTGGGGTGGGGGGCCGGCCAGCGCGCCCGCGCATGCGCAGTGGGAGGGGGGGTAGGGCCAGCGCGCCCGCGCATGCGCAGTGGGGTGGGGGGGGCCCAGCCTGGGGGTGCCTTTTGTTCTGGTCCTCCGTGGGGCTGCCTTGAGAGCGGAATCAAGGTTGGAAAAGACCTCGGAGATCACTGAGTGCCACCAGCAGCAGCACGGCCAGCGCTGACCACGTCCGCCCATGCCACAGCCACAGGTGTTGGAGCACTCCCAGGGGTGGGCACTCCAAACCTCCCTGGGCAGCTGTGCCAAGGCCTGAGCGCCCTTTCCATGGAGGAATTTCCCCAATATCCACCCTGAGCCTCCCCTGGCCCAGCCTGAGGCCGTTCCCTCTCCTCCTGTCCCTGTTCCCTGGGAGCAGAACCCGACCCCCCCGGCTGCCCCCTCCTGTCAGGGACTTGTGCAGAGCCACAAGGTCCCGCCTGAGCCTCCTTTGCTCCGGGCTGTGCCCCTTTCCCAGCTCTCTCAGGAACTCTCCAGCCCCTTGCCAGCTCCGTTCCGTTGCCTGGACTCGCTCCAGCCCCTCCGTGTCCCTCTTGTCCCAGAGGTGCTGCCAGCACTGCAGGTGCCCCAGCAGTGCCAGCACAGGGACGGGCCCAGCGCACCCGCGCATGCGCAGTGGGGGGGGGGGGGGGGCCCCAGCGCGCCCGCGCATGCGCAGTGGTGTGGGGGGGGCCCAGCGCGCCCGCGCATGCGCAGTGGGGGTGGGGGGGGCCGTCCAGCTCTCCCGCGCATGCGCAGTGGGGTGGGGGTAGGGCCAGCACACCCGCGCATGCGCAGTGGGGGGTGGGGGGGGCCCAGCGCGCCCGCGCATGCGCAGTGGGCTGGGGGGGGGTCGGCCATCGCCCCCGCGCATGCGCAGTGGGGTGGGGGGCCGGCCGGCGCGCCCGCGCATGCGCAGTGGGGGTGGGGGGGGCCGTCCAGCTCTCCCGCGCATGCGCAGTGGGGTGGGGGTAGGGCCAGCGCCCCCGCGCATGCGCAGTGGGGTGGGGGGCCGGCCAGCGCGCCCGCGCATGTGCAGTGGGAGGGGGGGTAGGGCCAGCGCGCCCGCGCATGCGCAGTGGGGTGGGGGGGGCCCAGCCTGGGGGTGCCTTTTGTTCTGGTCCTCCGTGGGGCTGCCTTGAGAGCGGAATCAAGGTTGGAAAAGACCTCGGAGATCACTGAGTGCCACCAGCAGCAGCACGGCCAGCGCTGACCACGTCCGCCCATGCCACAGCCACAGGTGTTGGAGCACTCCCAGGGGTGGGCACTCCAAACCTCCCTGGGCAGCTGTGCCAAGGCCTGAGCGCCCTTTCCATGGAGGAATTTCCCCAATATCCACCCTGAGCCTCCCCTGGCCCAGCCTGAGGCCGTTCCCTCTCCTCCTGTCCCTGTTCCCTGGGAGCAGAACCCGACCCCCCCGGCTGCCCCCTCCTGTCAGGGACTTGTGCAGAGCCACAAGGTCCCGCCTGAGCCTCCTTTGCTCCGGGCTGTGCCCCTTTCCCAGCTCTCTCAGGAACTCTCCAGCCCCTTGCCAGCTCCGTTCCGTTGCCTGGACTCGCTCCAGCCCCTCCGTGTCCCTCTTGTCCCAGAGGCGCTGCCAGCACTGCAGGTGCCCCAGCAGTGCCAGCACAGGGACGGGCCCATCGCCCCCGCGCATGCGCAGTGGTGTGGGGGGGGCCCAGCGCGCCCGCGCATGCGCAGTGGGGGTGGGGGGGGCCGTCCAGCTCGCCCGCGCATGCGCAGTGGGGTGGGGGTAGGGCCAGCGCCCCCGCGCATGCGCAGTGGGGGGTCGGGGGGGCCCAGCGCGCCCGCGCATGCGCAGTGGTGTGTGGGGGGGTAGGGCCATCGCCCCCGCGCATGCGCAGTGGGGTGGGGGGCCGGCCGGCGCGCCCGCGCATGCGCAGTGGGGGTGGGGGGGGGGGGCCCAGCGCGCCCGCGCATGCGCAGTGGTGTGTGGGGGGGGCCCAGCGCGCCCGCGCATGCGCAGTGGGGGGGGGGGGGCCGTCCAGCTCTCCCGCGCATGCGCAGTGGGGTGGGGGTAGGGCCAGCGCACCCCCGCATGCGCAGTGGGGGGTGGGGGGGGTCGGCCATCGCCCCCGCGCATGCGCAGTGGGGTGGGGGGCCGGCCGGCGCGCCCGCGCATGCGCAGTGGGGGTGGGGGGGGCCGTCCAGCTCTCCCGCGCATGCGCAGTGGGGTGGGGGGCCGGCCAGCGCCCCCGCGCATGCGCAGTGGGGTGGGGGGCCGGCCAGCGCGCCCGCGCATGCGCAGTGGGAGGGGGGGTAGGGCCAGCGCGCCCGCGCATGCGCAGTGGGGTGGGGGGGGCCCAGCCTGGGGGTGCCTTTTGTTCTGGTCCTCCGTGGGGCTGCCTTGAGAGCGGAATCAAGGTCTGAAAAGACCTCGGAGATCACTGAGTGCCACCAGCAGCAGCACGGCCAGCGCTGACCACGTCCGCCCATGCCACAGCCACAGGTGTTGGAGCACTCCCAGGGGTGGGCACTCCAAACCTCCCTGGGCAGCTGTGCCAAGGCCTGAGCGCCCTTTCCATGGAGGAATTTCCCCAATATCCACCCTGAGCCTCCCCTGGCCCAGCCTGAGGCCGTTCCCTCTCCTCCTGTCCCTGTTCCCTGGGAGCAGAACCCGACCCCCCCGGCTGCCCCCTCCTGTCAGGGACTTGTGCAGAGCCACAAGGTCCCGCCTGAGCTTCCTTTGCTCCGGGCTGTGCCCCTTTCCCAGCTGTCTCAGGAACTCTCCAGCCCCTTGCCAGCTCCGTTCCCTTGCCTGGACTCGCTCCAGCCCCTCCGTGTCCCTCTTGTCCCAGAGGTGCTGCCAGCACTGCAGGTGCCCCAGCAGTGCCAGCACAGGGACGGGCCCAGCGCACCCGCGCATGCGCAGTGGGGGGCGGGGGGGGGCCATCGCCCCCGCGCATGCGCAGTGGTGTGGGGGGGGCCCAGCGCGCCCGCGCATGCGCAGTGGGGGTGGGGGGGGCCGTCCAGCTCGCCCGCGCATGCGCAGTGGGGTGGGGGTAGGGCCAGCGCCCCCGCGCATGCGCAGTGGGGGGTCGGGGGGGCCCAGCGCGCCCGCGCATGCGCAGTGGTGTGTGGGGGGGTAGGGCCATCGCCCCCGCGCATGCGCAGTGGGGTGGGGGGCCGGCCGGCGCGCCCGCGCATGCGCAGTGGGGGTGGGGGGGGGGGGGGGCCCAGCGCGCCCGCGCATGCGCAGTGGGGTGGGGGGGGCCCAGCGCGCCCGCGCATGCGCAGTGGGGGTGGGGGGGCCGTCCAGCTCTCCCGCGCATGCGCAGTGGGGTGGGGGTAGGGCCAGCGCACCCGCGCATGCGCAGTGGGGGGTGGGGGGGCTCGGCCATCGCCCCCGCGCATGCGCAGTGGGGTGGGGGGCCGGCCGGCGCGCCCGCGCATGCGCAGTGGTGGTGGGGGGGGCCGTCCAGCTCTCCCGCGCATGCGCAGTGGGGTGGGGGGCCGGCCAGCGCCCCCGCGCATGCGCAGTGGGGTGGGGGGCCGGCCAGCGCGCCCGCGCATGCGCAGTGGGAGGGGGGTTAGGGCCAGCGCGCCCGCGCATGCGCAGTGGGGTGGGGGGGGCCCAGCCTGGGGGTGCCTTTTGTTCTGGTCCTCCGTGGGGCTGCCTTGAGAGAGGAATCAAGGTTGGAAAAGACCTCGGAGATCACTGAGTGCCACCAGCAGCAGCACGGCCAGCGCTGACCACGTCCGCCCATGCCACAGCCACAGGTGTTGGAGCACTCCCAGGGGTGGGCACTCCAAACCTCCCTGGGCAGCTGTGCCAAGGCCTGAGCGCCCTTTCCATGGAGGAATTTCCCCAATATCCACCCTGAGCCTCCCCCGGCCCAGCCTGAGGCCGTTCCCTCTCCTCCTGTCCCTGTTCCCTGGGAGCAGAACCCGACCCCCCCGGCTGCCCCCTCCTGTCAGGGACTTGTGCAGAGCCACAAGGTCCCGCCTGAGCCTCCTTTGCTCCGGGCTGTGCCCCTTTCCCAGCTCTCTCAGGAACTCTCCAGCCCCTTGCCAGCTCCGTTCCGTTGCCTGGACTCGCTCCAGCCCCTCCGTGTCCCTCTTGTCCCAGAGGTGCTGCCAGCACTGCAGGTGCCCCAGCAGTGCCAGCACAGGGACGGGCCCAGCGCACCCGCGCATGCGCAGTGGTGTGGGGGGGGCCCAGCGCGCCCGCGCATGCGCAGTGGGGGTGGGGGGGGCCGTCCAGCTCTCCCGCGCATGCGCAGTGGGGTGGGGGTAGGGCCAGCACACCCGCGCATGCGCAGTGGGGGGTGGGGGGGGCCCAGCGCGCCCGCGCATGCGCAGTGGTGTGGGGGGGGGGTCGGCCATCGCCCCCGCGCATGCGCAGTGGGGTGGGGGGCCGGCCGGCGCGCCCGCGCATGCGCAGTGGGGTGGGGGGCCGGCCGGCGCGCCCGCGCATGCGCAGTGGGGGTGGGGGGGCCGGCCAGCGCGCCCGCGCATGCGCAGTGGGGTGGGGGTAGGGCCAGCGCCCCCGCGCATGCGCAGTGGGGTGGGGGGGGCCCAGCCTGGGGGTGCCTTTTGTTCTGGTCCTCCGTGGGGCTGCCTTGAGAGCGGAATCAAGGTTGGAAAAGACCTCGGAGATCACTGAGTGCCACCAGCAGCAGCACGGCCAGCGCTGACCACGTCCGCCCATGCCACAGCCACAGGTGTTGGAGCACTCCCAGGGGTGGGCACTCCAAACCTCCCTGGGCAGCTGTGCCAAGGCCTGAGCGCCCTTTCCATGGAGGAATTTCCCCAATATCCACCCTGAGCCTCCCCTGGCCCAGCCTGAGGCCGTTCCCTCTCCTCCTGTCCCTGTTCCCTGGGAGCAGAACCCGACCCCCCCGGCTGCCCCCTCCTGTCAGGGACTTGTGCAGAGCCACAAGGTCCCGCCTGAGCCTCCTTTGCTCCGGGCTGTGCCCCTTTCCCAGCTCTCTCAGGAACTCTCCAGCCCCTTGCCAGCTCCGTTCCGTTGCCTGGACTCGCTCCAGCCCCTCCGTGTCCCTCTTGTCCCAGAGGTGCTGCCAGCACTGCAGGTGCCCCAGCAGTGCCAGCACAGGGACGGGCCCAGCGCACCCGCGCATGCGCAGTGGGGGGGGGGGGGGGCCCCAGCGCGCCCGCGCATGCGCAGTGGTGTGGGGGGGGCCCAGCGCGCCCGCGCATGCGCAGTGGGGGTGGGGGGGGCCGTCCAGCTCTCCCGCGCGTGCGCAGTGGGGTGGGGGTAGGGCCAGCGCACCCGCGCATGCGCAGTGGGGGGTGGGGGGGGGCCCAGCGCGCCCGCGCATGCGCAGTGGGGTGGGGGGGGGGTCGGCCATCGCCCCCGCGCATGCGCAGTGGGGTGGGGGGCCGGCCGGAGCACCCGCGCATGCGCAGTGGGGGTGGGGGGGCCGTCCAGCTCTCCCGCGCATGCGCAGTGGGGTGGGGGTAGGGCCAGCGCGCCCGCGCATGCGCAGTGGGGTGGGGGGGGCCCAGCCTGGGGGTGCCTTTTGTTCTGGTCCTCCGTGGGGCTGCCTTGAGAGCGGAATCAAGGTTGGAAAAGACCTCGGAGATCACTGAGTGCCACCAGCAGCAGCACGGCCAGCGCTGACCACGTCCGCCCATGCCACAGCCACAGGTGTTGGAGCACTCCCAGGGGTGGGCACTCCAAACCTCCCTGGGCAGCTGTGCCAAGGCCTGAGCGCCCTTTCCATGGAGGAATTTCCCCAATATCCACCCTGAGCCTCCCCTGGCCCAGCCTGAGGCCGTTCCCTCTCCTCCTGTCCCTGTTCCCTGGGAGCAGAACCCGACCCCCCCGGCTGCCCCCTCCTGTCAGGGACTTGTGCAGAGCCACAAGGTCCCGCCTGAGCCTCCTTTGCTCCGGGCTGTGCCCCTTTCCCAGCTCTCTCAGGAACTCTCCAGCCCCTTCCCAGCTCCGTTCCGTTGCCTGGACTCGCTCCAGCCCCTCCGTGTCCCTCTTGTCCCAGAGGTGCTGCCAGCACTGCAGGTGCCCCAGCAGTGCCAGCACAGGGACGGGCCCAGCGCACCCGCGCATGCGCAGTGGGGGGGGGGGGGGGCCCCAGCGCGCCCGCGCATGCGCAGTGGTGTGGGGGGGCCCAGCGCGCCCGCGCATGCGCAGTGGGGGTGGGGGGGGCCGTCCAGCTCTCCCGCGCATGCGCAGTGGGGTGGGGGTAGGGCCAGCACACCCGCGCATGCGCAGTGGGGGGTGGGGGGGGCCCAGCGCGCCCGCGCATGCGCAGTGGGCTGGGGTGGGGTCGGCCATCGCCCCCGCGCATGCGCAGTGGGGTGGGGGGCCGGCCGGCGCGCCCGCGCATGCGCAGTGGGGTGGGGGGCCGGCCGGCGCGCCCGCGCATGCGCAGTGGTGTGGGGGGGCCCAGCGCGCCCGCGCATGCGCAGTGGGGGTGGGGGGGGCCGTCCAGCTCTCCCGCGCATGCGCAGTGGGGTGGGGGTAGGGCCAGCGCCCCCGCGCATGCGCAGTGGGGTGGGGGGGGCCCAGCCTGGGGGTGCCTTTTGTTCTGGTCCTCCGTGGGGCTGCCTTGAGAGCGGAATCAAGGTTGGAAAAGACCTCGGAGATCACTGAGTGCCACCAGCAGCAGCACGGCCAGCGCTGACCACGTCCGCCCATGCCACAGCCACAGGTGTTGGAGCACTCCCAGGGGTGGGCACTCCAAACCTCCCTGGGCAGCTGTGCCAAGGCCTGAGCGCCCTTTCCATGGAGGAATTTCCCCAATATCCACCCTGAGCCTCCCCTGGCCCAGCCTGAGGCCGTTCCCTCTCCTCCTGTCCCTGTTCCCTGGGAGCAGAACCCGACCCCCCCGGCTGCCCCCTCCTGTCAGGGACTTGTGCAGAGCCACAAGGTCCCGCCTGAGCCTCCTTTGCTCCGGGCTGTGCCCCTTTCCCAGCTCTCTCAGGAACTCTCCAGCCCCTTGCCAGCTCCGTTCCGTTGCCTGGACTCGCTCCAGCCCCTCCGTGTCCCTCTTGTCCCAGAGGTGCTGCCAGCACTGCAGGTGCCCCAGCAGTGCCAGCACAGGGACGGGCCCAGCGCACCCGCGCATGCGCAGTGGGGGGGGGGGGGGGGGGGCCCCAGCGCGCCCGCGCATGCGCAGTGGGGGTGGGGGGGGCCGTCCAGCTCTCCTGCGCATGCGCAGTGGGGTGGGGGTAGGGCCAGCACACCCGCGCATGCGCAGTGGGGGGTGGGGGGGGCCCAGCGCGCCTGCGCATGCGCAGTGGGCTGGGGGGGGGTCGGCCATCGCCCCCGCGCATGCGCAGTGGGGTGGGGGGCCGGCCGGCGCGCCCGCGCATGCGCAGTGGGGGTGGGGGGGGCCGTCCAGCTCTCCCGCGCATGCGCAGTGGGGTGGGGGTAGGGCCAGCGCCCCCGCGCATGCGCAGTGGGGTGGGGGGCCGGCCAGCGCGCCCGCGCATGTGCAGTGGGAGGGGGGGTAGGGCCAGCGCGCCCGCGCATGCGCAGTGGGGTGGGGGGGGCCCAGCCTGGGGGTGCCTTTTGTTCTGGTCCTCATGGGGCTGCCTTGAGAGCGGAATCAAGGTTGGAAAAGACCTCGGAGATCACTGAGTGCCACCAGCAGCAGCACGGCCAGCGCTGACCACGTCCGCCCATGCCACAGCCACAGGTGTTGGAGCACTCCCAGCGCTGGGCACTCCAAACCTCCCTGGGCAGCTGTGCCAAGGCCTGAGCGCCCTTTCCATGGAGGAATTTCCCCAATATCCACCCTGAGCCTCCCCTGGCCCAGCCTGAGGCCGTTCCCTCTCCTCCTGTCCCTGTTCCCTGGGAGCAGAACCCGACCCCCCCGGCTGCCCCCTCCTGTCAGGGACTTGTGCAGAGCCACAAGGTCCCGCCTGAGCCTCCTTTGCTCCGGGCTGTGCCCCTTTCCCAGCTCTCTCAGGAACTCTCCAGCCCCTTGCCAGCTCCGTTCCGTTGCCTGGACTCGCTCCAGCCCCTCCGTGTCCCTCTTGTCCCAGAGGTGCTGCCAGCACTGCAGGTGCCCCAGCAGTGCCAGCACAGGGACGGGCCCAGCGCACCCGCGCATGCGCAGTGGGCAGGGGGGGGGCCCAGCGCGCCCGCGCATGCGCAGTGGTGTGTGGGGGGGGCCCAGCGCGCCCGCGCATGCGCAGTGGGGGTGGGGGGGGCCGTCCAGCTCTCCCGCGCGTGCGCAGTGGGGTGGGGGTAGGGCCAGCGCACCCGCGCATGCGCAGTGGGGGGTGGGGGGGGGCCCAGCGCGCCCGCGCATGCGCAGTGGGGTGGGGGGGGGGTCGGCCATCGCCCCCGCGCATGCGCAGTGGGGTGGGGGGCCGGCCGGAGCACCCGCGCATGCGCAGTGGGGGTGGGGGGGCCGTCCAGCTCTCCCGCGCATGCGCAGTGGGGTGGGGGTAGGGCCAGCGCGCCCGCGCATGCGCAGTGGGGTGGGGGGGGCCCAGCCTGGGGGTGCCTTTTGTTCTGGTCCTCCGTGGGGCTGCCTTGAGAGCGGAATCAAGGTTGGAAAAGACCTCGGAGATCACTGAGTGCCACCAGCAGCAGCACGGCCAGCGCTGACCACGTCCGCCCATGCCACAGCCACAGGTGTTGGAGCACTCCCAGGGGTGGGCACTCCAAACCTCCCTGGGCAGCTGTGCCAAGGCCTGAGCGCCCTTTCCATGGAGGAATTTCCCCAATATCCACCCTGAGCCTCCCCTGGCCCAGCCTGAGGCCGTTCCCTCTCCTCCTGTCCCTGTTCCCTGGGAGCAGAACCCGACCCCCCCGGCTGCCCCCTCCTGTCAGGGACTTGTGCAGAGCCACAAGGTCCCGCCTGAGCCTCCTTTGCTCCGGGCTGTGCCCCTTTCCCAGCTCTCTCAGGAACTCTCCAGCCCCTTGCCAGCTCCGTTCCGTTGCCTGGACTCGCTCCAGCCCCTCCGTGTCCCTCTTGTCCCAGAGGCGCTGCCAGCACTGCAGGTGCCCCAGCAGTGCCAGCACAGGGACGGGCCCAGCGCACCCGCGCATGCGCAGTGGTGTGGGGGGGGCCCAGCGCGCCCGCGCATGCGCAGTGGGGGTGGGGGGGGGCCGTCCATCTCTCCCGCGCATGCGCAGTGGGGTGGGGGTAGGGCATCGCCCCCGCGCATGCGCAGTAGGGGGTGGGGGGGGCCCAGCGCGCCCGCGCATGCGCAGTGGGGGTGGGGGGGCCGTCCAGCTCTCCCGCGCATGCGCAGTGGGGTGGGGGGCCGGCCGGCGCGCCCGCGCATGCGCAGTGGGGTGGGGGGGGCCCAGCGCGCCCGCGCATGCGCAGTGGTGGGGGGGGGCCGTCCAGCTCTCCCGCGCATGCGCAGTGGGGTGGGGGTAGGGCCAGCGCACCCGCGCATGCGCAGTGGGGGGTGGGGGGGGTCGGCCATCGCCCCCGCGCATGCGCAGTGGGGTGGGGGGCCGGCCGGCGCGCCCGCGCATGCGCAGTGGGGGTGGGGGGGGCCGTCCAGCTCTCCCGCGCATGCGCAGTGGGGTGGGGGGCCGGCCAGCGCCCCCGCGCATGAGCAGTGGGGTGGGGGGCCGGCCAGCGCGCCCGCGCATGCGCAGTGGGAGGGGGGGTAGGGCCAGCGCGCCCGCGCATGCGCAGTGGGGTGGGGGGGGCCCAGCCTGGGGGTGCCTTTTGTTCTGGTCCTCCGTGGGGCTGCCTTGAGAGCGGAATCAAGGTTGGAAAAGACCTCGGAGATCACTGAGTGCCACCAGCAGCAGCACGGCCAGCGCTGACCACGTCCGCCCATGCCACAGCCACAGGTGTTGGAGCACTCCCAGGGGTGGGCACTCCAAACCTCCCTGGGCAGCTGTGCCAAGGCCTGAGCGCCCTTTCCATGGAGGAATTTCCCCAATATCCACCCTGAGCCTCCCCTGGCCCAGCCTGAGGCCGTTCCCTCTCCTCCTGTCCCTGTTCCCTGGGAGCAGAACCCGACCCCCCCGGCTGCCCCCTCCTGTCAGGGACTTGTGCAGAGCCACAAGGTCCCGCCTGAGCTTCCTTTGCTCCGGGCTGTGCCCCTTTCCCAGCTGTCTCAGGAACTCTCCAGCCCCTTGCCAGCTCCGTTCCCTTGCCTGGACTCGCTCCAGCCCCTCCGTGTCCCTCTTGTCCCAGAGGTGCTGCCAGCACTGCAGGTGCCCCAGCAGTGCCAGCACAGGGACGGGCCCAGCGCACCCGCGCATGCGCAGTGGGGGGGGGGGGGGCCCATCGCCCCCGCGCATGCGCAGTGGTGTGGGGGGGGCCCAGCGCGCCCGCGCATGCGCAGTGGGGGTGGGGGGGGCCGTCCAGCTCTCCCGCGCATGCGCAGTGGGGGTGGGGGTAGGGCCAGCGCCCCCGCGCATGCGCAGTGGGGGGTCGGGGGGGCCCAGCGCGCCCGCGCATGCGCAGTGGTGTGGGGGGGGGTAGGGCCATCGCCCCCGCGCATGCGCAGTGGGGTGGGGGGCCGGCCGGCGCGCCCGCGCATGCGCAGTGGGGGTGGGGGGGGGGGGGGGGGCCCAGCGCGCCCGCGCATGCGCAGTGGTGTGGGGGGGGCCCAGCGCGCCCGCGCATGCGCAGTGGGGGTGGGGGGGCCGTCCAGCTCTCCCGCGCATGCGCAGTGGGGTGGGGGTAGGGCCAGCGCACCCGCGCATGCGCAGTGGGGGGTGGGGGGGCTCGGCCATCGCCCCCGCGCATGCGCAGTGGGGTGGGGGGCCGGCCGGCGCGCCCGCGCATGCGCAGTGGGGGTGGGGGGGGCCGTCCAGCTCTCCCGCGCATGCGCAGTGGGGTGGGGGGCCGGCCAGCGCCCCCGCGCATGCGCAGTGGGGTGGGGGGCCGGCCAGCGCGCCCGCGCATGCGCAGTGGGAGGGGGGTTAGGGCCAGCGCGCCCGCGCATGCGCAGTGGGGTGGGGGGGGCCCAGCCTGGGGGTGCCTTTTGTTCTGGTCCTCCGTGGGGCTGCCTTGAGAGAGGAATCAAGGTTGGAAAAGACCTCGGAGATCACTGAGTGCCACCAGCAGCAGCACGGCCAGCGCTGACCACGTCCGCCCATGCCACAGCCACAGGTGTTGGAGCACTCCCAGGGGTGGGCACTCCAAACCTCCCTGGGCAGCTGTGCCAAGGCCTGAGCGCCCTTTCCATGGAGGAATTTCCCTAATATCCACCCTGAGCCTCCCCTGGCCCAGCCTGAGGCCGTTCCCTCTCCTCCTGTCCCTGTTCCCTGGGAGCAGAACCCGACCCTCCCGGCTGCCCCCTCCTGTCAGGGACTTGTGCAGAGCCACAAGGTCCCGCCTGAGCCTCCTTTGCTCCGGGCTGTGCCCCTTTCCCAGCTCTCTCAGGAACTCTCCAGCCCCTTGCCAGCTCCGTTCCGTTGCCTGGACTCGCTCCAGCCCCTCCGTGTCCCTCTTGTCCCAGAGGTGCTGCCAGCACTGCAGGTGCCCCAGCAGTGCCAGCACAGGGACGGGCCCAGCGCACCCGCGCATGCGCAGTGGTGTGGGGGGGGCCCAGCGCGCCCGCGCATGCGCAGTGGGGGTGGGGGGGGGCCGTCCAGCTCTCCCGCGCATGCGCAGTGGGGTGGGGGTAGGGCCAGCACACCCGCGCATGCGCAGTGGGGGGTGGGGGGGGCCCAGCGCGCCCGCGCATGCGCAGTGGTGTGGGGGGGGGGTCGGCCATCGCCCCCGCGCATGCGCAGTGGGGTGGGGGGCCGGCCGGCGCGCCCGCGCATGCGCAGTGGGGTGGGGGGCCGGCCGGCGCGCCCGCGCATGCGCAGTGGGGGTGGGGGGGCCGGCCAGCGCGCCCGCGCATGCGCAGTGGGGTGGGGGTAGGGCCAGCGCCCCCGCGCATGCGCAGTGGGGTGGGGGGGGCCCAGCCTGGGGGTGCCTTTTGTTCTGGTCCTCCGTGGGGCTGCCTTGAGAGCGGAATCAAGGTTGGAAAAGACCTCGGAGATCACTGAGTGCCACCAGCAGCAGCACGGCCAGCGCTGACCACGTCCGCCCATGCCACAGCCACAGGTGTTGGAGCACTCCCAGGGGTGGGCACTCCAAACCTCCCTGGGCAGCTGTGCCAAGGCCTGAGCGCCCTTTCCATGGAGGAATTTCCCCAATATCCACCCTGAGCCTCCCCTGGCCCAGCCTGAGGCCGTTCCCTCTCCTCCTGTCCCTGTTCCCTGGGAGCAGAACCCGACCCCCCCGGCTGCCCCCTCCTGTCAGGGACTTGTGCAGAGCCACAAGGTCCCGCCTGAGCCTCCTTTGCTCCGGGCTGTGCCCCTTTCCCAGCTCTCTCAGGAACTCTCCAGCCCCTTGCCAGCTCCGTTCCGTTGCCTGGACTCGCTCCAGCCCCTCCGTGTCCCTCTTGTCCCAGAGGTGCTGCCAGCACTGCAGGTGCCCCAGCAGTGCCAGCACAGGGACGGGCCCAGCGCACCCGCGCATGCGCAGTGGGGGGGGGGGGGGGCCCCAGCGCGCCCGCGCATGCGCAGTGGTGTGGGGGGGGCCCAGCGCGCCCGCGCATGCGCAGTGGGGGTGGGGGGGGCCGTCCAGCTCTCCCGCGCATGCGCAGTGGGGTGGGGGTAGGGCCAGCACACCCGCGCATGCGCAGTGGGGGGTGGGGGGGGCCCAGCGCGCCCGCGCATGCGCAGTGGGCTGGGGGGGGGTCGGCCATCGCCCCCGCGCATGCGCAGTGGGGGTGGGGGGGGCCGTCCAGCTCTCCCGCGCATGCGCAGTGGGGTGGGGGTAGGGCCAGCGCCCCCGCGCATGCGCAGTGGGGTGGGGGGCCGGCCAGCGCGCCCGCGCATGTGCAGTGGGAGGGGGGGTAGGGCCAGCGCGCCCGCGCATGCGCAGTGGGGTGGGGGGGGCCCAGCCTGGGGGTGCCTTTTGTTCTGGTCCTCATGGGGCTGCCTTGAGAGCGGAATCAAGGTTGGAAAAGACCTCGGAGATCACTGAGTGCCACCAGCAGCAGCACGGCCAGCGCTGACCACGTCCGCCCATGCCACAGCCACAGGTGTTGGAGCACTCCCAGGGCTGGGCACTCCAAACCTCCCTGGGCAGCTGTGCCAAGGCCTGAGCGCCCTTTCCATGGAGGAATTTCCCCAATATCCACCCTGAGCCTCCCCTGGCCCAGCCTGAGGCCGTTCCCTCTCCTCCTGTCCCTGTTCCCTGGGAGCAGAACCCGACCCCCCCGGCTGCCCCCTCCTGTCAGGGACTTGTGCAGAGCCACAAGGTCCCGCCTGAGCCTCCTTTGCTCCGGGCTGTGCCCCTTTCCCAGCTCTCTCAGGAACTCTCCAGCCCCTTGCCAGCTCCGTTCCGTTGCCTGGACTCGCTCCAGCCCCTCCGTGTCCCTCTTGTCCCAGAGGTGCTGCCAGCACTGCAGGTGCCCCAGCAGTGCCAGCACAGGGACGGGCCCAGCGCACCCGCGCATGCGCAGTGGGCAGGGGGGGGGCCCAGCGCGCCCGCGCATGCGCAGTGGTGTGTGGGGGGGGCCCAGCGCGCCCGCGCATGCGCAGTGGGGGTGGGGGGGGCCGTCCAGCTCTCCCGCGCGTGCGCAGTGGGGTGGGGGTAGGGCCAGCGCACCCGCGCATGCGCAGTGGGGGGTGGGGGGGGGCCCAGCGCGCCCGCGCATGCGCAGTGGGGTGGGGGGGGGGGTCGGCCATCGCCCCCGCGCATGCGCAGTGGGGTGGGGGGCCGGCCGGAGCACCCGCGCATGCGCAGTGGGGGTGGGGGGGCCGTCCAGCTCTCCCGCGCATGCGCAGTGGGGTGGGGGTAGGGCCAGCGCGCCCGCGCATGCGCAGTGGGGTGGGGGGGGCCCAGCCTGGGGGTGCCTTTTGTTCTGGTCCTCCGTGGGGCTGCCTTGAGAGCGGAATCAAGGTTGGAAAAGACCTCGGAGATCACTGAGTGCCACCAGCAGCAGCACGGCCAGCGCTGACCACGTCCGCCCATGCCACAGCCACAGGTGTTGGAGCACTCCCAGGGGTGGGCACTCCAAACCTCCCTGGGCAGCTGTGCCAAGGCCTGAGCGCCCTTTCCATGGAGGAATTTCCCCAATATCCACCCTGAGCCTCCCCTGGCCCAGCCTGAGTCCGTTCCCTCTCCTCCTGTCCCTGTTCCCTGGGAGCAGAACCCGACCCCCCCGGCTGCCCCCTCCTGTCAGGGACTTGTGCAGAGCCACAAGGTCCCGCCTGAGCCTCCTTTGCTCCGGGCTGTGCCCCTTTCCCAGCTCTCTCAGGAACTCTCCAGCCCCTTGCCAGCTCCGTTCCGTTGCCTGGACTCGCTCCAGCCCCTCCGTGTCCCTCTTGTCCCAGAGGTGCTGCCAGCACTGCAGGTGCCCCAGCAGTGCCAGCACAGGGACGGGCCCAGCGCACCCGCGCATGCGCAGTGGGGGGGGGGGGGGGGGGGCCCAGCGCGCCCGCGCATGCGCAGTGGTGTGGGGGGGCCCAGCGCGCCCGCGCATGCGCAGTGGGGGTGGGGGGGCCGTCCAGCTCTCCCGCGCATGCGCAGTTGGGTGGAGGGCCGGCCAGCGCCCCCGCGCATGCGCAGTGGGGTGGGGGGCCGGCCAGCGCGCCCGCGCATGCGCAGTGGGAGGGGGGGTAGGGCCAGCGCGCCCGCGCATGCTCAGTGGGGTGGGGGGGGCCCAGCCTGGGGGTGCCTTTTGTTCTGGTCCTCCGTGGGGCTGCCTTGAGAGCGGAATCAAGGTTGGAAAAGACCTCGGAGATCACTGAGTGCCACCAGCAGCAGCACGGCCAGCGCTGACCACGTCCGCCCATGCCACAGCCACAGGTGTTGGAGCACTCCCAGGGGTGGGCACTCCAAACCTCCCTGGGCAGCTGTGCCAAGGCCTGAGCGCCCTTTCCATGGAGGAATTTCCCCAATATCCACCCTGAGCCTCCCCTGGCCCAGCCTGAGGCCGTTCCCTCTCCTCCTGTCCCTGTTCCCTGGGAGCAGAACCCGACCCCCCCGGCTGCCCCCTCCTGTCAGGGACTTGTGCAGAGCCACAAGGTCCCGCCTGAGCTTCCTTTGCTCCGGGCTGTGCCCCTTTCCCAGCTGTCTCAGGAACTCTCCAGCCCCTTGCCAGCTCCGTTCCCTTGCCTGGACTCGCTCCAGCCCCTCCGTGTCCCTCTTGTCCCAGAGGTGCTGCCAGCACTGCAGGTGCCCCAGCAGTGCCAGCACAGGGACGGGCCCAGCGCACCCGCGCATGCGCAGTGGGGGGGGGGGGGGGGGGCCCATCGCCCCCGCGCATGCGCAGTGGTGTGGGGGGGGCCCAGCGCGCCCGCGCATGCGCAGTGGGGGTGGGGGGGGCCGTCCAGCTCGCCCGCGCATGCGCAGTGGGGTGGGGGTAGGGCCAGCGCCCCCGCGCATGCGCAGTGGGGGGTCGGGGGGGCCCAGCGCGCCCGCGCATGCGCAGTGGTGTGTGGGGGGGTAGGGCCATCGCCCCCGCGCATGCGCAGTGGGGTGGGGGGCCGGCCGGCGCGCCCGCGCATGCGCAGTGGGGGTGGGGGGGGGGGGCCCAGCGCGCCCGCGCATGCGCAGTGGGGTGGGGGGGGCCCAGCGCGCCCGCGCATGCGCAGTGGGGGGGGGGGGCCGTCCAGCTCTCCCGCGCATGCGCAGTGGGGTGGGGGTAGGGCCAGCGCACCCGCGCATGCGCAGTGGGGGGTGGGGGGGGTCGGCCATCGCCCCCGCGCATGCGCAGTGGGGTGGGGGGCCGGCCGGCGCGCCCGCGCATGCGCAGTGGGGGTGGGGGGGGCCGTCCAGCTCGCCCGCGCATGCGCAGTGGGGTGGGGGTAGGGCCAGCGCCCCCGCGCATGCGCAGTGGGGGGTCGGGGGGGCCCAGCGCGCCCGCGCATGCGCAGTGGGGGTTGGGGGGGGCCCAGCGCGCCCGCGCATGCGCAGTGGTGTGTGGGGGGGTCGGCCATCGCCCCCGCGCATGCGCAGTGGGGGTGGGGGGGCCGTCCAGCTCTCCCGCGCATGCGCAGTGGGGTGGGGGGCCGGCCAGCGCCCCCGCGCATGCGCAGTGGGGTGGGGGGCCGGCCGGCGCGCCCGCGCATGCGCAGTGGGAGGGGGGGGGTAGGGCCAGCGCGCCCGCGCATGCGCAGTGGGGTGGGGGGGGCCCAGCCTGGGGGTGCCTTTTGTTCTGGTCCTCCGTGGGGCTGCCTTGAGAGCGGAATCAAGGTTGGAAAAGACCTCGGAGATCACTGAGTGCCACCAGCAGCAGCACGGCCAGCGCTGACCACGTCCGCCCATGCCACAGCCACAGGTGTTGGAGCACGCCCAGGGCTGGGCACTCCAAACCTCCCTGGGCAGCTGTGCCAAGGCCTGAGCGCCCTTTCCATGGAGGAATTTCCCCAATATCCACCCTGAGCCTCCCCTGGCCCAGCCTGAGGCCGTTCCCTCTCCTCCTGTCCCTGTTCCCTGGGAGCAGAACCCGACCCCCCCGGCTGCCCCCTCCTGTCAGGGACTTGTGCAGAGCCACAAGGTCCCGCCTGAGCCTCCTTTGCTCCGGGATGTGCCCCTTTCCCAGCTCTCTCAGGAACTCTCCAGCCCCTTGCCAGCTCCGTTCCCTTGCCTGGACTCGCTCCAGCCCCTCCGTGTCCCTCTTGTCCCAGAGGTGCTGCCAGCACTGCAGGTGCCCCAGCAGTGCCAGCACAGGGACGGGCCCAGCGCACCCGCGCATGCGCAGTGGGCAGGGGGGGGGCCCAGCGCGCCCGCGCATGCGCAGTGGTGTGGGGGGGTGGGCCAGCGCGCCCGCGCATGCGCAGTGGGGGTGGGGGGGGCCGTCCAGCTCTCCCGCGCGTGCGCAGTGGGGTGGGGGTAGGGCCAGCGCACCCGCGCATGCGCAGTGGGGGGTGGGGGGGGGGCCCAGCGCGCCCGCGCATGCGCAGTGGTGTGGGGGGGGGGTCGGCCATCGCCCCCGCGCATGCGCAGTGGGGTGGGGGGCCGGCCGGAGCGCCCGCGCATGCGCAGTGGGGGTGGGGGGGCCGTCCAGCTCTCCCGCGCATGCGCAGTGGGGTGGGGGTAGGGCCAGCGCCCCCGCGCATGCGCAGTGGGGTGGGGGTAGGGCCAGCGCCCCCGCGCATGCGCAGTGGGGTGGGGGGCCGGCCAGCGCGCCCGCGCATGCGCAGTGGGAGGGGGGGTAGGGCCAGCGCGCCCGCGCATGCGCAGTGGGGTGGGGGGGCCGTCCAGCTCGCCCGCGCATGCGCAGTGGGGTGGGGGTAGGGCCAGCGCACCCGCGCATGCGCAGTGGGGGGTCGGGGGGGCCCAGCGCGCCCGCGCATGCGCAGTGGTGTGTGGGGGGGTAGGGCCATCGCCCCCGCGCATGTGCAGTGGGGTGGGGGGCCGGCCGGCGCGCCCGCGCATGCGCAGTGGGGGTGGGGGGGGGGGCCCAGCGCGCCCGCGCATGCGCAGTGGGGTGGGGGGGGCCCAGCGCGCCCGCGCATGCGCAGTGGGGGGGGGGGGGGCCGTCCAGCTCTCCCGCGCATGCGCAGTGGGGTGGGGGTAGGGCCAGCGCACCCGCGCATGCGCAGTGGGGGGTGGGGGGGGTCGGCCATCGCCCCCGCGCATGCGCAGTGGGGTGGGGGGCCGGCCGGCGCGCCCGCGCATGCGCAGTGGGGGTGGGGGGGGCCGTCCAGCTCTCCCGCGCATGCGCAGTGGGGTGGGGGGCCGGCCAGCGCCCCCGCGCATGCGCAGTGGGGTGGGGGGCCGGCCAGCGCGCCCGCGCATGCGCAGTGGGAGGGGGGGTAGGGCCAGCGCGCCCGCGCATGCGCAGTGGGGTGGGGGGGGCCCAGCCTGGGGGTGCCTTTTGTTCTGGTCCTCCGTGGGGCTGCCTTGAGAGCGGAATCAAGGTTGGAAAAGACCTCGGAGATCACTGAGTGCCACCAGCAGCAGCACGGCCAGCGCTGACCACGTCCGCCCATGCCACAGCCACAGGTGTTGGAGCACTCCCAGGGGTGGGCACTCCAAACCTCCCTGGGCAGCTGTGCCAAGGCCTGAGCGCCCTTTCCATGGAGGAATTTCCCCAATATCCACCCTGAGCCTCCCCTGGCCCAGCCTGAGGCCGTTCCCTCTCCTCCTGTCCCTGTTCCCTGGGAGCAGAACCCGACCCCCCCGGCTGCCCCCTCCTGTCAGGGACTTGTGCAGAGCCACAAGGTCCCGCCTGAGCTTCCTTTGCTCCGGGCTGTGCCCCTTTCCCAGCTCTCTCAGGAACTCTCCAGCCCCTTGCCAGCTCCGTTCCGTTGCCTGGACTCGCTCCAGCCCCTCCGTGTCCCTCTTGTCCCAGAGGTGCTGCCAGCACTGCAGGTGCCCCAGCAGTGCCAGCACAGGGACGGGCCCAGCGCACCCGCGCATGCGCAGTGGTGTGGGGGGGGCCCAGCGCGCCCGCGCATGCGCAGTGGGGGTGGGGGGGGCCGTCCAGCTCTCCCGCGCATGCGCAGTGGGGTGGGGGTAGGGCCAGCACACCCGCGCATGCGCAGTGGGGGGTGGGGGGGGCCCAGCGCGCCCGCGCATGCGCAGTGGTGTGGGGGGGGGGTCGGCCATCGCCCCCGCGCATGCGCAGTGGGGTGGGGGGCCGGCCGGCGCGCCCGCGCATGCGCAGTGGGGTGGGGGGCCGGCCGGCGCGCCCGCGCATGCGCAGTGGGGGTGGGGGGGCCGGCCAGCGCGCCCGCGCATGCGCAGTGGGGTGGGGGTAGGGCCAGCGCCCCCGCGCATGCGCAGTGGGGTGGGGGGGGCCCAGCCTGGGGGTGCCTTTTGTTCTGGTCCTCCGTGGGGCTGCCTTGAGAGCGGAATCAAGGTTGGAAAAGACCTCGGAGATCACTGAGTGCCACCAGCAGCAGCACGGCCAGCGCTGACCACGTCCGCCCATGCCACAGCCACAGGTGTTGGAGCACTCCCAGGGGTGGGCACTCCAAACCTCCCTGGGCAGCTGTGCCAAGGCCTGAGCGCCCTTTCCATGGAGGAATTTCCCCAATATCCACCCTGAGCCTCCCCTGGCCCAGCCTGAGGCCGTTCCCTCTCCTCCTGTCCCTGTTCCCTGGGAGCAGAACCCGACCCCCCCGGCTGCCCCCTCCTGTCAGGGACTTGTGCAGAGCCACAAGGTCCCGCCTGAGCCTCCTTTGCTCCGGGCTGTGCCCCTTTCCCAGCTCTCTCAGGAACTCTCCAGCCCCTTCCCAGCTCCGTTCCGTTGCCTGGACTCGCTCCAGCCCCTCCGTGTCCCTCTTGTCCCAGAGGTGCTGCCAGCACTGCAGGTGCCCCAGCAGTGCCAGCACAGGGACGGGCCCAGCGCACCCGCGCATGCGCAGTGGGGGGGGGGGGGGGGCCCCAGCGCGCCCGCGCATGCGCAGTGGTGTGGGGGGGGCCCAGCGCGCCCGCGCATGCGCAGTGGGGGTGGGGGGGGCCGTCCAGCTCTCCCGCGCATGCGCAGTGGGGTGGGGGTAGGGCCAGCACACCCGCGCATGCGCAGTGGGGGGTGGGGGGGGCCCAGCGCGCCCGCGCATGCGCAGTGGGCTGGGGGGGGGTTGGCCATCGCCCCCGCGCATGCGCAGTGGGGTGGGGGGCCGGCCGGCGCGCCCGCGCATGCGCAGTGGGGGTGGGGGGGGCCGTCCAGCTCTCCCGCGCATGCGCAGTGGGGTGGGGGTAGGGCCAGCGCCCCCGCGCATGCGCAGTGGGGTGGGGGGCCGGCCAGCGCGCCCGCGCATGTGCAGTGGGAGGGGGGGTAGGGCCAGCGCGCCCGCGCATGCGCAGTGGGGTGGGGGGGGCCCAGCCTGGGGGTGCCTTTTGTTCTGGTCCTCCGTGGGGCTGCCTTGAGAGCGGAATCAAGGTTGGAAAAGACCTCGGAGATCACTGAGTGCCACCAGCAGCAGCACGGCCAGCGCTGACCACGTCCGCCCATGCCACAGCCACAGGTGTTGGAGCACTCCCAGGGGTGGGCACTCCAAACCTCCCTGGGCAGCTGTGCCAAGGCCTGAGCGCCCTTTCCATGGAGGAATTTCCCCAATATCCACCCTGAGCCTCCCCTGGCCCAGCCTGAGGCCGTTCCCTCTCCTCCTGTCCCTGTTCCCTGGGAGCAGAACCCGACCCCCCCGGCTGCCCCCTCCTGTCAGGGACTTGTGCAGAGCCACAAGGTCCCGCCTGAGCCTCCTTTGCTCCGGGCTGTGCCCCTTTCCCAGCTCTCTCAGGAACTCTCCAGCCCCTTGCCAGCTCCGTTCCGTTGCCTGGACTCGCTCCAGCCCCTCCGTGTCCCTCTTGTCCCAGAGGCGCTGCCAGCACTGCAGGTGCCCCAGCAGTGCCAGCACAGGGACGGGCCCATCGCCCCCGCGCATGCGCAGTGGTGTGGGGGGGGCCCAGCGCGCCCGCGCATGCGCAGTGGGGGTGGGGGGGGCCGTCCAGCTCGCCCGCGCATGCGCAGTGGGGTGGGGGTAGGGCCAGCGCACCCGCGCATGCGCAGTGGGGGGTCGGGGGGGCCCAGCGCGCCCGCGCATGCGCAGTGGTGTGTGGGGGGGTAGGGCCATCGCCCCCGCGCATGCGCAGTGGGGTGGGGGGCCGGCCGGCGCGCCCGCGCATGCGCAGTGGGGGTGGGGGGGGGGGGCCCAGCGCGCCCGCGCACGCGCAGTGGTGTGTGGGGGGGGCCCAGCGCGCCCGCGCATGCGCAGTGGGGGGGGGGGGGCCGTCCAGCTCTCCCGCGCATGCGCAGTGGGGTGGGGGTAGGGCCAGCGCACCCGCGCATGCGCAGTGGGGGGTGGGGGGGGTCGGCCATCGCCCCCGCGCATGCGCAGTGGGGGTGGGGGGGGCCGTCCAGCTCTCCCGCGCATGCGCAGTGGGGTGGGGGGCCGGCCAGCGCCCCCGCGCATGCGCAGTGGGGTGGGGGGCCGGCCAGCGCGCCCGCGCATGCGCAGTGGGAGGGGGGGTAGGGCCAGCGCGCCCGCGCATGCGCAGTGGGGTGGGGGGGGCCCAGCCTGGGGGTGCCTTTTGTTCTGGTCCTCCGTGGGGCTGCCTTGAGAGCGGAATCAAGGTCTGAAAAGACCTCGGAGATCACTGAGTGCCACCAGCAGCAGCACGGCCAGCGCTGACCACGTCCGCCCATGCCACAGCCACAGGTGTTGGAGCACTCCCAGGGGTGGGCACTCCAAACCTCCCTGGGCAGCTGTGCCAAGGCCTGAGCGCCCTTTCCATGGAGGAATTTCCCCAATATCCACCCTGAGCCTCCCCTGGCCCAGCCTGAGGCCGTTCCCTCTCCTCCTGTCCCTGTTCCCTGGGAGCAGAACCCGACCCCCCCGGCTGCCCCCTCCTGTCAGGGACTTGTGCAGAGCCACAAGGTCCCGCCTGAGCTTCCTTTGCTCCGGGCTGTGCCCCTTTCCCAGCTGTCTCAGGAACTCTCCAGCCCCTTGCCAGCTCCGTTCCCTTGCCTGGACTCGCTCCAGCCCCTCCGTGTCCCTCTTGTCCCAGAGGTGCTGCCAGCACTGCAGGTGCCCCAGCAGTGCCAGCACAGGGACGGGCCCAGCGCACCCGCGCATGCGCAGTGGGGGGGGGGGGGGGGCCATCGCCCCCGCGCATGCGCAGTGGGGGTGGGGGGGGCCCAGCGCGCCCGCGCATGCGCAGTGGGGGTGGGGGGGCCGTCCAGCTCGCCCGCGCATGCGCAGTGGGGTGGGGGTAGGGCCAGCGCACCCGCGCATGCGCAGTGGGGGGTCGGGGGGGCCCAGCGCGCCCGCGCATGCGCAGTGGTGTGTGGGGGGGTAGGGCCATCGCCCCCGCGCATGCGCAGTGGGGTGGGGGGCCGGCCGGCGCGCCCGCGCATGCGCAGTGGGGGGGGGGGGGGGGGGGGGGCCCAGCGCGCCCGCGCATGCGCAGTGGGGTGGGGGGGGCCCAGCGCGCCCGCGCATGCGCAGTGGGGGTGGGGGGGCCGTCCAGCTCTCCCGCGCATGCGCAGTGGGGTGGGGGTAGGGCCAGCGCACCCGCGCATGCGCAGTGGGGGGTGGGGGGGCTCGGCCATCGCCCCCGCGCATGCGCAGTGGGGTGGGGGGCCGGCCGGCGCGCCCGCGCATGCGCAGTGGTGGTGGGGGGGGCCGTCCAGCTCTCCCGCGCATGCGCAGTGGGGTGGGGGGCCGGCCAGCGCCCCCGCGCATGCGCAGTGGGGTGGGGGGCCGGCCAGCGCGCCCGCGCATGCGCAGTGGGGTGGGGGTAGGGCCAGCGCGCCCGCGCATGCGCAGTGGGGTGGGGGGGGCCCAGCGCGCCCGCGCATGCGCAGTGGGGGTGGGGGGGCCGTCCAGCTCTCCCGCGCATGCGCAGTGGGGTGGGGGTAGGGCCAGCGCCCCCGCGCATGCGCAGTGGGGTGGGGGGCCGGCCAGCGCGCCCGCGCATGCGCAGTGGGAGGGGGGGTAGGGCCAGCGCGCCCGCGCATGCGCAGTGGGGTGGGGGGGGCCCAGCCTGGGGGTGCCTTTTGTTCTGGTCCTCCGTGGGGCTGCCTTGAGAGCGGAATCAAGGTTGGAAAAGACCTCGGAGATCACTGAGTGCCACCAGCAGCAGCACGGCCAGCGCTGACCACGTCCGCCCATGCCACAGCCACAGGTGTTGGAGCACTCCCAGGGGTGGGCACTCCAAACCTCCCTGGGCAGCTGTGCCAAGGCCTGAGCGCCCTTTCCATGGAGGAATTTCCCCAATATCCACCCTGAGCCTCCCCTGGCCCAGCCTGAGGCCGTTCCCTCTCCTCCTGTCCCTGTTCCCTGGGAGCAGAACCCGACCCCCCCGGCTGCCCCCTCCTGTCAGGGACTTGTGCAGAGCCACAAGGTCCCGCCTGAGCTTCCTTTGCTCCGGGCTGTGCCCCTTTCCCAGCTGTCTCAGGAACTCTCCAGCCCCTTGCCAGCTCCGTTCCCTTGCCTGGACTCGCTCCAGCCCCTCCGTGTCCCTCTTGTCCCAGAGGTGCTGCCAGCACTGCAGGTGCCCCAGCAGTGCCAGCACAGGGACGGGCCCAGCGCACCCGCGCATGCGCAGTGGTGTGGGGGGGGCCCAGCGCGCCCGCGCATGCGCAGTGGGGGTGGGGGGGGCCGTCCAGCTCTCCCGCGCATGCGCAGTGGGGTGGGGGTAGGGCCAGCACACCCGCGCATGCGCAGTGGGGGGTGGGGGGGGCCCAGCGCGCCCGCGCATGCGCAGTGGTGTGGGGGGGGGGTCGGCCATCGCCCCCGCGCATGCGCAGTGGGGTGGGGGGCCGGCCGGCGCGCCCGCGCATGCGCAGTGGGGTGGGGGGCCGGCCGGCGCGCCCGCGCATGCGCAGTGGGGGTGGGGGGGCCGGCCAGCGCGCCCGCGCATGCGCAGTGGGGTGGGGGTAGGGCCAGCGCCCCCGCGCATGCGCAGTGGGGTGGGGGGGGCCCAGCCTGGGGGTGCCTTTTGTTCTGGTCCTCCGTGGGGCTGCCTTGAGAGCGGAATCAAGGTTGGAAAAGACCTCGGAGATCACTGAGTGCCACCAGCAGCAGCACGGCCAGCGCTGACCACGTCCGCCCATGCCACAGCCACAGGTGTTGGAGCACTCCCAGGGGTGGGCACTCCAAACCTCCCTGGGCAGCTCTGCCAAGGCCTGAGCGCCCTTTCCATGGAGGAATTTCCCCAATATCCACCCTGAGCCTCCCCTGGCCCAGCCTGAGGCCGTTCCCTCTCCTCCTGTCCCTGTTCCCTGGGAGCAGAACCCGACCCCCCCGGCTGCCCCCTCCTGTCAGGGACTTGTGCAGAGCCACAAGGTCCCGCCTGAGCCTCCTTTGCTCCGGGCTGTGCCCCTTTCCCAGCTCTCTCAGGAACTCTCCAGCCCCTTGCCAGCTCCGTTCCGTTGCCTGGACTCGCTCCAGCCCCTCCGTGTCCCTCTTGTCCCAGAGGTGCTGCCAGCACTGCAGGTGCCCCAGCAGTGCCAGCACAGGGACGGGCCCAGCGCACCCGCGCATGCGCAGTGGGGAGGGGGGGGGCCCAGCGCGCCCGCGCATGCGCAGTGGGGGTGGGGGGGGCCGTCCAGCTCTCCCGCGCATGCGCAGTGGGGTGGGGGTAGGGCATCGCCCCCGCGCATGCGCAGTGGGGGGTGGGGGGGGCCCAGCGCGCCCGCGCATGCGCAGTGGTGTGGGGGGGGGGGGGTCGGCCATCGCCCCCGCGCATGCGCAGTGGGGTGGGGGGCCGGCCGGCGCGCCCGCGCATGCGCAGTGGGGGTGGGGGGGCCGTCCAGCTCTCCCGCGCATGCGCAGTGGGGTGGGGGGGGCCGGCCAGCGCCCCCGCGCATGCGCAGTGGGGTGGGGGGCCGGCCAGCGCGCCCGCGCATGCGCAGTGGGAGGGGGGGTAGGGCCAGCGCGCCCGCGCATGCGCAGTGGGGTGGGGGGGGCCCAGCCTGGGGGTGCCTTTTGTTCTGGTCCTCCGTGGGGCTGCCTTGAGAGCGGAATCAAGGTTGGAAAAGACCTCGGAGATCACTGAGTGCCACCAGCAGCAGCACGGCCAGCGCTGACCACGTCCGCCCATGCCACAGCCACAGGTGTTGGAGCACTCCCAGGGGTGGGCACTCCAAACCTCCCTGGGCAGCTGTGCCAAGGCCTGAGCGCCCTTTCCATGGAGGAATTTCCCCAATATCCACCCTGAGCCTCCCCTGGCCCAGCCTGAGGCCGTTCCCTCTCCTCCTGTCCCTGTTCCCTGGGAGCAGAACCCGACCCCCCCGGCTGCCCCCTCCTGTCAGGGACTTGTGCAGAGCCACAAGGTCCCGCCTGAGCCTCCTTTGCTCCGGGCTGTGCCCCTTTCCCAGCTCTCTCAGGAACTCTCCAGCCCCTTCCCAGCTCCGTTCCGTTGCCTGGACTCGCTCCAGCCCCTCCGTGTCCCTCTTGTCCCAGAGGTGCTGCCAGCACTGCAGGTGCCCCAGCAGTGCCAGCACAGGGACGGGCCCAGCGCACCCGCGCATGCGCAGTGGGGGGGGGGGGGGGCCCCAGCGCGCCCGCGCATGCGCAGTGGTGTGGGGGGGGCCCAGCGCGCCCGCGCATGCGCAGTGGGGGTGGGGGGGGCCGTCCAGCTCTCCCGCGCATGCGCAGTGGGGTGGGGGTAGGGCCAGCACACCCGCGCATGCGCAGTAGGGGGTGGGGGGGGCCCAGCGCGCCCGCGCATGCGCAGTGGGCTGGGGGGGGGTCGGCCATCGCCCCCGCGCATGCGCAGTGGGGTGGGGGGCCGGCCGGCGCGCCCGCGCATGCGCAGTGGGGGTGGGGGGGGCCGTCCAGCTCTCCCGCGCATGCGCAGTGGGGTGGGGGTAGGGCCAGCGCCCCCGCGCATGCGCAGTGGGGTGGGGGGCCGGCCAGCGCGCCCGCGCATGTGCAGTGGGAGGGGGGGTAGGGCCAGCGCGCCCGCGCATGCGCAGTGGGGTGGGGGGGGCCCAGCCTGGGGGTGCCTTTTGTTCTGGTCCTCCGTGGGGCTGCCTTGAGAGCGGAATCAAGGTTGGAAAAGACCTCGGAGATCACTGAGTGCCACCAGCAGCAGCACGGCCAGCGCTGACCACGTCCGCCCATGCCACAGCCACAGGTGTTGGAGCACTCCCAGGGGTGGGCACTCCAAACCTCCCTGGGCAGCTGTGCCAAGGCCTGAGCGCCCTTTCCATGGAGGAATTTCCCCAATATCCACCCTGAGCCTCCCCTGGCCCAGCCTGAGGCCGTTCCCTCTCCTCCTGTCCCTGTTCCCTGGGAGCAGAACCCGACCCCCCCGGCTGCCCCCTCCTGTCAGGGACTTGTGCAGAGCCACAAGGTCCCGCCTGAGCCTCCTTTGCTCCGGGCTGTGCCCCTTTCCCAGCTCTCTCAGGAACTCTCCAGCCCCTTCCCAGCTCCGTTCCGTTGCCTGGACTCGCTCCAGCCCCTCCGTGTCCCTCTTGTCCCAGAGGCGCTGCCAGCACTGCAGGTGCCCCAGCAGTGCCAGCACAGGGACGGGCCCATCGCCCCCGCGCATGCGCAGTGGTGTGGGGGGGGCCCAGCGCGCCCGCGCATGCGCAGTGGGGGTGGGGGGGGCCGTCCAGCTCGCCCGCGCATGCGCAGTGGGGTGGGGGTAGGGCCAGCGCCCCCGCGCATGCGCAGTGGGGGGTCGGGGGGGCCCAGCGCGCCCGCGCATGCGCAGTGGTGTGTGGGGGGGTAGGGCCATCGCCCCCGCGCATGCGCAGTGGGGTGGGGGGCCGGCCGGCGCGCCCGCGCATGCGCAGTGGGGGTGGGGGGGGGGGGCCCAGCGCGCCCGCGCATGCGCAGTGGTGTGTGGGGGGGGCCCAGCGCGCCCGCGCATGCGCAGTGGGGGGGGGGGGGGCCGTCCAGCTCTCCCGCGCATGCGCAGTGGGGTGGGGGTAGGGCCAGCGCACCCGCGCATGCGCAGTGGGGGGTGGGGGGGGTCGGCCATCGCCCCCGCGCATGCGCAGTGGGGTGGGGGGCCGGCCGGCGCGCCCGCGCATGCGCAGTGGGGGTGGGGGGGGCCGTCCAGCTCTCCCGCGCATGCGCAGTTGGGTGGGGGTATGGCCAGCGCCCCCGCGCATGCGCAGTGGGGTGGGGGGCCGGCCAGCGCGCCCGCGCATGCGCAGTGGGAGGGGGGGTAGGGCCAGCGCGCCCGCGCATGCGCAGTGGGGTGGGGGGGGCCCAGCCTGGGGGTGCCTTTTGTTCTGGTCCTCCGTGGGGCTGCCTTGAGAGCGGAATCAAGGTCTGAAAAGACCTCGGAGATCACTGAGTGCCACCAGCACCAGCACGGCCACCGCTGACCACGTCCATGCCATGCCACAGCCACAGGTGTTGGAGCACTCCCAGGGGTGGGCACTCCAAACCTCCCTGGGCAGCTGTGCCAAGGCCTGAGCGCCCTTTCCATGGAGGAATTTCCCCAATATCCACCCTGAGCCTCCCCTGGCCCAGCCTGAGGCCGTTCCCTCTCCTCCTGTCCCTGTTCCCTGGGAGCAGAACCCGACCCCCCCGGCTGCCCCCTCCTGTCAGGGACTTGTGCAGAGCCACAAGGTCCCGCCTGAGCTTCCTTTGCTCCGGGCTGTGCCCCTTTCCCAGCTGTCTCAGGAACTCTCCAGCCCCTTGCCAGCTCCGTTCCCTTGCCTGGACTCGCTCCAGCCCCTCCGTGTCCCTCTTGTCCCAGAGGTGCTGCCAGCACTGCAGGTGCCCCAGCAGTGCCAGCACAGGGACGGGCCCAGCGCACCCGCGCATGCGCAGTGGGGGGGGGGGGGGGGCCATCGCCCCCGCGCATGCGCAGTGGTGTGGGGGGGGCCCAGCGCGCCCGCGCATGCGCAGTGGGGGTGGGGGGGGCCGTCCAGCTCGCCCGCGCATGCGCAGTGGGGTGGGGGTAGGGCCAGCGCCCCCGCGCATGCGCAGTGGGGGGTCGGGGGGGCCCAGCGCGCCCGCGCATGCGCAGTGGTGTGTGGGGGGGTAGGGCCATCGCCCCCGCGCATGCGCAGTGGGGTGGGGGGCCGGCCGGCGCGCCCGCGCATGCGCAGTGGGGGTGGGGGGGGGGGGGGGGGCCCAGCGCGCCCGCGCATGCGCAGTGGGGTGGGGGGGGCCCAGCGCGCCCGCGCATGCGCAGTGGGGGTGGGGGGGCCGTCCAGCTCTCCCGCGCATGCGCAGTGGGGTGGGGGTAGGGCCAGCGCACCCGCGCATGCGCAGTGGGGGGTGGGGGGGCTCGGCCATCGCCCCCGCGCATGCGCAGTGGGGTGGGGGGCCGGCCGGCGCGCCCGCGCATGCGCAGTGGTGGTGGGGGGGGCCGTCCAGCTCTCCCGCGCATGCGCAGTGGGGTGGGGGGCCGGCCAGCGCCCCCGCGCATGCGCAGTGGGGTGGGGGGCCGGCCAGCGCGCCCGCGCATGCGCAGTGGGAGGGGGGTTAGGGCCAGCGCGCCCGCGCATGCGCAGTGGGGTGGGGGGGGCCCAGCCTGGGGGTGCCTTTTGTTCTGGTCCTCCGTGGGGCTGCCTTGAGAGAGGAATCAAGGTTGGAAAAGACCTCGGAGATCACTGAGTGCCACCAGCAGCAGCACGGCCAGCGCTGACCACGTCCGCCCATGCCACAGCCACAGGTGTTGGAGCACTCCCAGGGGTGGGCACTCCAAACCTCCCTGGGCAGCTGTGCCAAGGCCTGAGCGCCCTTTCCATGGAGGAATTTCCCCAATATCCACCCTGAGCCTCCCCCGGCCCAGCCTGAGGCCGTTCCCTCTCCTCCTGTCCCTGTTCCCTGGGAGCAGAACCCGACCCCCCCGGCTGCCCCCTCCTGTCAGGGACTTGTGCAGAGCCACAAGGTCCCGCCTGAGCCTCCTTTGCTCCGGGCTGTGCCCCTTTCCCAGCTCTCTCAGGAACTCTCCAGCCCCTTGCCAGCTCCGTTCCGTTGCCTGGACTCGCTCCAGCCCCTCCGTGTCCCTCTTGTCCCAGAGGTGCTGCCAGCACTGCAGGTGCCCCAGCAGTGCCAGCACAGGGACGGGCCCAGCGCACCCGCGCATGCGCAGTGGTGTGGGGGGGGCCCAGCGCGCCCGCGCATGCGCAGTGGGGGTGGGGGGGGCCGTCCAGCTCTCCCGCGCATGCGCAGTGGGGTGGGGGTAGGGCCAGCACACCCGCGCATGCGCAGTGGGGGGTGGGGGGGGCCCAGCGCGCCCGCGCATGCGCAGTGGTGTGGGGGGGGGGTCGGCCATCGCCCCCGCGCATGCGCAGTGGGGTGGGGGGCCGGCCGGCGCGCCCGCGCATGCGCAGTGGGGTGGGGGGCCGGCCGGCGCGCCCGCGCATGCGCAGTGGGGGTGGGGGGGCCGGCCAGCGCGCCCGCGCATGCGCAGTGGGGTGGGGGTAGGGCCAGCGCGCCCGCGCATGCGCAGTGGGGTGGGGGGGGCCCAGCCTGGGGGTGCCTTTTGTTCTGGTCCTCCGTGGGGCTGCCTTGAGAGCGGAATCAAGGTTGGAAAAGACCTCGGAGATCACTGAGTGCCACCAGCAGCAGCACGGCCAGCGCTGACCACGTCCGCCCATGCCACAGCCACAGGTGTTGGAGCACTCCCAGGGGTGGGCACTCCAAACCTCCCTGGGCAGCTGTGCCAAGGCCTGAGCGCCCTTTCCATGGAGGAATTTCCCCAATATCCACCCTGAGCCTCCCCTGGCCCAGCCTGAGGCCGTTCCCTCTCCTCCTGTCCCTGTTCCCTGGGAGCAGAACCCGACCCCCCCGGCTGCCCCCTCCTGTCAGGGACTTGTGCAGAGCCACAAGGTCCCGCCTGAGCCTCCTTTGCTCCGGGCTGTGCCCCTTTCCCAGCTCTCTCAGGAACTCTCCAGCCCCTTGCCAGCTCCGTTCCCTTGCCTGGACTCGCTCCAGCCCCTCCGTGTCCCTCTTGTCCCAGAGGTGCTGCCAGCACTGCAGGTGCCCCAGCAGTGCCAGCACAGGGACGGGCCCAGCGCACCCGCGCATGCGCAGTGGGGGGGGGGGGGGGGGGCCCCAGCGCGCCCGCGCATGCGCAGTGGGGGTGGGGGGGGCCGTCCAGCTCTCCTGCGCATGCGCAGTGGGGTGGGGGTAGGGCCAGCACACCCGCGCATGCGCAGTGGGGGGTGGGGGGGGCCCAGCGCGCCCGCGCATGCGCAGTGGGCTGGGGGGGGGTCGGCCATCGCCCCCGCGCATGCGCAGTGGGGTGGGGGGCCGGCCGGCGCGCCCGCGCATGCGCAGTGGGGGTGGGGGGGGCCGTCCAGCTCTCCCGCGCATGCGCAGTGGGGTGGGGGTAGGGCCAGCGCCCCCGCGCATGCGCAGTGGGGTGGGGGGCCGGCCAGCGCGCCCGCGCATGTGCAGTGGGAGGGGGGGTAGGGCCAGCGCGCCCGCGCATGCGCAGTGGGGTGGGGGGGGCCCAGCCTGGGGGTGCCTTTTGTTCTGGTCCTCATGGGGCTGCCTTGAGAGCGGAATCAAGGTTGGAAAAGACCTCGGAGATCACTGAGTGCCACCAGCAGCAGCACGGCCAGCGCTGACCACGTCCGCCCATGCCACAGCCACAGGTGTTGGAGCACTCCCAGGGCTGGGCACTCCAAACCTCCCTGGGCAGCTGTGCCAAGGCCTGAGCGCCCTTTCCATGGAGGAATTTCCCCAATATCCACCCTGAGCCTCCCCTGGCCCAGCCTGAGGCCGTTCCCTCTCCTCCTGTCCCTGTTCCCTGGGAGCAGAACCCGACCCCCCCGGCTGCCCCCTCCTGTCAGGGACTTGTGCAGAGCCACAAGGTCCCGCCTGAGCCTCCTTTGCTCCGGGCTGTGCCCCTTTCCCAGCTCTCTCAGGAACTCTCCAGCCCCTTGCCAGCTCCGTTCCGTTGCCTGGACTCGCTCCAGCCCCTCCGTGTCCCTCTTGTCCCAGAGGTGCTGCCAGCACTGCAGGTGCCCCAGCAGTGCCAGCACAGGGACGGGCCCAGCGCACCCGCGCATGCGCAGTGGGCAGGGGGGGGGCCCAGCGCGCCCGCGCATGCGCAGTGGTGTGTGGGGGGGGCCCAGCGCGCCCGCGCATGCGCAGTGGGGGTGGGGGGGGCCGTCCAGCTCTCCCGCGCGTGCGCAGTGGGGTGGGGGTAGGGCCAGCGCACCCGCGCATGCGCAGTGGGGGGTGGGGGGGGGCCCAGCGCGCCCGCGCATGCGCAGTGGGGTGGGGGGGGGGTCGGCCATCGCCCCCGCGCATGCGCAGTGGGGTGGGGGGCCGGCCGGAGCACCCGCGCATGCGCAGTGGGGGTGGGGGGGCCGTCCAGCTCTCCCGCGCATGCGCAGTGGGGTGGGGGTAGGGCCAGCGCGCCCGCGCATGCGCAGTGGGGTGGGGGGGGCCCAGCCTGGGGGTGCCTTTTGTTCTGGTCCTCCGTGGGGCTGCCTTGAGAGCGGAATCAAGGTTGGAAAAGACCTCGGAGATCACTGAGTGCCACCAGCAGCAGCACGGCCAGCGCTGACCACGTCCGCCCATGCCACAGCCACAGGTGTTGGAGCACTCCCAGGGGTGGGCACTCCAAACCTCCCTGGGCAGCTGTGCCAAGGCCTGAGCGCCCTTTCCATGGAGGAATTTCCCCAATATCCACCCTGAGCCTCCCCTGGCCCAGCCTGAGGCCGTTCCCTCTCCTCCTGTCCCTGTTCCCTGGGAGCAGAACCCGACCCCCCCGGCTGCCCCCTCCTGTCAGGGACTTGTGCAGAGCCACAAGGTCCCGCCTGAGCCTCCTTTGCTCCGGGCTGTGCCCCTTTCCCAGCTCTCTCAGGAACTCTCCAGCCCCTTGCCAGCTCCGTTCCGTTGCCTGGACTCGCTCCAGCCCCTCCGTGTCCCTCTTGTCCCAGAGGCGCTGCCAGCACTGCAGGTGCGCCAGCAGTGCCAGCACAGGGACGGGCCCAGCGCACCCGCGCATGCGCAGTGGTGTGGGGGGGGCCCAGCGCGCCCGCGCATGCGCAGTGGGGGTGGGGGGGGGCCGTCCATCTCTCCCGCGCATGCGCAGTGGGGTGGGGGTAGGGCATCGCCCCCGCGCATACGCAGTAGGGGGTGGGGGGGGCCCAGCGCGCCCGCGCATGCGCAGTGGGGGTGGGGGGGCCGTCCAGCTCTCCCGCGCATGCGCAGTGGGGTGGGGGTAGGGCCAGCGCCCCCGCGCATGCGCAGTGGGGTGGGGGGCCGGCCAGCGCGCCCGCGCATGCGCAGTGGGAGGGGGGGTAGGGCCAGCGCGCCCGCGCATGCGCAGTGGGGTGGGGGGGGCCCAGCCTGGGGGTGCCTTTTGTTCTGGTCCTCCGTGGGGCTGCCTTGAGAGCGGAATCAAGGTTGGAAAAGACCTCGGAGATCACTGAGTGCCACCAGCAGCAGCACGGCCAGCGCTGACCACGTCCGCCCATGCCACAGCCACAGGTGTTGGAGCACTCCCAGGGGTGGGCACTCCAAACCTCCCTGGGCAGCTGTGCCAAGGCCTGAGCGCCCTTTCCATGGAGGAATTTCCCCAATATCCACCCTGAGCCTCCCGTGGCCCAGCCTGAGGCCGTTCCCTCTCCTCCTGTCCCTGTTCCCTGGGAGCAGAACCCGACCCCCCCGGCTGCCCCCTCCTGTCAGGGACTTGTGCAGAGCCACAAGGTCCCGCCTGAGCCTCCTTTGCTCCGGGCTGTGCCCCTTTCCCAGCTCTCTCAGGAACTCTCCAGCCCCTTGCCAGCTCCGTTCCGTTGCCTGGACTCGCTCCAGCCCCTCCGTGTCCCTCTTGTCCCAGAGGTGCTGCCAGCACTGCAGGTGCCCCAGCAGTGCCAGCACAGGGACGGGCCCAGCGCACCCGCGCATGCGCAGTGGGGATGGGGGGGGGGGGGCCCAGCGCGCCCGCGCATGCGCAGTGGTGTGGGGGGGCCCAGCGCGCCCGCGCATGCGCAGTGGGGGTGGGGGGGCCGTCCAGCTCTCCCACGCATGCGCAGTTGGGTGGAGGGCCGGCCAGCGCCCCCGCGCATGCGCAGTGGGGTGGGGGGCCGGCCAGCGCGCCCGCGCATGCGCAGTGGGAGGGGGGGTAGGGCCAGCGCGCCCGCGCATGCTCAGTGGGGTGGGGGGGGCCCAGCCTGGGGGTGCCTTTTGTTCTGGTCCTCCGTGGGGCTGCCTTGAGAGCGGAATCAAGGTTGGAAAAGACCTCGGAGATCACTGAGTGCCACCAGCAGCAGCACGGCCAGCGCTGACCACGTCCGCCCATGCCACAGCCACAGGTGTTGGAGCACTCCCAGGGGTGGGCACTCCAAACCTCCCTGGGCAGCTGTGCCAAGGCCTGAGCGCCCTTTCCATGGAGGAATTTCCCCAATATCCACCCTGAGCCTCCCCTGGCCCAGCCTGAGGCCGTTCCCTCTCCTCCTGTCCCTGTTCCCTGGGAGCAGAACCCGACCCCCCCGGCTGCCCCCTCCTGTCAGGGACTTGTGCAGAGCCACAAGGTCCCGCCTGAGCTTCCTTTGCTCCGGGCTGTGCCCCTTTCCCAGCTGTCTCAGGAACTCTCCAGCCCCTTGCCAGCTCCGTTCCCTTGCCTGGACTCGCTCCAGCCCCTCCGTGTCCCTCTTGTCCCAGAGGTGCTGCCAGCACTGCAGGTGCCCCAGCAGTGCCAGCACAGGGACGGGCCCAGCGCCCCCGCGCATGCGCAGTGGGGGGTCGGGGGGGCCCAGCGCGCCCGCGCATGCGCAGTGGTGTGTGGGGGGGTAGGGCCATCGCCCCCGCGCATGCGCAGTGGGGTGGGGGGCCGGCCGGCGCGCCCGCGCATGCGCAGTGGGGGTGGGGGGGGGGGGCCCAGCGCGCCCGCGCATGCGCAGTGGGGTGGGGGGGGCCCAGCGCGCCCGCGCATGCGCAGTGGTGGGGGGGGGCCGTCCAGCTCTCCCGCGCATGCGCAGTGGGGTGGGGGTAGGGCCAGCGCACCCGCGCATGCGCAGTGGGGGGTGGGGGGGGTCGGCCATCGCCCCCGCGCATGCGCAGTGGGGTGGGGGGCCGGCCGGCGCGCCCGCGCATGCGCAGTGGGGGTGGGGGGGGCCGTCCAGCTCTCCCGCGCATGCGCAGTGGGGTGGGGGGCCGGCCAGCGCCCCCGCGCATGAGCAGTGGGGTGGGGGGCCGGCCAGCGCGCCCGCGCATGCGCAGTGGGAGGGGGGGTAGGGCCAGCGCGCCCGCGCATGCGCAGTGGGGTGGGGGGGGCCCAGCCTGGGGGTGCCTTTTGTTCTGGTCCTCCGTGGGGCTGCCTTGAGAGCGGAATCAAGGTTGGAAAAGACCTCGGAGATCACTGAGTGCCACCAGCAGCAGCACGGCCAGCGCTGACCACGTCCGCCCATGCCACAGCCACAGGTGTTGGAGCACTCCCAGGGGTGGGCACTCCAAACCTCCCTGGGCAGCTGTGCCAAGGCCTGAGCGCCCTTTCCATGGAGGAATTTCCCCAATATCCACCCTGAGCCTCCCCTGGCCCAGCCTGAGGCCGTTCCCTCTCCTCCTGTCCCTGTTCCCTGGGAGCAGAACCCGACCCCCCCGGCTGCCCCCTCCTGTCAGGGACTTGTGCAGAGCCACAAGGTCCCGCCTGAGCCTCCTTTGCTCCGGGCTGTGCCCCTTTCCCAGCTCTCTCAGGAACTCTCCAGCCCCTTCCCAGCTCCGTTCCGTTGCCTGGACTCGCTCCAGCCCCTCCGTGTCCCTCTTGTCCCAGAGGTGCTGCCAGCACTGCAGGTGCCCCAGCAGTGCCAGCACAGGGACGGGCCCAGCGCACCCGCGCATGCGCAGTGGGGGGGGGGGGGGGGGCCCCAGCGCGCCCGCGCATGCGCAGTGGTGTGGGGGGGGCCCAGCGCGCCCGCGCATGCGCAGTGGGGGTGGGGGGGGCCGTCCAGCTCTCCCGCGCATGCGCAGTGGGGTGGGGGTAGGGCCAGCGCCCCCGCGCATGCGCAGTGGGGTGGGGGGCCGGCCAGCGCGCCCGCGCATGTGCAGTGGGGTGGGGGTAGGGCCAGCGCGCCCGCGCATGCGCAGTGGGGTGGGGGGGGCCCAGCCTGGGGGTGCCTTTTGTTCTGGTCCTCCGTGGGGCTGCCTTGAGAGCGGAATCAAGGTTGGAAAAGACCTCGGAGATCACTGAGTGCCACCAGCAGCAGCACGGCCAGCGCTGACCACGTCCGCCCATGCCACAGCCACAGGTGTTGGAGCACTCCCAGGGGTGGGCACTCCAAACCTCCCTGGGCAGCTGTGCCAAGGCCTGAGCGCCCTTTCCATGGAGGAATTTCCCCAATATCCACCCTGAGCCTCCCCTGGCCCAGCCTGAGGCCGTTCCCTCTCCTCCTGTCCCTGTTCCCTGGGAGCAGAACCCGACCCCCCCGGCTGCCCCCTCCTGTCAGGGACTTGTGCAGAGCCACAAGGTCCCGCCTGAGCCTCCTTTGCTCCGGGCTGTGCCCCTTTCCCAGCTCTCTCAGGAACTCTCCAGCCCCTTCCCAGCTCCGTTCCGTTGCCTGGACTCGCTCCAGCCCCTCCGTGTCCCTCTTGTCCCAGAGGCGCTGCCAGCACTGCAGGTGCCCCAGCAGTGCCAGCACAGGGACGGGCCCATCGCCCCCGCGCATGCGCAGTGGTGTGGGGGGGGCCCAGCGCGCCCGCGCATGCGCAGTGGGGGTGGGGGGGGCCGTCCAGCTCGCCCGCGCATGCGCAGTGGGGTGGGGGTAGGGCCAGCGCCCCCGCGCATGCGCAGTGGGGGGTCGGGGGGGCCCAGCGCGCCCGCGCATGCGCAGTGGTGTGTGGGGGGGTAGGGCCATCGCCCCCGCGCATGCGCAGTGGGGTGGGGGGCCGGCCGGCGCGCCCGCGCATGCGCAGTGGGGGTGGGGGGGGGGGGCCCAGCGCGCCCGCGCATGCGCAGTGGTGTGTGGGGGGGGCCCAGCGCGCCCGCGCATGCGCAGTGGGGGGGGGGGGGGGCCGTCCAGCTCTCCCGCGCATGCGCAGTGGGGTGGGGGTAGGGCCAGCGCACCCGCGCATGCGCAGTGGGGGGTGGGGGGGGTCGGCCATCGCCCCCGCGCATGCGCAGTGGGGTGGGGGGCCGGCCGGCGCGCCCGCGCATGCGCAGTGGGGGTGGGGGGGGCCGTCCAGCTCTCCCGCGCATGCGCAGTGGGGTGGGGGGCCGGCCAGCGCCCCCGCGCATGCGCAGTGGGGTGGGGGGCCGGCCAGCGCGCCCGCGCATGCGCAGTGGGAGGGGGGGTAGGGCCAGCGCGCCCGCGCATGCGCAGTGGGGTGGGGGGGGCCCAGCCTGGGGGTGCCTTTTGTTCTGGTCCTCCGTGGGGCTGCCTTGAGAGCGGAATCAAGGTCTGAAAAGACCTCGGAGATCACTGAGTGCCACCAGCAGCAGCACGGCCAGCGCTGACCACGTCCGCCCATGCCACAGCCACAGGTGTTGGAGCACTCCCAGGGGTGGGCACTCCAAACCTCCCTGGGCAGCTGTGCCAAGGCCTGAGCGCCCTTTCCATGGAGGAATTTCCCCAATATCCACCCTGAGCCTCCCCTGGCCCAGCCTGAGGCCGTTCCCTCTCCTCCTGTCCCTGTTCCCTGGGAGCAGAACCCGACCCCCCCGGCTGCCCCCTCCTGTCAGGGACTTGTGCAGAGCCACAAGGTCCCGCCTGAGCTTCCTTTGCTCCGGGCTGTGCCCCTTTCCCAGCTGTCTCAGGAACTCTCCAGCCCCTTGCCAGCTCCGTTCCCTTGCCTGGACTCGCTCCAGCCCCTCCGTGTCCCTCTTGTCCCAGAGGTGCTGCCAGCACTGCAGGTGCCCCAGCAGTGCCAGCACAGGGACGGGCCCAGCGCACCCGCGCATGCGCAGTGGGGGGGGGGGGGGGGCCATCGCCCCCGCGCATGCGCAGTGGTGTGGGGGGGGCCCAGCGCGCCCGCGCATGCGCAGTGGGGGTGGGGGGGGCCGTCCAGCTCGCCCGCGCATGCGCAGTGGGGTGGGGGTAGGGCCAGCGCCCCCGCGCATGCGCAGTGGGGGGTCGGGGGGGCCCAGCGCGCCCGCGCATGCGCAGTGGTGTGTGGGGGGGTAGGGCCATCGCCCCCGCGCATGCGCAGTGGGGTGGGGGGCCGGCCGGCGCGCCCGCGCATGCGCAGTGGGGGTGGGGGGGGGGGGGGGGCCCAGCGCGCCCGCGCATGCGCAGTGGGGTGGGGGGGGCCCAGCGCGCCCGCGCATGCGCAGTGGGGGTGGGGGGGCCGTCCAGCTCTCCCGCGCATGCGCAGTGGGGTGGGGGTAGGGCCAGCGCACCCGCGCATGCGCAGTGGGGGGTGGGGGGGCTCGGCCATCGCCCCCGCGCATGCGCAGTGGGGTGGGGGGCCGGCCGGCGCGCCCGCGCATGCGCAGTGGTGGTGGGGGGGGCCGTCCAGCTCTCCCGCGCATGCGCAGTGGGGTGGGGGGCCGGCCAGCGCGCCCGCGCATGCGCAGTGGGGTGGGGGGCCGGCCAGCGCGCCCGCGCATGCGCAGTGGGAGGGGGGTTAGGGCCAGCGCGCCCGCGCATGCGCAGTGGGGTGGGGGGGGCCCAGCCTGGGGGTGCCTTTTGTTCTGGTCCTCCGTGGGGCTGCCTTGAGAGAGGAATCAAGGTTGGAAAAGACCTCGGAGATCACTGAGTGCCACCAGCAGCAGCACGGCCAGCGCTGACCACGTCCGCCCATGCCACAGCCACAGGTGTTGGAGCACTCCCAGGGGTGGGCACTCCAAACCTCCCTGGGCAGCTGTGCCAAGGCCTGAGCGCCCTTTCCATGGAGGAATTTCCCCAATATCCACCCTGAGCCTCCCCCGGCCCAGCCTGAGGCCGTTCCCTCTCCTCCTGTCCCTGTTCCCTGGGAGCAGAACCCGACCCCCCCGGCTGCCCCCTCCTGTCAGGGACTTGTGCAGAGCCACAAGGTCCCGCCTGAGCCTCCTTTGCTCCGGGCTGTGCCCCTTTCCCAGCTCTCTCAGGAACTCTCCAGCCCCTTGCCAGCTCCGTTCCGTTGCCTGGACTCGCTCCAGCCCCTCCGTGTCCCTCTTGTCCCAGAGGTGCTGCCAGCACTGCAGGTGCCCCAGCAGTGCCAGCACAGGGACGGGCCCAGCGCACCCGCGCATGCGCAGTGGTGTGGGGGGGGCCCAGCGCGCCCGCGCATGCGCAGTGGGGGTGGGGGGGGCCGTCCAGCTCTCCCGCGCATGCGCAGTGGGGTGGGGGTAGGGCCAGCACACCCGCGCATGCGCAGTGGGGGGTGGGGGGGGCCCAGCGCGCCCGCGCATGCGCAGTGGTGTGGGGGGGGGGTCGGCCATCGCCCCCGCGCATGCGCAGTGGGGTGGGGGGCCGGCCGGCGCGCCCGCGCATGCGCAGTGGGGTGGGGGGCCGGCCGGCGCGCCCGCGCATGCGCAGTGGGGGTGGGGGGGCCGGCCAGCGCGCCCGCGCATGCGCAGTGGGGTGGGGGTAGGGCCAGCGCCCCCGCGCATGCGCAGTGGGGTGGGGGGGGCCCAGCCTGGGGGTGCCTTTTGTTCTGGTCCTCCGTGGGGCTGCCTTGAGAGCGGAATCAAGGTTGGAAAAGGCCTCGGAGATCACTGAGTGCCACCAGCAGCAGCACGGCCAGCGCTGACCACGTCCGCCCATGCCACAGCCACAGGTGTTGGAGCACTCCCAGGGGTGGGCACTCCAAACCTCCCTGGGCAGCTGTGCCAAGGCCTGAGCGCCCTTTCCATGGAGGAATTTCCCCAATATCCACCCTGAGCCTCCCCTGGCCCAGCCTGAGGCCGTTCCCTCTCCTCCTGTCCCTGTTCCCTGGGAGCAGAACCCGACCCCCCCGGCTGCCCCCTCCTGTCAGGGACTTGTGCAGAGCCACAAGGTCCCGCCTGAGCCTCCTTTGCTCCGGGCTGTGCCCCTTTCCCAGCTCTCTCAGGAACTCTCCAGCCCCTTGCCAGCTCCGTTCCGTTGCCTGGACTCGCTCCAGCCCCTCCGTGTCCCTCTTGTCCCAGAGGTGCTGCCAGCACTGCAGGTGCCCCAGCAGTGCCAGCACAGGGACGGGCCCAGCGCACCCGCGCATGCGCAGTGGGGGGGGGGGGGGGGGCCCCAGCGCGCCCGCGCATGCGCAGTGGTGTGGGGGGGGCCCAGCGCGCCCGCGCATGCGCAGTGGGGGTGGGGGGGGCCGTCCAGCTCTCCCGCGCGTGCGCAGTGGGGTGGGGGTAGGGCCAGCGCACCCGCGCATGCGCAGTGGGGGGTGGGGGGGGGCCCAGCGCGCCCGCGCATGCGCAGTGGGGTGGGGGGGGGGTCGGCCATCGCCCCCGCGCATGCGCAGTGGGGTGGGGGGCCGGCCGGAGCACCCGCGCATGCGCAGTGGGGGTGGGGGGGCCGTCCAGCTCTCCCGCGCATGCGCAGTGGGGTGGGGGTAGGGCCAGCGCGCCCGCGCATGCGCAGTGGGGTGGGGTGGGGTCGGCCATCGCCCCCGCGCATGCGCAGTGGGGTGGGGGGCCGGCCGGCGCGCCCGCGCATGCGCAGTGGGGTGGGGGGCCGGCCGGCGCGCCCGCGCATGCGCAGTGGGGGTGGGGGGGCCGGCCAGCGCGCCCGCGCATGCGCAGTGGGGTGGGGGTAGGGCCAGCGCCCCCGCGCATGCGCAGTGGGGTGGGGGGGGCCCAGCCTGGGGGTGCCTTTTGTTCTGGTCCTCCGTGGGGCTGCCTTGAGAGCGGAATCAAGGTTGGAAAAGACCTCGGAGATCACTGAGTGCCACCAGCAGCAGCACGGCCAGCGCTGACCACGTCCGCCCATGCCACAGCCACAGGTGTTGGAGCACTCCCAGGGGTGGGCACTCCAAACCTCCCTGGGCAGCTGTGCCAAGGCCTGAGCGCCCTTTCCATGGAGGAATTTCCCCAATATCCACCCTGAGCCTCCCCTGGCCCAGCCTGAGGCCGTTCCCTCTCCTCCTGTCCCTGTTCCCTGGGAGCAGAACCCGACCCCCCCGGCTGCCCCCTCCTGTCAGGGACTTGTGCAGAGCCACAAGGTCCCGCCTGAGCCTCCTTTGCTCCGGGCTGTGCCCCTTTCCCAGCTCTCTCAGGAACTCTCCAGCCCCTTGCCAGCTCCGTTCCGTTGCCTGGACTCGCTCCAGCCCCTCCGTGTCCCTCTTGTCCCAGAGGTGCTGCCAGCACTGCAGGTGCCCCAGCAGTGCCAGCACAGGGACGGGCCCAGCGCACCCGCGCATGCGCAGTGGGGGGGGGGGGGGGGGGCCCCAGCGCGCCCGCGCATGCGCAGTGGGGTGGGGGTAGGGCCAGCACACCCGCGCATGCGCAGTGGGGGGTGGGGGGGGCCCAGCGCGCCTGCGCATGCGCAGTGGGCTGGGGGGGGGTCGGCCATCGCCCCCGCGCATGCGCAGTGGGGTGGGGGGCCGGCCGGCGCGCCCGCGCATGCGCAGTGGGGGTGGGGGGGGCCGTCCAGCTCTCCCGCGCATGCGCAGTGGGGTGGGGGTAGGGCCAGCGCCCCCGCGCATGCGCAGTGGGGTGGGGGGCCGGCCAGCGCGCCCGCGCATGTGCAGTGGGAGGGGGGGTAGGGCCAGCGCGCCCGCGCATGCGCAGTGGGGTGGGGGTAGGCCCAGCCTGGGGGTGCCTTTTGTTCTGGTCCTCATGGGGCTGCCTTGAGAGCGGAATCAAGGTTGGAAAAGACCTCGGAGATCACTGAGTGCCACCAGCAGCAGCACGGCCAGCGCTGACCACGTCCGCCCATGCCACAGCCACAGGTGTTGGAGCACTCCCAGCGCTGGGCACTCCAAACCTCCCTGGGCAGCTGTGCCAAGGCCTGAGCGCCCTTTCCATGGAGGAATTTCCCCAATATCCACCCTGAGCCTCCCCTGGCCCAGCCTGAGGCCGTTCCCTCTCCTCCTGTCCCTGTTCCCTGGGAGCAGAACCCGACCCCCCCGGCTGCCCCCTCCTGTCAGGGACTTGTGCAGAGCCACAAGGTCCCGCCTGAGCCTCCTTTGCTCCGGGCTGTGCCCCTTTCCCAGCTCTCTCAGGAACTCTCCAGCCCCTTGCCAGCTCCGTTCCGTTGCCTGGACTCGCTCCAGCCCCTCCGTGTCCCTCTTGTCCCAGAGGTGCTGCCAGCACTGCAGGTGCCCCAGCAGTGCCAGCACAGGGACGGGCCCAGCGCACCCGCGCATGCGCAGTGGGCAGGGGGGGGGCCCAGCGCGCCCGCGCATGCGCAGTGGGGGGTGGGGGGGGGCCCAGCGCGCCCGCGCATGCGCAGTGGTGTGGGGGGGGGGTCGGCCATCGCCCCCGCGCATGCGCAGTGGGGTGGGGGGCCGGCCGGCGCGCCCGCGCATGCGCAGTGGGGTGGGGGGCCGGCCGGCGCGCCCGCGCATGCGCAGTGGGGGTGGGGGGGCCGGCCAGCGCGCCCGCGCATGCGCAGTGGGGTGGGGGTAGGGCCAGCGCCCCCGCGCATGCGCAGTGGGGTGGGGGGGGCCCAGCCTGGGGGTGCCTTTTGTTCTGGTCCTCCGTGGGGCTGCCTTGAGAGCGGAATCAAGGTTGGAAAAGGCCTCGGAGATCACTGAGTGCCACCAGCAGCAGCACGGCCAGCGCTGACCACGTCCGCCCATGCCACAGCCACAGGTGTTGGAGCACTCCCAGGGGTGGGCACTCCAAACCTCCCTGGGCAGCTGTGCCAAGGCCTGAGCGCCCTTTCCATGGAGGAATTTCCCCAATATCCACCCTGAGCCTCCCCTGGCCCAGCCTGAGGCCGTTCCCTCTCCTCCTGTCCCTGTTCCCTGGGAGCAGAACCCGACCCCCCCGGCTGCCCCCTCCTGTCAGGGACTTGTGCAGAGCCACAAGGTCCCGCCTGAGCCTCCTTTGCTCCGGGCTGTGCCCCTTTCCCAGCTCTCTCAGGAACTCTCCAGCCCCTTGCCAGCTCCGTTCCGTTGCCTGGACTCGCTCCAGCCCCTCCGTGTCCCTCTTGTCCCAGAGGTGCTGCCAGCACTGCAGGTGCCCCAGCAGTGCCAGCACAGGGACGGGCCCAGCGCACCCGCGCATGCGCAGTGGGGGGGGGGGGGGGGCCCCAGCGCGCCCGCGCATGCGCAGTGGTGTGGGGGGGGCCCAGCGCGCCCGCGCATGCGCAGTGGGGGTGGGGGGGGCCGTCCAGCTCTCCCGCGCGTGCGCAGTGGGGTGGGGGTAGGGCCAGCGCACCCGCGCATGCGCAGTGGGGGGTGGGGGGGGGCCCAGCGCGCCCGCGCATGCGCAGTGGGGTGGGGGGGGGGTCGGCCATCGCCCCCGCGCATGCGCAGTGGGGTGGGGGGCCGGCCGGAGCACCCGCGCATGCGCAGTGGGGGTGGGGGGGCCGTCCAGCTCTCCCGCGCATGCGCAGTGGGGTGGGGGTAGGGCCAGCGCGCCCGCGCATGCGCAGTGGGCTGGGGTGGGGTCGGCCATCGCCCCCGCGCATGCGCAGTGGGGTGGGGGGCCGGCCGGCGCGCCCGCGCATGCGCAGTGGGGTGGGGGGCCGGCCGGCGCGCCCGCGCATGCGCAGTGGGGGTGGGGGGGCCGGCCAGCGCGCCCGCGCATGCGCAGTGGGGTGGGGGTAGGGCCAGCGCCCCCGCGCATGCGCAGTGGGGTGGGGGGGGCCCAGCCTGGGGGTGCCTTTTGTTCTGGTCCTCCGTGGGGCTGCCTTGAGAGCGGAATCAAGGTTGGAAAAGACCTCGGAGATCACTGAGTGCCACCAGCAGCAGCACGGCCAGCGCTGACCACGTCCGCCCATGCCACAGCCACAGGTGTTGGAGCACTCCCAGGGGTGGGCACTCCAAACCTCCCTGGGCAGCTGTGCCAAGGCCTGAGCGCCCTTTCCATGGAGGAATTTCCCCAATATCCACCCTGAGCCTCCCCTGGCCCAGCCTGAGGCCGTTCCCTCTCCTCCTGTCCCTGTTCCCTGGGAGCAGAACCCGACCCCCCCGGCTGCCCCCTCCTGTCAGGGACTTGTGCAGAGCCACAAGGTCCCGCCTGAGCCTCCTTTGCTCCGGGCTGTGCCCCTTTCCCAGCTCTCTCAGGAACTCTCCAGCCCCTTGCCAGCTCCGTTCCGTTGCCTGGACTCGCTCCAGCCCCTCCGTGTCCCTCTTGTCCCAGAGGTGCTGCCAGCACTGCAGGTGCCCCAGCAGTGCCAGCACAGGGACGGGCCCAGCGCACCCGCGCATGCGCAGTGGGGGGGGGGGGGGGGGGGCCCCAGCGCGCCCGCGCATGCGCAGTGGGGTGGGGGTAGGGCCAGCACACCCGCGCATGCGCAGTGGGGGGTGGGGGGGGCCCAGCGCGCCTGCGCATGCGCAGTGGGCTGGGGGGGGGTCGGCCATCGCCCCCGCGCATGCGCAGTGGGGTGGGGGGCCGGCCGGCGCGCCCGCGCATGCGCAGTGGGGGTGGGGGGGGCCGTCCAGCTCTCCCGCGCATGCGCAGTGGGGTGGGGGTAGGGCCAGCGCCCCCGCGCATGCGCAGTGGGGTGGGGGGCCGGCCAGCGCGCCCGCGCATGTGCAGTGGGAGGGGGGGTAGGGCCAGCGCGCCCGCGCATGCGCAGTGGGGTGGGGGTAGGCCCAGCCTGGGGGTGCCTTTTGTTCTGGTCCTCATGGGGCTGCCTTGAGAGCGGAATCAAGGTTGGAAAAGACCTCGGAGATCACTGAGTGCCACCAGCAGCAGCACGGCCAGCGCTGACCACGTCCGCCCATGCCACAGCCACAGGTGTTGGAGCACTCCCAGCGCTGGGCACTCCAAACCTCCCTGGGCAGCTGTGCCAAGGCCTGAGCGCCCTTTCCATGGAGGAATTTCCCCAATATCCACCCTGAGCCTCCCCTGGCCCAGCCTGAGGCCGTTCCCTCTCCTCCTGTCCCTGTTCCCTGGGAGCAGAACCCGACCCCCCCGGCTGCCCCCTCCTGTCAGGGACTTGTGCAGAGCCACAAGGTCCCGCCTGAGCCTCCTTTGCTCCGGGCTGTGCCCCTTTCCCAGCTCTCTCAGGAACTCTCCAGCCCCTTGCCAGCTCCGTTCCGTTGCCTGGACTCGCTCCAGCCCCTCCGTGTCCCTCTTGTCCCAGAGGTGCTGCCAGCACTGCAGGTGCCCCAGCAGTGCCAGCACAGGGACGGGCCCAGCGCACCCGCGCATGCGCAGTGGGCAGGGGGGGGGCCCAGCGCGCCCGCGCATGCGCAGTGGGGGTGGGGGGGGCCGTCCAGCTCTCCCGCGCGTGCGCAGTGGGGTGGGGGTAGGGCCAGCGCACCCGCGCATGCGCAGTGGGGGGTGGGGGGGGGCCCAGCGCGCCCGCGCATGCGCAGTGGGGTGGGGGGGGGGGTCGGCCATCGCCCCCGCGCATGCGCAGTGGGGTGGGGGGCCGGCCGGAGCACCCGCGCATGCGCAGTGGGGGTGGGGGGGCCGTCCAGCTCTCCCGCGCATGCGCAGTGGGGTGGGGGTAGGGCCAGCGCGCCCGCGCATGCGCAGTGGGGTGGGGGGGGCCCAGCCTGGGGGTGCCTTTTGTTCTGGTCCTCCGTGGGGCTGCCTTGAGAGCGGAATCAAGGTTGGAAAAGACCTCGGAGATCACTGAGTGCCACCAGCAGCAGCACGGCCAGCGCTGACCACGTCCGCCCATGCCACAGCCACAGGTGTTGGAGCACTCCCAGGGGTGGGCACTCCAAACCTCCCTGGGCAGCTGTGCCAAGGCCTGAGCGCCCTTTCCATGGAGGAATTTCCCCAATATCCACCCTGAGCCTCCCCTGGCCCAGCCTGAGGCCGTTCCCTCTCCTCCTGTCCCTGTTCCCTGGGAGCAGAACCCGACCCCCCCGGCTGCCCCCTCCTGTCAGGGACTTGTGCAGAGCCACAAGGTCCCGCCTGAGCCTCCTTTGCTCCGGGCTGTGCCCCTTTCCCAGCTCTCTCAGGAACTCTCCAGCCCCTTGCCAGCTCCGTTCCGCTGCCTGGACTCGCTCCAGCCCCTCCGTGTCCCTCTTGTCCCAGAGGCGCTGCCAGCACTGCAGGTGCCCCAGCAGTGCCAGCACAGGGACGGGCCCAGCGCACCCGCGCATGCGCAGTGGTGTGGGGGGGGCCCAGCGCGCCCGCGCATGCGCAGTGGGGGTGGGGGGGGGCCGTCCATCTCTCCCGCGCATGCGCAGTGGGGTGGGGGTAGGGCATCGCCCCCGCGCATGCGCAGTAGGGGGTGGGGGGGGCCCAGCGCGCCCGCGCATGCGCAGTGGGGGTGGGGGGGCCGTCCAGCTCTCCCGCGCATGCGCAGTGGGGTGGGGGTAGGGCCAGCGCCCCCGCGCATGCGCAGTGGGGTGGGGGGCCGGCCAGCGCGCCCGCGCATGCGCAGTGGGAGGGGGGGTAGGGCCAGCGCGCCCGCGCATGCGCAGTGGGGTGGGGGGGGCCCAGCCTGGGGGTGCCTTTTGTTCTGGTCCTCCGTGGGGCTGCCTTGAGAGCGGAATCAAGGTTGGAAAAGACCTCGGAGATCACTGAGTGCCACCAGCAGCAGCACGGCCAGCGCTGACCACGTCCGCCCATGCCACAGCCACAGGTGTTGGAGCACTCCCAGGGGTGGGCACTCCAAACCTCCCTGGGCAGCTGTGCCAAGGCCTGAGCGCCCTTTCCATGGAGGAATTTCCCCAATATCCACCCTGAGCCTCCCGTGGCCCAGCCTGAGGCCGTTCCCTCTCCTCCTGTCCCTGTTCCCTGGGAGCAGAACCCGACCCCCCCGGCTGCCCCCTCCTGTCAGGGACTTGTGCAGAGCCACAAGGTCCCGCCTGAGCCTCCTTTGCTCCGGGCTGTGCCCCTTTCCCAGCTCTCTCAGGAACTCTCCAGCCCCTTGCCAGCTCCGTTCCGTTGCCTGGACTCGCTCCAGCCCCTCCGTGTCCCTCTTGTCCCAGAGGTGCTGCCAGCACTGCAGGTGCCCCAGCAGTGCCAGCACAGGGACGGGCCCAGCGCACCCGCGCATGCGCAGTGGGGATGGGGGGGGGGGGGCCCAGCGCGCCCGCGCATGCGCAGTGGTGTGGGGGGGCCGTCCAGCTCTCCCGCGCATGCGCAGTTGGGTGGAGGGCCGGCCAGCGCCCCCGCGCATGCGCAGTGGGGTGGGGGGCCGGCCAGCGCGCCCGCGCATGCGCAGTGGGAGGGGGGGTAGGGCCAGCGCGCCCGCGCATGCTCAGTGGGGTGGGGGGGGCCCAGCCTGGGGGTGCCTTTTGTTCTGGTCCTCCGTGGGGCTGCCTTGAGAGCGGAATCAAGGTTGGAAAAGACCTCGGAGATCACTGAGTGCCACCAGCAGCAGCACGGCCAGCGCTGACCACGTCCGCCCATGCCACAGCCACAGGTGTTGGAGCACTCCCAGGGGTGGGCACTCCAAACCTCCCTGGGCAGCTGTGCCAAGGCCTGAGCGCCCTTTCCATGGAGGAATTTCCCCAATATCCACCCTGAGCCTCCCCTGGCCCAGCCTGAGGCCGTTCCCTCTCCTCCTGTCCCTGTTCCCTGGGAGCAGAACCCGACCCCCCCGGCTGCCCCCTCCTGTCAGGGACTTGTGCAGAGCCACAAGGTCCCGCCTGAGCTTCCTTTGCTCCGGGCTGTGCCCCTTTCCCAGCTGTCTCAGGAACTCTCCAGCCCCTTGCCAGCTCCGTTCCCTTGCCTGGACTCGCTCCAGCCCCTCCGTGTCCCTCTTGTCCCAGAGGTGCTGCCAGCACTGCAGGTGCCCCAGCAGTGCCAGCACAGGGACGGGCCCAGCGCACCCGCGCATGCGCAGTGGGGGGGGGGGGGCCCATCGCCCCCGCGCATGCGCAGTGGTGTGGGGGGGGCCCAGCGCGCCCGCGCATGCGCAGTGGGGGTGGGGGGGGCCGTCCAGCTCGCCCGCGCATGCGCAGTGGGGTGGGGGTAGGGCCAGCGCCCCCGCGCATGCGCAGTGGGGGGTCGGGGGGGCCCAGCGCGCCCGCGCATGCGCAGTGGTGTGTGGGGGGGTAGGGCCATCGCCCCCGCGCATGCGCAGTGGGGTGGGGGGCCGGCCGGCGCGCCCGCGCATGCGCAGTGGGGGTGGGGGGGGGGGGGCCCAGCGCGCCCGCGCATGCGCAGTGGGGTGGGGGGGGCCCAGCGCGCCCGCGCATGCGCAGTGGTGGGGGGGGGGCCGTCCAGCTCTCCCGCGCATGCGCAGTGGGGTGGGGGTAGGGCCAGCGCACCCGCGCATGCGCAGTGGGGGGTGGGGGGGGTCGGCCATCGCCCCCGCGCATGCGCAGTGGGGTGGGGGGCCGGCCGGCGCGCCCGCGCATGCGCAGTGGGGGTGGGGGGGGCCGTCCAGCTCTCCCGCGCATGCGCAGTGGGGTGGGGGGCCGGCCAGCGCCCCCGCGCATGAGCAGTGGGGTGGGGGGCCGGCCAGCGCGCCCGCGCATGCGCAGTGGGAGGGGGGGTAGGGCCAGCGCGCCCGCGCATGCGCAGTGGGGTGGGGGGGGCCCAGCCTGGGGGTGCCTTTTGTTCTGGTCCTCCGTGGGGCTGCCTTGAGAGCGGAATCAAGGTTGGAAAAGACCTCGGAGATCACTGAGTGCCACCAGCAGCAGCACGGCCAGCGCTGACCACGTCCGCCCATGCCACAGCCACAGGTGTTGGAGCACTCCCAGGGGTGGGCACTCCAAACCTCCCTGGGCAGCTGTGCCAAGGCCTGAGCGCCCTTTCCATGGAGGAATTTCCCCAATATCCACCCTGAGCCTCCCCTGGCCCAGCCTGAGGCCGTTCCCTCTCCTCCTGTCCCTGTTCCCTGGGAGCAGAACCCGACCCCCCCGGCTGCCCCCTCCTGTCAGGGACTTGTGCAGAGCCACAAGGTCCCGCCTGAGCTTCCTTTGCTCCGGGCTGTGCCCCTTTCCCAGCTGTCTCAGGAACTCTCCAGCCCCTTGCCAGCTCCGTTCCCTTGCCTGGACTCGCTCCAGCCCCTCCGTGTCCCTCTTGTCCCAGAGGTGCTGCCAGCACTGCAGGTGCCCCAGCAGTGCCAGCACAGGGACGGGCCCAGCGCACCCGCGCATGCGCAGTGGGGGGGGGGGGGCCCATCGCCCCCGCGCATGCGCAGTGGTGTGGGGGGGGCCCAGCGCGCCCGCGCATGCGCAGTGGGGGTGGGGGGGGCCGTCCAGCTCTCCCGCGCATGCGCAGTGGGGGTGGGGGTAGGGCCAGCGCCCCCGCGCATGCGCAGTGGGGGGTCGGGGGGGCCCAGCGCGCCCGCGCATGCGCAGTGGTGTGTGGGGGGGTAGGGCCATCGCCCCCGCGCATGCGCAGTGGGGTGGGGGGCCGGCCGGCGCGCCCGCGCATGCGCAGTGGGGGTGGGGGGGGGGGGGGGGCCCAGCGCGCCCGCGCATGCGCAGTGGTGTGGGGGGGGCCCAGCGCGCCCGCGCATGCGCAGTGGGGGTGGGGGGGCCGTCCAGCTCTCCCGCGCATGCGCAGTGGGGTGGGGGTAGGGCCAGCGCACCCGCGCATGCGCAGTGGGGGGTGGGGGGGCTCGGCCATCGCCCCCGCGCATGCGCAGTGGGGTGGGGGGCCGGCCGGCGCGCCCGCGCATGCGCAGTGGGGGTGGGGGGGGCCGTCCAGCTCTCCCGCGCATGCGCAGTGGGGTGGGGGGCCGGCCAGCGCCCCCGCGCATGCGCAGTGGGGTGGGGGGCCGGCCAGCGCGCCCGCGCATGCGCAGTGGGAGGGGGGTTAGGGCCAGCGCGCCCGCGCATGCGCAGTGGGGTGGGGGGGGCCCAGCCTGGGGGTGCCTTTTGTTCTGGTCCTCCGTGGGGCTGCCTTGAGAGAGGAATCAAGGTTGGAAAAGACCTCGGAGATCACTGAGTGCCACCAGCAGCAGCACGGCCAGCGCTGACCACGTCCGCCCATGCCACAGCCACAGGTGTTGGAGCACTCCCAGGGGTGGGCACTCCAAACCTCCCTGGGCAGCTGTGCCAAGGCCTGAGCGCCCTTTCCATGGAGGAATTTCCCCAATATCCACCCTGAGCCTCCCCTGGCCCAGCCTGAGGCCGTTCCCTCTCCTCCTGTCCCTGTTCCCTGGGAGCAGAACCCGACCCTCCCGGCTGCCCCCTCCTGTCAGGGACTTGTGCAGAGCCACAAGGTCCCGCCTGAGCCTCCTTTGCTCCGGGCTGTGCCCCTTTCCCAGCTCTCTCAGGAACTCTCCAGCCCCTTGCCAGCTCCGTTCCGTTGCCTGGACTCGCTCCAGCCCCTCCGTGTCCCTCTTGTCCCAGAGGTGCTGCCAGCACTGCAGGTGCCCCAGCAGTGCCAGCACAGGGACGGGCCCAGCGCACCCGCGCATGCGCAGTGGTGTGGGGGGGGCCCAGCGCGCCCGCGCATGCGCAGTGGGGGTGGGGGGGGGCCGTCCAGCTCTCCCGCGCATGCGCAGTGGGGTGGGGGTAGGGCCAGCACACCCGCGCATGCGCAGTGGGGGGTGGGGGGGGCCCAGCGCGCCCGCGCATGCGCAGTGGTGTGGGGGGGGGGTCGGCCATCGCCCCCGCGCATGCGCAGTGGGGTGGGGGGCCGGCCGGCGCGCCCGCGCATGCGCAGTGGGGTGGGGGGCCGGCCGGCGCGCCCGCGCATGCGCAGTGGGGGTGGGGGGGCCGGCCAGCGCGCCCGCGCATGCGCAGTGGGGTGGGGGTAGGGCCAGCGCCCCCGCGCATGCGCAGTGGGGTGGGGGGGGCCCAGCCTGGGGGTGCCTTTTGTTCTGGTCCTCCGTGGGGCTGCCTTGAGAGCGGAATCAAGGTTGGAAAAGACCTCGGAGATCACTGAGTGCCACCAGCAGCAGCACGGCCAGCGCTGACCACGTCCGCCCATGCCACAGCCACAGGTGTTGGAGCACTCCCAGGGGTGGGCACTCCAAACCTCCCTGGGCAGCTGTGCCAAGGCCTGAGCGCCCTTTCCATGGAGGAATTTCCCCAATATCCACCCTGAGCCTCCCCTGGCCCAGCCTGAGGCCGTTCCCTCTCCTCCTGTCCCTGTTCCCTGGGAGCAGAACCCGACCCCCCCGGCTGCCCCCTCCTGTCAGGGACTTGTGCAGAGCCACAAGGTCCCGCCTGAGCCTCCTTTGCTCCGGGCTGTGCCCCTTTCCCAGCTCTCTCAGGAACTCTCCAGCCCCTTGCCAGCTCCGTTCCGTTGCCTGGACTCGCTCCAGCCCCTCCGTGTCCCTCTTGTCCCAGAGGTGCTGCCAGCACTGCAGGTGCCCCAGCAGTGCCAGCACAGGGACGGGCCCAGCGCACCCGCGCATGCGCAGTGGGGGGGGGGGGGGGCCCCAGCGCGCCCGCGCATGCGCAGTGGTGTGGGGGGGGCCCAGCGCGCCCGCGCATGCGCAGTGGGGGTGGGGGGGGCCGTCCAGCTCTCCCGCGCATGCGCAGTGGGGTGGGGGTAGGGCCAGCACACCCGCGCATGCGCAGTGGGGGGTGGGGGGGGCCCAGCGCGCCCGCGCATGCGCAGTGGGCTGGGGGGGGGTCGGCCATCGCCCCCGCGCATGCGCAGTGGGGTGGGGGGCCGGCCAGCGCGCCCGCGCATGCGCAGTGGGGGTGGGGGGGGCCGTCCAGCTCTCCCGCGCATGTGCAGTGGGAGGGGGGGTAGGGCCAGCGCGCCCGCGCATGCGCAGTGGGGTGGGGGGGGCCCAGCCTGGGGGTGCCTTTTGTTCTGGTCCTCATGGGGCTGCCTTGAGAGCGGAATCAAGGTTGGAAAAGACCTCGGAGATCACTGAGTGCCACCAGCAGCAGCACGGCCAGCGCTGACCACGTCCGCCCATGCCACAGCCACAGGTGTTGGAGCACTCCCAGGGCTGGGCACTCCAAACCTCCCTGGGCAGCTGTGCCAAGGCCTGAGCGCCCTTTCCATGGAGGAATTTCCCCAATATCCACCCTGAGCCTCCCCTGGCCCAGCCTGAGGCCGTTCCCTCTCCTCCTGTCCCTGTTCCCTGGGAGCAGAACCCGACCCCCCCGGCTGCCCCCTCCTGTCAGGGACTTGTGCAGAGCCACAAGGTCCCGCCTGAGCCTCCTTTGCTCCGGGCTGTGCCCCTTTCCCAGCTCTCTCAGGAACTCTCCAGCCCCTTGCCAGCTCCGTTCCGTTGCCTGGACTCGCTCCAGCCCCTCCGTGTCCCTCTTGTCCCAGAGGTGCTGCCAGCACTGCAGGTGCCCCAGCAGTGCCAGCACAGGGACGGGCCCAGCGCACCCGCGCATGCGCAGTGGGCAGGGGGGGGGCCCAGCGCGCCCGCGCATGCGCAGTGGTGTGTGGGGGGGGCCCAGCGCGCCCGCGCATGCGCAGTGGGGGTGGGGGGGGCCGTCCAGCTCTCCCGCGCGTGCGCAGTGGGGTGGGGGTAGGGCCAGCGCACCCGCGCATGCGCAGTGGGGGGTGGGGGGGGGCCCAGCGCGCCCGCGCATGCGCAGTGGGGTGGGGGGGGGGTCGGCCATCGCCCCCGCGCATGCGCAGTGGGGTGGGGGGCCGGCCGGAGCACCCGCGCATGCGCAGTGGGGGTGGGGGGGCCGTCCAGCTCTCCCGCGCATGCGCAGTGGGGTGGGGGTAGGGCCAGCGCGCCCGCGCATGCGCAGTGGGGTGGGGGGGGCCCAGCCTGGGGGTGCCTTTTGTTCTGGTCCTCCGTGGGGCTGCCTTGAGAGCGGAATCAAGGTTGGAAAAGACCTCGGAGATCACTGAGTGCCACCAGCAGCAGCACGGCCAGCGCTGACCACGTCCGCCCATGCCACAGCCACAGGTGTTGGAGCACTCCCAGGGGTGGGCACTCCAAACCTCCCTGGGCAGCTGTGCCAAGGCCTGAGCGCCCTTTCCATGGAGGAATTTCCCCAATATCCACCCTGAGCCTCCCCTGGCCCAGCCTGAGTCCGTTCCCTCTCCTCCTGTCCCTGTTCCCTGGGAGCAGAACCCGACCCCCCCGGCTGCCCCCTCCTGTCAGGGACTTGTGCAGAGCCACAAGGTCCCGCCTGAGCCTCCTTTGCTCCGGGCTGTGCCCCTTTCCCAGCTCTCTCAGGAACTCTCCAGCCCCTTGCCAGCTCCGTTCCGTTGCCTGGACTCGCTCCAGCCCCTCCGTGTCCCTCTTGTCCCAGAGGTGCTGCCAGCACTGCAGGTGCCCCAGCAGTGCCAGCACAGGGACGGGCCCAGCGCACCCGCGCATGCGCAGTGGGGAGGGGGGGGGGGGGGGGCCCAGCGCGCCCGCGCATGCGCAGTGGTGTGGGGGGGCCCAGCGCGCCCGCGCATGCGCAGTGGGGGTGGGGGGGCCGTCCAGCTCTCCCGCGCATGCGCAGTTGGGTGGAGGGCCGGCCAGCGCCCCCGCGCATGCGCAGTGGGGTGGGGGGCCGGCCAGCGCGCCCGCGCATGCGCAGTGGGAGGGGGGGTAGGGCCAGCGCGCCCGCGCATGCTCAGTGGGGTGGGGGGGGCCCAGCCTGGGGGTGCCTTTTGTTCTGGTCCTCCGTGGGGCTGCCTTGAGAGCGGAATCAAGGTTGGAAAAGACCTCGGAGATCACTGAGTGCCACCAGCAGCAGCACGGCCAGCGCTGACCACGTCCGCCCATGCCACAGCCACAGGTGTTGGAGCACTCCCAGGGGTGGGCACTCCAAACCTCCCTGGGCAGCTGTGCCAAGGCCTGAGCGCCCTTTCCATGGAGGAATTTCCCCAATATCCACCCTGAGCCTCCCCTGGCCCAGCCTGAGGCCGTTCCCTCTCCTCCTGTCCCTGTTCCCTGGGAGCAGAACCCGACCCCCCCGGCTGCCCCCTCCTGTCAGGGACTTGTGCAGAGCCACAAGGTCCCGCCTGAGCTTCCTTTGCTCCGGGCTGTGCCCCTTTCCCAGCTGTCTCAGGAACTCTCCAGCCCCTTGCCAGCTCCGTTCCCTTGCCTGGACTCGCTCCAGCCCCTCCGTGTCCCTCTTGTCCCAGAGGTGCTGCCAGCACTGCAGGTGCCCCAGCAGTGCCAGCACAGGGACGGGCCCAGCGCACCCGCGCATGCGCAGTGGGGGGGGGGGGGGGGCCCATCGCCCCCGCGCATGCGCAGTGGTGTGGGGGGGGCCCAGCGCGCCCGCGCATGCGCAGTGGGGGTGGGGGGGGCCGTCCAGCTCGCCCGCGCATGCGCAGTGGGGTGGGGGTAGGGCCAGCGCCCCCGCGCATGCGCAGTGGGGGGTCGGGGGGGCCCAGCGCGCCCGCGCATGCGCAGTGGTGTGTGGGGGGGTAGGGCCATCGCCCCCGCGCATGCGCAGTGGGGTGGGGGGCCGGCCGGCGCGCCCGCGCATGCGCAGTGGGGGTGGGGGGGGGGGGCCCAGCGCGCCCGCGCATGCGCAGTGGGGTGGGGGGGGCCCAGCGCGCCCGCGCATGCGCAGTGGGGGGGGGGGGCCGTCCAGCTCTCCCGCGCATGCGCAGTGGGGTGGGGGTAGGGCCAGCGCGCCCGCGCATGCGCAGTGGGGGGTGGGGGGGGTCGGCCATCGCCCCCGCGCATGCGCAGTGGGGTGGGGGGCCGGCCGGCGCGCCCGCGCATGCGCAGTGGGGGTGGGGGGGGCCGTCCAGCTCGCCCGCGCATGCGCAGTGGGGTGGGGGTAGGGCCAGCGCCCCCGCGCATGCGCAGTGGGGGGTCGGGGGGGCCCAGCGCGCCCGCGCATGCGCAGTGGGGGTTGGGGGGGGCCCAGCGCGCCCGCGCATGCGCAGTGGTGTGTGGGGGGGTCGGCCATCGCCCCCGCGCATGCGCAGTGGGGGTGGGGGGGCCGTCCAGCTCTCCCGCGCATGCGCAGTGGGGTGGGGGGCCGGCCAGCGCCCCCGCGCATGCGCAGTGGGGTGGGGGGCCGGCCGGCGCGCCCGCGCATGCGCAGTGGGAGGGGGGGGGTAGGGCCAGCGCGCCCGCGCATGCGCAGTGGGGTGGGGGGGGCCCAGCCTGGGGGTGCCTTTTGTTCTGGTCCTCCGTGGGGCTGCCTTGAGAGCGGAATCAAGGTTGGAAAAGACCTCGGAGATCACTGAGTGCCACCAGCAGCAGCACGGCCAGCGCTGACCACGTCCGCCCATGCCACAGCCACAGGTGTTGGAGCACGCCCAGGGCTGGGCACTCCAAACCTCCCTGGGCAGCTGTGCCAAGGCCTGAGCGCCCTTTCCATGGAGGAATTTCCCCAATATCCACCCTGAGCCTCCCCTGGCCCAGCCTGAGGCCGTTCCCTCTCCTCCTGTCCCTGTTCCCTGGGAGCAGAACCCGACCCCCCCGGCTGCCCCCTCCTGTCAGGGACTTGTGCAGAGCCACAAGGTCCCGCCTGAGCCTCCTTTGCTCCGGGCTGTGCCCCTTTCCCAGCTCTCTCAGGAACTCTCCAGCCCCTTGCCAGCTCCGTTCCGTTGCCTGGACTCGCTCCAGCCCCTCCGTGTCCCTCTTGTCCCAGAGGTGCTGCCAGCACTGCAGGTGCCCCAGCAGTGCCAGCACAGGGACGGGCCCAGCGCACCCGCGCATGCGCAGTGGGCAGGGGGGGGGCCCAGCGCGCCCGCGCATGCGCAGTGGTGTGGGGGGGTGGGCCAGCGCGCCCGCGCATGCGCAGTGGGGGTGGGGGGGGCCGTCCAGCTCTCCCGCGCGTGCGCAGTGGGGTGGGGGTAGGGCCAGCGCACCCGCGCATGCGCAGTGGGGGGTGGGGGGGGGGCCCAGCGCGCCCGCGCATGCGCAGTGGTGTGGGGGGGGGGTCGGCCATCGCCCCCGCGCATGCGCAGTGGGGTGGGGGGCCGGCCGGAGCGCCCGCGCATGCGCAGTGGGGGTGGGGGGGCCGTCCAGCTCTCCCGCGCATGCGCAGTGGGGTGGGGGTAGGGCCAGCGCCCCCGCGCATGCGCAGTGGGGTGGGGGGCCGGCCAGCGCGCCCGCGCATGCGCAGTGGGAGGGGGGGTAGGGCCAGCGCGCCCGCGCATGCGCAGTGGGGGTGGGGGGGCCGTCCAGCTCGCCCGCGCATGCGCAGTGGGGTGGGGGTAGGGCCAGCGCACCCGCGCATGCGCAGTGGGGGGTCGGGGGGGCCCAGCGCGCCCGCGCATGCGCAGTGGTGTGTGGGGGGGTAGGGCCATCGCCCCCGCGCATGTGCAGTGGGGTGGGGGGCCGGCCGGCGCGCCCGCGCATGCGCAGTGGGGGTGGGGGGGGGGGCCCAGCGCGCCCGCGCATGCGCAGTGGGGTGGGGGGGGCCCAGCGCGCCCGCGCATGCGCAGTGGGGGGGGGGGGGCCGTCCAGCTCTCCCGCGCATGCGCAGTGGGGTGGGGGTAGGGCCAGCGCACCCGCGCATGCGCAGTGGGGGGTGGGGGGGGTCGGCCATCGCCCCCGCGCATGCGCAGTGGGGTGGGGGGCCGGCCGGCGCGCCCGCGCATGCGCAGTGGGGGTGGGGGGGGCCGTCCAGCTCTCCCGCGCATGCGCAGTGGGGTGGGGGGCCGGCCAGCGCCCCCGCGCATGCGCAGTGGGGTGGGGGGCCGGCCAGCGCGCCCGCGCATGCGCAGTGGGAGGGGGGGTAGGGCCAGCGCGCCCGCGCATGCGCAGTGGGGTGGGGGGGGCCCAGCCTGGGGGTGCCTTTTGTTCTGGTCCTCCGTGGGGCTGCCTTGAGAGCGGAATCAAGGTTGGAAAAGACCTCGGAGATCACTGAGTGCCACCAGCAGCAGCACGGCCAGCGCTGACCACGTCCGCCCATGCCACAGCCACAGGTGTTGGAGCACTCCCAGGGGTGGGCACTCCAAACCTCCCTGGGCAGCTGTGCCAAGGCCTGAGCGCCCTTTCCATGGAGGAATTTCCCCAATATCCACCCTGAGCCTCCCCTGGCCCAGCCTGAGGCCGTTCCCTCTCCTCCTGTCCCTGTTCCCTGGGAGCAGAACCCGACCCCCCCGGCTGCCCCCTCCTGTCAGGGACTTGTGCAGAGCCACAAGGTCCCGCCTGAGCTTCCTTTGCTCCGGGCTGTGCCCCTTTCCCAGCTGTCTCAGGAACTCTCCAGCCCCTTGCCAGCTCCGTTCCGTTGCCTGGACTCGCTCCAGCCCCTCCGTGTCCCTCTTGTCCCAGAGGTGCTGCCAGCACTGCAGGTGCCCCAGCAGTGCCAGCACAGGGACGGGCCCAGCGCACCCGCGCATGCGCAGTGGTGTGGGGGGGGCCCAGCGCGCCCGCGCATGCGCAGTGGGGGTGGGGGGGGCCGTCCAGCTCTCCCGCGCATGCGCAGTGGGGTGGGGGTAGGGCCAGCACACCCGCGCATGCGCAGTGGGGGGTGGGGGGGGCCCAGCGCGCCCGCGCATGCGCAGTGGTGTGGGGGGGGGGTCGGCCATCGCCCCCGCGCATGCGCAGTGGGGTGGGGGGCCGGCCGGCGCGCCCGCGCATGCGCAGTGGGGTGGGGGGCCGGCCGGCGCGCCCGCGCATGCGCAGTGGGGGTGGGGGGGCCGGCCAGCGCGCCCGCGCATGCGCAGTGGGGTGGGGGTAGGGCCAGCGCCCCCGCGCATGCGCAGTGGGGTGGGGGGGGCCCAGCCTGGGGGTGCCTTTTGTTCTGGTCCTCCGTGGGGCTGCCTTGAGAGCGGAATCAAGGTTGGAAAAGACCTCGGAGATCACTGAGTGCCACCAGCAGCAGCACGGCCAGCGCTGACCACGTCCGCCCATGCCACAGCCACAGGTGTTGGAGCACTCCCAGGGGTGGGCACTCCAAACCTCCCTGGGCAGCTGTGCCAAGGCCTGAGCGCCCTTTCCATGGAGGAATTTCCCCAATATCCACCCTGAGCCTCCCCTGGCCCAGCCTGAGGCCGTTCCCTCTCCTCCTGTCCCTGTTCCCTGGGAGCAGAACCCGACCCCCCCGGCTGCCCCCTCCTGTCAGGGACTTGTGCAGAGCCACAAGGTCCCGCCTGAGCCTCCTTTGCTCCGGGCTGTGCCCCTTTCCCAGCTCTCTCAGGAACTCTCCAGCCCCTTGCCAGCTCCGTTCCGTTGCCTGGACTCGCTCCAGCCCCTCCGTGTCCCTCTTGTCCCAGAGGTGCTGCCAGCACTGCAGGTGCCCCAGCAGTGCCAGCACAGGGACGGGCCCAGCGCACCCGCGCATGCGCAGTGGGGAGGGGGGGGGCCCAGCGCGCCCGCGCATGCGCAGTGGGGGTGGGGGGGGCCGTCCAGCTCTCCCGCGCATGCGCAGTGGGGTGGGGGTAGGGCATCGCCCCCGCGCATGCGCAGTGGGGGGTGGGGGGGGCCCAGCGCGCCCGCGCATGCGCAGTGGTGTGGGGGGGGGGGGGGTCGGCCATCGCCCCCGCGCATGCGCAGTGGGGTGGGGGGCCGGCCGGCGCGCCCGCGCATGCGCAGTGGGGGTGGGGGGGCCGTCCAGCTCTCCCGCGCATGCGCAGTGGGGTGGGGGGGGCCGGCCAGCGCCCCCGCGCATGCGCAGTGGGGTGGGGGGCCGGCCAGCGCGCCCGCGCATGCGCAGTGGGAGGGGGGGTAGGGCCAGCGCGCCCGCGCATGCGCAGTGGGGTGGGGGGGGCCCAGCCTGGGGGTGCCTTTTGTTCTGGTCCTCCGTGGGGCTGCCTTGAGAGCGGAATCAAGGTTGGAAAAGACCTCGGAGATCACTGAGTGCCACCAGCAGCAGCACGGCCAGCGCTGACCACGTCCGCCCATGCCACAGCCACAGGTGTTGGAGCACTCCCAGGGGTGGGCACTCCAAACCTCCCTGGGCAGCTGTGCCAAGGCCTGAGCGCCCTTTCCATGGAGGAATTTCCCCAATATCCACCCTGAGCCTCCCCTGGCCCAGCCTGAGGCCGTTCCCTCTCCTCCTGTCCCTGTTCCCTGGGAGCAGAACCCGACCCCCCCGGCTGCCCCCTCCTGTCAGGGACTTGTGCAGAGCCACAAGGTCCCGCCTGAGCCTCCTTTGCTCCGGGCTGTGCCCCTTTCCCAGCTCTCTCAGGAACTCTCCAGCCCCTTCCCAGCTCCGTTCCGTTGCCTGGACTCGCTCCAGCCCCTCCGTGTCCCTCTTGTCCCAGAGGTGCTGCCAGCACTGCAGGTGCCCCAGCAGTGCCAGCACAGGGACGGGCCCAGCGCGCCCGCGCATGCGCAGTGGTGTGGGGGGGGCCCAGCGCGCCCGCGCATGCGCAGTGGGGGTGGGGGGGGCCGTCCAGCTCTCCCGCGCATGCGCAGTGGGGTGGGGGTAGGGCCAGCACACCCGCGCATGCGCAGTGGGGGGTGGGGGGGGCCCAGCGCGCCCGCGCATGCGCAGTGGGCTGGGGGGGGGTCGGCCATCGCCCCCGCGCATGCGCAGTGGGGTGGGGGGCCGGCCGGCGCGCCCGCGCATGCGCAGTGGGGGTGGGGGGGGCCGTCCAGCTCTCCCGCGCATGCGCAGTGGGGTGGGGGTAGGGCCAGCGCCCCCGCGCATGCGCAGTGGGGTGGGGGGCCGGCCAGCGCGCCCGCGCATGTGCAGTGGGAGGGGGGGTAGGGCCAGCGCGCCCGCGCATGCGCAGTGGGGTGGGGGGGGCCCAGCCTGGGGGTGCCTTTTGTTCTGGTCCTCCGTGGGGCTGCCTTGAGAGCGGAATCAAGGTTGGAAAAGACCTCGGAGATCACTGAGTGCCACCAGCAGCAGCACGGCCAGCGCTGACCACGTCCGCCCATGCCACAGCCACAGGTGTTGGAGCACTCCCAGGGGTGGGCACTCCAAACCTCCCTGGGCAGCTGTGCCAAGGCCTGAGCGCCCTTTCCATGGAGGAATTTCCCCAATATCCACCCTGAGCCTCCCCTGGCCCAGCCTGAGGCCGTTCCCTCTCCTCCTGTCCCTGTTCCCTGGGAGCAGAACCCGACCCCCCCGGCTGCCCCCTCCTGTCAGGGACTTGTGCAGAGCCACAAGGTCCCGCCTGAGCCTCCTTTGCTCCGGGCTGTGCCCCTTTCCCAGCTCTCTCAGGAACTCTCCAGCCCCTTGCCAGCTCCGTTCCGTTGCCTGGACTCGCTCCAGCCCCTCCGTGTCCCTCTTGTCCCAGAGGCGCTGCCAGCACTGCAGGTGCCCCAGCAGTGCCAGCACAGGGACGGGCCCATCGCCCCCGCGCATGCGCAGTGGTGTGGGGGGGGCCCAGCGCGCCCGCGCATGCGCAGTGGGGGTGGGGGGGGCCGTCCAGCTCGCCCGCGCATGCGCAGTGGGGTGGGGGTAGGGCCAGCGCCCCCGCGCATGCGCAGTGGGGGGTCGGGGGGGCCCAGCGCGCCCGCGCATGCGCAGTGGTGTGTGGGGGGGTAGGGCCATCGCCCCCGCGCATGCGCAGTGGGGTGGGGGGCCGGCCGGCGCGCCCGCGCATGCGCAGTGGGGGTGGGGGGGGGGGGCCCAGCGCGCCCGCGCACGCGCAGTGGTGTGTGGGGGGGGCCCAGCGCGCCCGCGCATGCGCAGTGGGGGGGGGGGGGCCGTCCAGCTCTCCCGCGCATGCGCAGTGGGGTGGGGGTAGGGCCAGCGCACCCGTGCATGCGCAGTGGGGGGTGGGGGGGGTCGGCCATCGCCCCCGCGCATGCGCAGTGGGGTGGGGGGCCGGCCGGCGCGCCCGCGCATGCGCAGTGGGGGTGGGGGGGGCCGTCCAGCTCTCCCGCGCATGCGCAGTGGGGTGGGGGGCCGGCCAGCGCCCCCGCGCATGCGCAGTGGGGTGGGGGGCCGGCCAGCGCGCCCGCGCATGCGCAGTGGGAGGGGGGGTAGGGCCAGCGCGCCCGCGCATGCGCAGTGGGGTGGGGGGGGCCCAGCCTGGGGGTGCCTTTTGTTCTGGTCCTCCGTGGGGCTGCCTTGAGAGCGGAATCAAGGTCTGAAAAGACCTCGGAGATCACTGAGTGCCACCAGCAGCAGCACGGCCAGCGCTGACCACGTCCGCCCATGCCACAGCCACAGGTGTTGGAGCACTCCCAGGGGTGGGCACTCCAAACCTCCCTGGGCAGCTGTGCCAAGGCCTGAGCGCCCTTTCCATGGAGGAATTTCCCCAATATCCACCCTGAGCCTCCCCTGGCCCAGCCTGAGGCCGTTCCCTCTCCTCCTGTCCCTGTTCCCTGGGAGCAGAACCCGACCCCCCCGGCTGCCCCCTCCTGTCAGGGACTTGTGCAGAGCCACAAGGTCCCGCCTGAGCTTCCTTTGCTCCGGGCTGTGCCCCTTTCCCAGCTGTCTCAGGAACTCTCCAGCCCCTTGCCAGCTCCGTTCCCTTGCCTGGACTCGCTCCAGCCCCTCCGTGTCCCTCTTGTCCCAGAGGTGCTGCCAGCACTGCAGGTGCCCCAGCAGTGCCAGCACAGGGACGGGCCCAGCGCACCCGCGCATGCGCAGTGGGGGGGGGGGGGGGCCATCGCCCCCGCGCATGCGCAGTGGGGGTGGGGGGGGCCCAGCGCGCCCGCGCATGCGCAGTGGGGGTGGGGGGGGCCGTCCAGCTCGCCCGCGCATGCGCAGTGGGGTGGGGGTAGGGCCAGCGCCCCCGCGCATGCGCAGTGGGGGGTCGGGGGGGCCCAGCGCGCCCGCGCATGCGCAGTGGTGTGTGGGGGGGTAGGGCCATCGCCCCCGCGCATGCGCAGTGGGGTGGGGGGCCGGCCGGCGCGCCCGCGCATGCGCAGTGGGGGTGGGGGTGGGGGGGGGCCCAGCGCGCCCGCGCATGCGCAGTGGGGTGGGGGGGGCCCAGCGCGCCCGCGCATGCGCAGTGGGGGTGGGGGGGCCGTCCAGCTCTCCCGCGCATGCGCAGTGGGGTGGGGGTAGGGCCAGCGCACCCGCGCATGCGCAGTGGGGTGGGGGGCCGGCCGGCGCGCCCGCGCATGCGCAGTGGTGGTGGGGGGGGCCGTCCAGCTCTCCCGCGCATGCGCAGTGGGGTGGGGGGCCGGCCAGCGCCCCCGCGCATGCGCAGTGGGGTGGGGGGCCGGCCAGCGCGCCCGCGCATGCGCAGTGGGGTGGGGGGGGCCCAGCCTGGGGGTGCCTTTTGTTCTGGTCCTCCGTGGGGCTGCCTTGAGAGCGGAATCAAGGTTGGAAAAGACCTCGGAGATCACTGAGTGCCACCAGCAGCAGCACGGCCAGCGCTGACCACGTCCGCCCATGCCACAGCCACAGGTGTTGGAGCACTCCCAGGGGTGGGCACTCCAAACCTCCCTGGGCAGCTGTGCCAAGGCCTGAGCGCCCTTTCCATGGAGGAATTTCCCCAATATCCACCCTGAGCCTCCCCTGGCCCAGCCTGAGGCCGTTCCCTCTCCTCCTGTCCCTGTTCCCTGGGAGCAGAACCCGACCCCCCCGGCTGCCCCCTCCTGTCAGGGACTTGTGCAGAGCCACAAGGTCCCGCCTGAGCCTCCTTTGCTCCGGGCTGTGCCCCTTTCCCAGCTCTCTCAGGAACTCTCCAGCCCCTTGCCAGCTCCGTTCCGTTGCCTGGACTCGCTCCAGCCCCTCCGTGTCCCTCTTGTCCCAGAGGTGCTGCCAGCACTGCAGGTGCCCCAGCAGTGCCAGCACAGGGACGGGCCCAGCGCACCCGCGCATGCGCAGTGGTGTGGGGGGGGCCCAGCGCGCCCGCGCATGCGCAGTGGGGGTGGGGGGGGCCGTCCAGCTCTCCCGCGCATGCGCAGTGGGGTGGGGGTAGGGCCAGCACACCCGCGCATGCGCAGTGGGGGGTGGGGGGGGCCCAGCGCGCCCGCGCATGCGCAGTGGTGTGGGGGGGGGGTCGGCCATCGCCCCCGCGCATGCGCAGTGGGGTGGGGGGCCGGCCGGCGCGCCCGCGCATGCGCAGTGGGGTGGGGGGCCGGCCGGCGCGCCCGCGCATGCGCAGTGGGGGTGGGGGGGCCGGCCAGCGCGCCCGCGCATGCGCAGTGGGGTGGGGGTAGGGCCAGCGCCCCCGCGCATGCGCAGTGGGGTGGGGGGGGCCCAGCCTGGGGGTGCCTTTTGTTCTGGTCCTCCGTGGGGCTGCCTTGAGAGCGGAATCAAGGTTGGAAAAGACCTCGGAGATCACTGAGTGCCACCAGCAGCAGCACGGCCAGCGCTGACCACGTCCGCCCATGCCACAGCCACAGGTGTTGGAGCACTCCCAGGGGTGGGCACTCCAAACCTCCCTGGGCAGCTCTGCCAAGGCCTGAGCGCCCTTTCCATGGAGGAATTTCCCCAATATCCACCCTGAGCCTCCCCTGGCCCAGCCTGAGGCCGTTCCCTCTCCTCCTGTCCCTGTTCCCTGGGAGCAGAACCCGACCCCCCCGGCTGCCCCCTCCTGTCAGGGACTTGTGCAGAGCCACAAGGTCCCGCCTGAGCCTCCTTTGCTCCGGGCTGTGCCCCTTTCCCAGCTCTCTCAGGAACTCTCCAGCCCCTTGCCAGCTCCGTTCCCTTGCCTGGACTCGCTCCAGCCCCTCCGTGTCCCTCTTGTCCCAGAGGTGCTGCCAGCACTGCAGGTGCCCCAGCAGTGCCAGCACAGGGACGGGCCCAGCGCACCCGCGCATGCGCAGTGGGGAGGGGGGGGGCCCAGCGCGCCCGCGCATGCGCAGTGGGGGTGGGGGGGGCCGTCCAGCTCTCCCGCGCATGCGCAGTGGGGTGGGGGTAGGGCATCGCCCCCGCGCATGCGCAGTGGGGGGTGGGGGGGGCCCAGCGCGCCCGCGCATGCGCAGTGGTGTGGGGGGGGGGGGGGGTCGGCCATCGCCCCCGCGCATGCGCAGTGGGGTGGGGGGCCGGCCGGCGCGCCCGCGCATGCGCAGTGGGGGTGGGGGGGCCGTCCAGCTCTCCCGCGCATGCGCAGTGGGGTGGGGGGGGCCGGCCAGCGCCCCCGCGCATGCGCAGTGGGGTGGGGGGCCGGCCAGCGCGCCCGCGCATGCGCAGTGGGAGGGGGGGTAGGGCCAGCGCGCCCGCGCATGCGCAGTGGGGTGGGGGGGGCCCAGCCTGGGGGTGCCTTTTGTTCTGGTCCTCCGTGGGGCTGCCTTGAGAGCGGAATCAAGGTTGGAAAAGACCTCGGAGATCACTGAGTGCCACCAGCAGCAGCACGGCCAGCGCTGACCACGTCCGCCCATGCCACAGCCACAGGTGTTGGAGCACTCCCAGGGGTGGGCACTCCAAACCTCCCTGGGCAGCTGTGCCAAGGCCTGAGCGCCCTTTCCATGGAGGAATTTCCCCAATATCCACCCTGAGCCTCCCCTGGCCCAGCCTGAGGCCGTTCCCTCTCCTCCTGTCCCTGTTCCCTGGGAGCAGAACCCGACCCCCCCGGCTGCCCCCTCCTGTCAGGGACTTGTGCAGAGCCACAAGGTCCCGCCTGAGCCTCCTTTGCTCCGGGCTGTGCCCCTTTCCCAGCTCTCTCAGGAACTCTCCAGCCCCTTGCCAGCTCCGTTCCGTTGCCTGGACTCGCTCCAGCCCCTCCGTGTCCCTCTTGTCCCAGAGGTGCTGCCAGCACTGCAGGTGCCCCAGCAGTGCCAGCACAGGGACGGGCCCAGCGCACCCGCGCATGCGCAGTGGGGGGGGGGGGGGGGCCCCAGCGCGCCCGCGCATGCGCAGTGGTGTGGGGGGGGCCCAGCGCGCCCGCGCATGCGCAGTGGGGGTGGGGGGGGCCGTCCAGCTCTCCCGCGCATGCGCAGTGGGGTGGGGGTAGGGCCAGCACACCCGCGCATGCGCAGTGGGGGGTGGGGGGGGCCCAGCGCGCCCGCGCATGCGCAGTGGGCTGGGGGGGGGTCGGCCATCGCCCCCGCGCATGCGCAGTGGGGTGGGGGGCCGGCCGGCGCGCCCGCGCATGCGCAGTGGGGGTGGGGGGGGCCGTCCAGCTCTCCCGCGCATGCGCAGTGGGGTGGGGGTAGGGCCAGCGCCCCCGCGCATGCGCAGTGGGGTGGGGGGCCGGCCAGCGCGCCCGCGCATGTGCAGTGGGAGGGGGGGTAGGGCCAGCGCGCCCGCGCATGCGCAGTGGGGTGGGGGGGGCCCAGCCTGGGGGTGCCTTTTGTTCTGGTCCTCCGTGGGGCTGCCTTGAGAGCGGAATCAAGGTTGGAAAAGACCTCGGAGATCACTGAGTGCCACCAGCAGCAGCACGGCCAGCGCTGACCACGTCCGCCCATGCCACAGCCACAGGTGTTGGAGCACTCCCAGGGGTGGGCACTCCAAACCTCCCTGGGCAGCTGTGCCAAGGCCTGAGCGCCCTTTCCATGGAGGAATTTCCCCAATATCCACCCTGAGCCTCCCCTGGCCCAGCCTGAGGCCGTTCCCTCTCCTCCTGTCCCTGTTCCCTGGGAGCAGAACCCGACCCCCCCGGCTGCCCCCTCCTGTCAGGGACTTGTGCAGAGCCACAAGGTCCCGCCTGAGCCTCCTTTGCTCCGGGCTGTGCCCCTTTCCCAGCTCTCTCAGGAACTCTCCAGCCCCTTCCCAGCTCCGTTCCGTTGCCTGGACTCGCTCCAGCCCCTCCGTGTCCCTCTTGTCCCAGAGGCGCTGCCAGCACTGCAGGTGCCCCAGCAGTGCCAGCACAGGGACGGGCCCATCGCCCCCGCGCATGCGCAGTGGTGTGGGGGGGGCCCAGCGCGCCCGCGCATGCGCAGTGGGGGTGGGGGGGGCCGTCCAGCTCGCCCGCGCATGCGCAGTGGGGTGGGGGTAGGGCCAGCGCCCCCGCGCATGCGCAGTGGGGGGTCGGGGGGGCCCAGCGCGCCCGCGCATGCGCAGTGGTGTGTGGGGGGGTAGGGCCATCGCCCCCGCGCATGCGCAGTGGGGTGGGGGGCCGGCCGGCGCGCCCGCGCATGCGCAGTGGGGGTGGGGGGGGGGGGGCCCAGCGCGCCCGCGCATGCGCAGTGGTGTGTGGGGGGGGCCCAGCGCGCCCGCGCATGCGCAGTGGGGGGGGGGGGGCCGTCCAGCTCTCCCGCGCATGCGCAGTGGGGTGGGGGTAGGGCCAGCGCACCCGCGCATGCGCAGTGGGGGGTGGGGGGGGTCGGCCATCGCCCCCGCGCATGCGCAGTGGGGTGGGGGGCCGGCCGGCGCGCCCGCGCATGCGCAGTGGGGGTGGGGGGGGCCGGCCAGCTCTCCCGCGCATGCGCAGTGGGGTGGGGGGCCGGCCAGCGCCCCCGCGCATGCGCAGTGGGGTGGGGGGCCGGCCAGCGCGCCCGCGCATGCGCAGTGGGAGGGGGGGTAGGGCCAGCGCGCCCGCGCATGCGCAGTGGGGTGGGGGGGGCCCAGCCTGGGGGTGCCTTTTGTTCTGGTCCTCCGTGGGGCTGCCTTGAGAGCGGAATCAAGGTCTGAAAAGACCTCGGAGATCACTGAGTGCCACCAGCAGCAGCACGGCCAGCGCTGACCACGTCCGCCCATGCCACAGCCACAGGTGTTGGAGCACTCCCAGGGGTGGGCACTCCAAACCTCCCTGGGCAGCTGTGCCAAGGCCTGAGCGCCCTTTCCATGGAGGAATTTCCCCAATATCCACCCTGAGCCTCCCCTGGCCCAGCCTGAGGCCGTTCCCTCTCCTCCTGTCCCTGTTCCCTGGGAGCAGAACCCGACCCCCCCGGCTGCCCCCTCCTGTCAGGGACTTGTGCAGAGCCACAAGGTCCCGCCTGAGCTTCCTTTGCTCCGGGCTGTGCCCCTTTCCCAGCTGTCTCAGGAACTCTCCAGCCCCTTGCCAGCTCCGTTCCCTTGCCTGGACTCGCTCCAGCCCCTCCGTGTCCCTCTTGTCCCAGAGGTGCTGCCAGCACTGCAGGTGCCCCAGCAGTGCCAGCACAGGGACGGGCCCAGCGCACCCGCGCATGCGCAGTGGGGGGGGGGGGGGGCCATCGCCCCCGCGCATGCGCAGTGGTGTGGGGGGGGCCCAGCGCGCCCGCGCATGCGCAGTGGGGGTGGGGGGGGCCGTCCAGCTCGCCCGCGCATGCGCAGTGGGGTGGGGGTAGGGCCAGCGCCCCCGCGCATGCGCAGTGGGGGGTCGGGGGGGCCCAGCGCGCCCGCGCATGCGCAGTGGTGTGTGGGGGGGTAGGGCCATCGCCCCCGCGCATGCGCAGTGGGGTGGGGGGCCGGCCGGCGCGCCCGCGCATGCGCAGTGGGGGTGGGGGGGGGGGGGGGGCCCAGCGCGCCCGCGCATGCGCAGTGGGGTGGGGGGGGCCCAGCGCGCCCGCGCATGCGCAGTGGGGGTGGGGGGGCCGTCCAGCTCTCCCGCGCATGCGCAGTGGGGTGGGGGTAGGGCCAGCGCACCCGCGCATGCGCAGTGGGGGGTGGGGGGGCTCGGCCATCGCCCCCGCGCATGCGCAGTGGGGTGGGGGGCCGGCCGGCGCGCCCGCGCATGCGCAGTGGTGGTGGGGGGGGCCGTCCAGCTCTCCCGCGCATGCGCAGTGGGGTGGGGGGCCGGCCAGCGCCCCCGCGCATGCGCAGTGGGGTGGGGGGCCGGCCAGCGCGCCCGCGCATGCGCAGTGGGAGGGGGGTTAGGGCCAGCGCGCCCGCGCATGCGCAGTGGGGTGGGGGGGGCCCAGCCTGGGGGTGCCTTTTGTTCTGGTCCTCCGTGGGGCTGCCTTGAGAGAGGAATCAAGGTTGGAAAAGACCTCGGAGATCACTGAGTGCCACCAGCAGCAGCACGGCCAGCGCTGACCACGTCCGCCCATGCCACAGCCACAGGTGTTGGAGCACTCCCAGGGGTGGGCACTCCAAACCTCCCTGGGCAGCTGTGCCAAGGCCTGAGCGCCCTTTCCATGGAGGAATTTCCCCAATATCCACCCTGAGCCTCCCCCGGCCCAGCCTGAGGCCGTTCCCTCTCCTCCTGTCCCTGTTCCCTGGGAGCAGAACCCGACCCCCCCGGCTGCCCCCTCCTGTCAGGGACTTGTGCAGAGCCACAAGGTCCCGCCTGAGCCTCCTTTGCTCCGGGCTGTGCCCCTTTCCCAGCTCTCTCAGGAACTCTCCAGCCCCTTGCCAGCTCCGTTCCGTTGCCTGGACTCGCTCCAGCCCCTCCGTGTCCCTCTTGTCCCAGAGGTGCTGCCAGCACTGCAGGTGCCCCAGCAGTGCCAGCACAGGGACGGGCCCAGCGCACCCGCGCATGCGCAGTGGTGTGGGGGGGGCCCAGCGCGCCCGCGCATGCGCAGTGGGGGTGGGGGGGGCCGTCCAGCTCTCCCGCGCATGCGCAGTGGGGTGGGGGTAGGGCCAGCACACCCGCGCATGCGCAGTGGGGGGTGGGGGGGGCCCAGCGCGCCCGCGCATGCGCAGTGGTGTGGGGGGGGGGTCGGCCATCGCCCCCGCGCATGCGCAGTGGGGTGGGGGGCCGGCCGGCGCGCCCGCGCATGCGCAGTGGGGGTGGGGGGGCCGGCCAGCGCGCCCGCGCATGCGCAGTGGGGTGGGGGTAGGGCCAGCGCCCCCGCGCATGCGCAGTGGGGTGGGGGGGGCCCAGCCTGGGGGTGCCTTTTGTTCTGGTCCTCCGTGGGGCTGCCTTGAGAGCGGAATCAAGGTTGGAAAAGACCTCGGAGATCACTGAGTGCCACCAGCAGCAGCACGGCCAGCGCTGACCACGTCCGCCCATGCCACAGCCACAGGTGTTGGAGCACTCCCAGGGGTGGGCACTCCAAACCTCCCTGGGCAGCTGTGCCAAGGCCTGAGCGCCCTTTCCATGGAGGAATTTCCCCAATATCCACCCTGAGCCTCCCCTGGCCCAGCCTGAGGCCGTTCCCTCTCCTCCTGTCCCTGTTCCCTGGGAGCAGAACCCGACCCCCCCGGCTGCCCCCTCCTGTCAGGGACTTGTGCAGAGCCACAAGGTCCCGCCTGAGCCTCCTTTGCTCCGGGCTGTGCCCCTTTCCCAGCTCTCTCAGGAACTCTCCAGCCCCTTGCCAGCTCCGTTCCCTTGCCTGGACTCGCTCCAGCCCCTCCGTGTCCCTCTTGTCCCAGAGGTGCTGCCAGCACTGCAGGTGCCCCAGCAGTGCCAGCACAGGGACGGGCCCAGCGCACCCGCGCATGCGCAGTGGGGGGGGGGGGGGGGGCCCCAGCGCGCCCGCGCATGCGCAGTGGGGGTGGGGGGGGCCGTCCAGCTCTCCTGCGCATGCGCAGTGGGGTGGGGGTAGGGCCAGCACACCCGCGCATGCGCAGTGGGGGGTGGGGGGGGCCCAGCGCGCCCGCGCATGCGCAGTGGGCTGGGGGGGGGTCGGCCATCGCCCCCGCGCATGCGCAGTGGGGTGGGGGGCCGGCCGGCGCGCCCGCGCATGCGCAGTGGGGGTGGGGGGGGCCGTCCAGCTCTCCCGCGCATGCGCAGTGGGGTGGGGGTAGGGCCAGCGCCCCCGCGCATGCGCAGTGGGGTGGGGGGCCGGCCAGCGCGCCCGCGCATGTGCAGTGGGAGGGGGGGTAGGGCCAGCGCGCCCGCGCATGCGCAGTGGGGTGGGGGGGGCCCAGCCTGGGGGTGCCTTTTGTTCTGGTCCTCATGGGGCTGCCTTGAGAGCGGAATCAAGGTTGGAAAAGACCTCGGAGATCACTGAGTGCCACCAGCAGCAGCACGGCCAGCGCTGACCACGTCCGCCCATGCCACAGCCACAGGTGTTGGAGCACTCCCAGGGCTGGGCACTCCAAACCTCCCTGGGCAGCTGTGCCAAGGCCTGAGCGCCCTTTCCATGGAGGAATTTCCCCAATATCCACCCTGAGCCTCCCCTGGCCCAGCCTGAGGCCGTTCCCTCTCCTCCTGTCCCTGTTCCCTGGGAGCAGAACCCGACCCCCCCGGCTGCCCCCTCCTGTCAGGGACTTGTGCAGAGCCACAAGGTCCCGCCTGAGCCTCCTTTGCTCCGGGCTGTGCCCCTTTCCCAGCTCTCTCAGGAACTCTCCAGCCCCTTGCCAGCTCCGTTCCGTTGCCTGGACTCGCTCCAGCCCCTCCGTGTCCCTCTTGTCCCAGAGGTGCTGCCAGCACTGCAGGTGCCCCAGCAGTGCCAGCACAGGGACGGGCCCAGCGCACCCGCGCATGCGCAGTGGGCAGGGGGGGGGCCCAGCGCGCCCGCGCATGCGCAGTGGTGTGTGGGGGGGGCCCAGCGCGCCCGCGCATGCGCAGTGGGGGTGGGGGGGGCCGTCCAGCTCTCCCGCGCGTGCGCAGTGGGGTGGGGGTAGGGCCAGCGCACCCGCGCATGCGCAGTGGGGGGTGGGGGGGGGCCCAGCGCGCCCGCGCATGCGCAGTGGGGTGGGGGGGGGTCGGCCATCGCCCCCGCGCATGCGCAGTGGGGTGGGGGGCCGGCCGGAGCACCCGCGCATGCGCAGTGGGGGTGGGGGGGCCGTCCAGCTCTCCCGCGCATGCGCAGTGGGGTGGGGGTAGGGCCAGCGCGCCCGCGCATGCGCAGTGGGGTGGGGGGGGCCCAGCCTGGGGGTGCCTTTTGTTCTGGTCCTCCGTGGGGCTGCCTTGAGAGCGGAATCAAGGTTGGAAAAGACCTCGGAGATCACTGAGTGCCACCAGCAGCAGCACGGCCAGCGCTGACCACGTCCGCCCATGCCACAGCCACAGGTGTTGGAGCACTCCCAGGGGTGGGCACTCCAAACCTCCCTGGGCAGCTGTGCCAAGGCCTGAGCGCCCTTTCCATGGAGGAATTTCCCCAATATCCACCCTGAGCCTCCCCTGGCCCAGCCTGAGGCCGTTCCCTCTCCTCCTGTCCCTGTTCCCTGGGAGCAGAACCCGACCCCCCCGGCTGCCCCCTCCTGTCAGGGACTTGTGCAGAGCCACAAGGTCCCGCCTGAGCCTCCTTTGCTCCGGGCTGTGCCCCTTTCCCAGCTCTCTCAGGAACTCTCCAGCCCCTTGCCAGCTCCGTTCCGTTGCCTGGACTCGCTCCAGCCCCTCCGTGTCCCTCTTGTCCCAGAGGCGCTGCCAGCACTGCAGGTGCCCCAGCAGTGCCAGCACAGGGACGGGCCCAGCGCACCCGCGCATGCGCAGTGGTGTGGGGGGGGCCCAGCGCGCCCGCGCATGCGCAGTGGGGGTGGGGGGGGGCCGTCCATCTCTCCCGCGCATGCGCAGTGGGGTGGGGGTAGGGCATCGCCCCCGCGCATACGCAGTAGGGGGTGGGGGGGGCCCAGCGCGCCCGCGCATGCGCAGTGGGGGTGGGGGGGCCGTCCAGCTCTCCCGCGCATGCGCAGTGGGGTGGGGGTAGGGCCAGCGCCCCCGCGCATGCGCAGTGGGGTGGGGGGCCGGCCAGCGCGCCCGCGCATGCGCAGTGGGAGGGGGGGTAGGGCCAGCGCGCCCGCGCATGCGCAGTGGGGTGGGGGGGGCCCAGCCTGGGGGTGCCTTTTGTTCTGGTCCTCCGTGGGGCTGCCTTGAGAGCGGAATCAAGGTTGGAAAAGACCTCGGAGATCACTGAGTGCCACCAGCAGCAGCACGGCCAGCGCTGACCACGTCCGCCCATGCCACAGCCACAGGTGTTGGAGCACTCCCAGGGGTGGGCACTCCAAACCTCCCTGGGCAGCTGTGCCAAGGCCTGAGCGCCCTTTCCATGGAGGAATTTCCCCAATATCCACCCTGAGCCTCCCGTGGCCCAGCCTGAGGCCGTTCCCTCTCCTCCTGTCCCTGTTCCCTGGGAGCAGAACCCGACCCCCCCGGCTGCCCCCTCCTGTCAGGGACTTGTGCAGAGCCACAAGGTCCCGCCTGAGCCTCCTTTGCTCCGGGCTGTGCCCCTTTCCCAGCTCTCTCAGGAACTCTCCAGCCCCTTGCCAGCTCCGTTCCGTTGCCTGGACTCGCTCCAGCCCCTCCGTGTCCCTCTTGTCCCAGAGGTGCTGCCAGCACTGCAGGTGCCCCAGCAGTGCCAGCACAGGGACGGGCCCAGCGCACCCGCGCATGCGCAGTGGGGATGGGGGGGGGGGGGGCCCAGCGCGCCCGCGCATGCGCAGTGGGGGTGGGGGGGCCGTCCAGCTCTCCCGCGCATGCGCAGTTGGGTGGAGGGCCGGCCAGCGCCCCCGCGCATGCGCAGTGGGGTGGGGGGCCGGCCAGCGCGCCCGCGCATGCGCAGTGGGAGGGGGGGTAGGGCCAGCGCGCCCGCGCATGCTCAGTGGGGTGGGGGGGGCCCAGCCTGGGGGTGCCTTTTGTTCTGGTCCTCCGTGGGGCTGCCTTGAGAGCGGAATCAAGGTTGGAAAAGACCTCGGAGATCACTGAGTGCCACCAGCAGCAGCACGGCCAGCGCTGACCACGTCCGCCCATGCCACAGCCACAGGTGTTGGAGCACTCCCAGGGGTGGGCACTCCAAACCTCCCTGGGCAGCTGTGCCAAGGCCTGAGCGCCCTTTCCATGGAGGAATTTCCCCAATATCCACCCTGAGCCTCCCCTGGCCCAGCCTGAGGCCGTTCCCTCTCCTCCTGTCCCTGTTCCCTGGGAGCAGAACCCGACCCCCCCGGCTGCCCCCTCCTGTCAGGGACTTGTGCAGAGCCACAAGGTCCCGCCTGAGCTTCCTTTGCTCCGGGCTGTGCCCCTTTCCCAGCTGTCTCAGGAACTCTCCAGCCCCTTGCCAGCTCCGTTCCCTTGCCTGGACTCGCTCCAGCCCCTCCGTGTCCCTCTTGTCCCAGAGGTGCTGCCAGCACTGCAGGTGCCCCAGCAGTGCCAGCACAGGGACGGGCCCAGCGCACCCGCGCATGCGCAGTGGGGGGGGGGGGGGCCCATCGCCCCCGCGCATGCGCAGTGGTGTGGGGGGGGCCCAGCGCGCCCGCGCATGCGCAGTGGGGGTGGGGGGGGCCGTCCAGCTCGCCCGCGCATGCGCAGTGGGGTGGGGGTAGGGCCAGCGCCCCCGCGCATGCGCAGTGGGGGGTCGGGGGGGCCCAGCGCGCCCGCGCATGCGCAGTGGTGTGTGGGGGGGTAGGGCCATCGCCCCCGCGCATGCGCAGTGGGGTGGGGGGCCGGCCGGCGCGCCCGCGCATGCGCAGTGGGGGTGGGGGGGGGGGGCCCAGCGCGCCCGAGCATGCGCAGTGGGGTGGGGGGGGCCCAGCGCGCCCGCGCATGCGCAGTGGTGGGGGGGGGCCGTCCAGCTCTCCCGCGCATGCGCAGTGGGGTGGGGGTAGGGCCAGCGCACCCGCGCATGCGCAGTGGGGGGTGGGGGGGGTCGGCCATCGCCCCCGCGCATGCGCAGTGGGGTGGGGGGCCGGCCGGCGCGCCCGCGCATGCGCAGTGGGGGTGGGGGGGGCCGTCCAGCTCTCCCGCGCATGCGCAGTGGGGTGGGGGGCCGGCCAGCGCCCCCGCGCATGAGCAGTGGGGTGGGGGGCCGGCCAGCGCGCCCGCGCATGCGCAGTGGGAGGGGGGGTAGGGCCAGCGCGCCCGCGCATGCGCAGTGGGGTGGGGGGGGCCCAGCCTGGGGGTGCCTTTTGTTCTGGTCCTCCGTGGGGCTGCCTTGAGAGCGGAATCAAGGTTGGAAAAGACCTCGGAGATCACTGAGTGCCACCAGCAGCAGCACGGCCAGCGCTGACCACGTCCGCCCATGCCACAGCCACAGGTGTTGGAGCACTCCCAGGGGTGGGCACTCCAAACCTCCCTGGGCAGCTGTGCCAAGGCCTGAGCGCCCTTTCCATGGAGGAATTTCCCCAATATCCACCCTGAGCCTCCCCTGGCCCAGCCTGAGGCCGTTCCCTCTCCTCCTGTCCCTGTTCCCTGGGAGCAGAACCCGACCCCCCCGGCTGCCCCCTCCTGTCAGGGACTTGTGCAGAGCCACAAGGTCCCGCCTGAGCTTCCTTTGCTCCGGGCTGTGCCCCTTTCCCAGCTGTCTCAGGAACTCTCCAGCCCCTTGCCAGCTCCGTTCCCTTGCCTGGACTCGCTCCAGCCCCTCCGTGTCCCTCTTGTCCCAGAGGTGCTGCCAGCACTGCAGGTGCCCCAGCAGTGCCAGCACAGGGACGGGCCCAGCGCACCCGCGCATGCGCAGTGGGGGGGGGGGGGCCCATCGCCCCCGCGCATGCGCAGTGGTGTGGGGGGGGCCCAGCGCGCCCGCGCATGCGCAGTGGGGGTGGGGGGGGCCGTCCAGCTCTCCCGCGCATGCGCAGTGGGGGTGGGGGTAGGGCCAGCGCCCCCGCGCATGCGCAGTGGGGGGTCGGGGGGGCCCAGCGCGCCCGCGCATGCGCAGTGGTGTGTGGGGGGGTAGGGCCATCGCCCCCGCGCATGCGCAGTGGGGTGGGGGGCCGGCCGGCGCGCCCGCGCATGCGCAGTGGGGGTGGGGGGGGGGGGGGGCCCAGCGCGCCCGCGCATGCGCAGTGGTGTGGGGGGGGCCCAGCGCGCCCGCGCATGCGCAGTGGGGGTGGGGGGGCCGTCCAGCTCTCCCGCGCATGCGCAGTGGGGTGGGGGTAGGGCCAGCGCACCCGCGCATGCGCAGTGGGGGGTGGGGGGGGGCCCAGCGCGCCCGCGCATGCGCAGTGGGGTGGGGGGGGGGTCGGCCATCGCCCCCGCGCATGCGCAGTGGGGTGGGGGGCCGGCCGGAGCACCCGCGCATGCGCAGTGGGGGTGGGGGGGCCGTCCAGCTCTCCCGCGCATGCGCAGTGGGGTGGGGGTAGGGCCAGCGCGCCCGCGCATGCGCAGTGGGGTGGGGGGGGCCCAGCCTGGGGGTGCCTTTTGTTCTGGTCCTCCGTGGGGCTGCCTTGAGAGCGGAATCAAGGTTGGAAAAGACCTCGGAGATCACTGAGTGCCACCAGCAGCAGCACGGCCAGCGCTGACCACGTCCGCCCATGCCACAGCCACAGGTGTTGGAGCACTCCCAGGGGTGGGCACCCCAAACCTCCCTGGGCAGCTGTGCCAAGGCCTGAGCGCCCTTTCCATGGAGGAATTTCCCCAATATCCACCCTGAGCCTCCCCTGGCCCAGCCTGAGTCCGTTCCCTCTCCTCCTGTCCCTGTTCCCTGGGAGCAGAACCCGACCCCCCCGGCTGCCCCCTCCTGTCAGGGACTTGTGCAGAGCCACAAGGTCCCGCCTGAGCCTCCTTTGCTCCGGGCTGTGCCCCTTTCCCAGCTCTCTCAGGAACTCTCCAGCCCCTTGCCAGCTCCGTTCCGTTGCCTGGACTCGCTCCAGCCCCTCCGTGTCCCTCTTGTCCCAGAGGTGCTGCCAGCACTGCAGGTGCCCCAGCAGTGCCAGCACAGGGACGGGCCCAGCGCACCCGCGCATGCGCAGTGGGGAGGGGGGGGGGGGGGCCCAGCGCGCCCGCGCATGCGCAGTGGTGTGGGGGGGCCCAGCGCGCCCGCGCATGCGCAGTGGGGGTGGGGGGGCCGTCCAGCTCTCCCGCGCATGCGCAGTTGGGTGGAGGGCCGGCCAGCGCCCCCGCGCATGCGCAGTGGGGTGGGGGGCCGGCCAGCGCGCCCGCGCATGCGCAGTGGGAGGGGGGGTAGGGCCAGCGCGCCCGCGCATGCTCAGTGGGGTGGGGGGGGCCCAGCCTGGGGGTGCCTTTTGTTCTGGTCCTCCGTGGGGCTGCCTTGAGAGCGGAATCAAGGTTGGAAAAGACCTCGGAGATCACTGAGTGCCACCAGCAGCAGCACGGCCAGCGCTGACCACGTCCGCCCATGCCACAGCCACAGGTGTTGGAGCACTCCCAGGGCTGGGCACTCCAAACCTCCCTGGGCAGCTGTGCCAAGGCCTGAGCGCCCTTTCCATGGAGGAATTTCCCCAATATCCACCCTGAGCCTCCCCTGGCCCAGCCTGAGGCCGTTCCCTCTCCTCCTGTCCCTGTTCCCTGGGAGCAGAACCCGACCCCCCCGGCTGCCCCCTCCTGTCAGGGACTTGTGCAGAGCCACAAGGTCCCGCCTGAGCTTCCTTTGCTCCGGGCTGTGCCCCTTTCCCAGCTGTCTCAGGAACTCTCCAGCCCCTTGCCAGCTCCGTTCCCTTGCCTGGACTCGCTCCAGCCCCTCCGTGTCCCTCTTGTCCCAGAGGTGCTGCCAGCACTGCAGGTGCCCCAGCAGTGCCAGCACAGGGACGGGCCCAGCGCACCCGCGCATGCGCAGTGGGGGGGGGGGGGGGCCCATCGCCCCCGCGCATGCGCAGTGGTGTGGGGGGGGCCCAGCGCGCCCGCGCATGCGCAGTGGGGGTGGGGGGGGCCGTCCAGCTCGCCCGCGCATGCGCAGTGGGGTGGGGGTAGGGCCAGCGCCCCCGCGCATGCGCAGTGGGGGGTCGGGGGGGCCCAGCGCGCCCGCGCATGCGCAGTGGTGTGTGGGGGGGTAGGGCCATCGCCCCCGCGCATGCGCAGTGGGGTGGGGGGCCGGCCGGCGCGCCCGCGCATGCGCAGTGGGGGTGGGGGGGGGGGCCCAGCGCACCCGCGCATGCGCAGTGGGGTGGGGGGGGCCCAGCGCGCCCGCGCATGCGCAGTGGGGGGGGGGGGGCCGTCCAGCTCTCCCGCGCATGCGCAGTGGGGTGGGGGTAGGGCCAGCGCACCCGCGCATGCGCAGTGGGGGGTGGGGGGGGTCGGCCATCGCCCCCGCGCATGCGCAGTGGGGTGGGGGGCCGGCCGGCGCGCCCGCGCATGCGCAGTGGGGGTGGGGGGGGCCGTCCAGCTCGCCCGCGCATGCGCAGTGGGGTGGGGGTAGGGCCAGCGCCCCCGCGCATGCGCAGTGGGGGGTCGGGGGGGCCCAGCGCGCCCGCGCATGCGCAGTGGTGTGTGGGGGGGTAGGGCCATCGCCCCCGCGCATGCGCAGTGGGGTGGGGGGCCGGCCGGCGCGCCCGCGCATGCGCAGTGGGGGTGGGGGGGGGGGGGCCCAGCGCGCCCGCGCATGCGCAGTGGGGTGGGGGGGGCCCAGCGCGCCCGCGCATGCGCAGTGGGGGTGGGGGGGCCGTCCAGCTCTCCCGCGCATGCGCAGTGGGGTGGGGGTAGGGCCAGCACACCCGCGCATGCGCAGTGGGGGGTGGGGGGGGCCCAGCGCGCCCGCGCATGCGCAGTGGTGTGGGGGGGGGGTCGGCCATCGCCCCCGCGCATGCGCAGTGGGGTGGGGGGCCGGCCGGCGCGCCCGCGCATGCGCAGTGGGGTGGGGGGCCGGCCGGCGCGCCCGCGCTTGCGCAGTGGGGGTGGGGGGGCCGGCCAGCGCGCCCGCGCATGCGCAGTGGGGTGGGGGTAGGGCCAGCGCGCCCGCGCATGCGCAGTGGGGTGGGGGGGGCCCAGCCTGGGGGTGCCTTTTGTTCTGGTCCTCCGTGGGGCTGCCTTGAGAGCGGAATCAAGGTTGGAAAAGACCTCGGAGATCACTGAGTGCCACCAGCAGCAGCACGGCCAGCGCTGACCACGTCCGCCCATGCCACAGCCACAGGTGTTGGAGCACTCCCAGGGGTGGGCACTCCAAACCTCCCTGGGCAGCTGTGCCAAGGCCTGAGCGCCCTTTCCATGGAGGAATTTCCCCAATATCCACCCTGAGCCTCCCCTGGCCCAGCCTGAGGCCGTTCCCTCTCCTCCTGTCCCTGTTCCCTGGGAGCAGAACCCGACCCCCCCGGCTGCCCCCTCCTGTCAGGGACTTGTGCAGAGCCACAAGGTCCCGCCTGAGCCTCCTTTGCTCCGGGCTGTGCCCCTTTCCCAGCTCTCTCAGGAACTCTCCAGCCCCTTGCCAGCTCCGTTCCGTTGCCTGGACTCGCTCCAGCCCCTCCGTGTCCCTCTTGTCCCAGAGGTGCTGCCAGCACTGCAGGTGCCCCAGCAGTGCCAGCACAGGGACGGGCCCAGCGCACCCGCGCATGCGCAGTGGGGGGGGGGGGGGGGGGCCCCAGCGCGCCCGCGCATGCGCAGTGGTGTGGGGGGGGCCCAGCGCGCCCGCGCATGCGCAGTGGGGGTGGGGGGGGCCGTCCAGCTCTCCCGCGCATGCGCAGTGGGGTGGGGGTAGGGCCAGCACACCCGCGCATGCGCAGTGGGGGGTGGGGGGGGCCCAGCGCGCCCGCGCATGCGCAGTGGGCTGGGGGGGGGTCGGCCATCGCCCCCGCGCATGCGCAGTAGGGGGTGGGGGGGGCCCAGCGCGCCCGCGCATGCGCAGTGGGGGTGGGGGGGCCGTCCAGCTCTCCCGCGCATGCGCAGTGGGGTGGGGGTAGGGCCAGCGCCCCCGCGCATGCGCAGTGGGGTGGGGGGCCGGCCAGCGCGCCCGCGCATGCGCAGTGGGAGGGGGGGTAGGGCCAGCGCCCCCGCGCATGCGCAGTGGGGTGGGGGGGGCCCAGCCTGGGGGTGCCTTTTGTTCTGGTCCTCCGTGGGGCTGCCTTGAGAGCGGAATCAAGGTTGGAAAAGACCTCGGAGATCACTGAGTGCCACCAGCAGCAGCACGGCCAGCGCTGACCACGTCCGCCCATGCCACAGCCACAGGTGTTGGAGCACTCCCAGGGGTGGGCACTCCAAACCTCCCTGGGCAGCTGTGCCAAGGCCTGAGCGCCCTTTCCATGGAGGAATTTCCCCAATATCCACCCTGAGCCTCCCGTGGCCCAGCCTGAGGCCGTTCCCTCTCCTCCTGTCCCTGTTCCCTGGGAGCAGAACCCGACCCCCCCGGCTGCCCCCTCCTGTCAGGGACTTGTGCAGAGCCACAAGGTCCCGCCTGAGCCTCCTTTGCTCCGGGCTGTGCCCCTTTCCCAGCTCTCTCAGGAACTCTCCAGCCCCTTGCCAGCTCCGTTCCGTTGCCTGGACTCGCTCCAGCCCCTCCGTGTCCCTCTTGTCCCAGAGGTGCTGCCAGCACTGCAGGTGCCCCAGCAGTGCCAGCACAGGGACGGGCCCAGCGCACCCGCGCATGCGCAGTGAGGATGGGGGGGGGGGGGGCCCAGCGCGCCCGCGCATGCGCAGTGGTGTGGGGGGGCCCAGCGCGCCCGCGCATGCGCAGTGGGGGCGGGGGGGCCGTCCAGCTCTCCCGCGCATGCGCAGTTGGGTGGAGGGCCGGCCAGCGCCCCCGCGCATGCGCAGTGGGAGGGGGGGTAGGGCCAGCGCGCCCGCGCATGCTCAGTGGGGTGGGGGGGGCCCAGCCTGGGGGTGCCTTTTGTTCTGGTCCTCCGTGGGGCTGCCTTGAGAGCGGAATCAAGGTTGGAAAAGACCTCGGAGATCACTGAGTGCCACCAGCAGCAGCACGGCCAGCGCTGACCACGTCCGCCCATGCCACAGCCACAGGTGTTGGAGCACTCCCAGGGGTGGGCACTCCAAACCTCCCTGGGCAGCTGTGCCAAGGCCTGAGCGCCCTTTCCATGGAGGAATTTCCCCAATATCCACCCTGAGCCTCCCCTGGCCCAGCCTGAGGCCGTTCCCTCTCCTCCTGTCCCTGTTCCCTGGGAGCAGAACCCGACCCCCCCGGCTGCCCCCTCCTGTCAGGGACTTGTGCAGAGCCACAAGGTCCCGCCTGAGCTTCCTTTGCTCCGGGCTGTGCCCCTTTCCCAGCTGTCTCAGGAACTCTCCAGCCCCTTGCCAGCTCCGTTCCCTTGCCTGGACTCGCTCCAGCCCCTCCGTGTCCCTCTTGTCCCAGAGGTGCTGCCAGCACTGCAGGTGCCCCAGCAGTGCCAGCACAGGGACGGGCCCAGCGCACCCGCGCATGCGCAGTGGGGGGGGGGGGCCCATCGCCCCCGCGCATGCGCAGTGGTGTGGGGGGGGCCCAGCGCGCCCGCGCATGCGCAGTGGGGGTGGGGGGGGCCGTCCAGCTCGCCCGCGCATGCGCAGTGGGGTGGGGGTAGGGCCAGCGCCCCCGCGCATGCGCAGTGGGGGGTCGGGGGGGCCCAGCGCGCCCGCGCATGCGCAGTGGTGTGTGGGGGGGTAGGGCCATCGCCCCCGCGCATGCGCAGTGGGGTGGGGGGGCCGGCCGGCGCGCCCGCGCATGCGCAGTGGGGGTGGGGGGGGGGGGGGGGCCCAGCGCGCCCGCGCATGCGCAGTGGTGTGGGGGGGGCCCAGCGCGCCCGCGCATGCGCAGTGGGGGTGGGGGGGCCGTCCAGCGCGCCCGCGCATGCGCAGTGGGAGGGGGGTTAGGGCCAGCGCGCCCGCGCATGCGCAGTGGGGTGGGGGGGGCCCAGCCTGGGGGTGCCTTTTGTTCTGGTCCTCCGTGGGGCTGCCTTGAGAGAGGAATCAAGGTTGGAAAAGACCTCGGAGATCACTGAGTGCCACCAGCAGCAGCACGGCCAGCGCTGACCACGTCCGCCCATGCCACAGCCACAGGTGTTGGAGCACTCCCAGGGGTGGGCACTCCAAACCTCCCTGGGCAGCTGTGCCAAGGCCTGAGCGCCCTTTCCATGGAGGAATTTCCCCAATATCCACCCTGAGCCTCCCCTGGCCCAGCCTGAGGCCGTTCCCTCTCCTCCTGTCCCTGTTCCCTGGGAGCAGAACCCGACCCTCCCGGCTGCCCCCTCCTGTCAGGGACTTGTGCAGAGCCACAAGGTCCCGCCTGAGCCTCCTTTGCTCCGGGCTGTGCCCCTTTCCCAGCTCTCTCAGGAACTCTCCAGCCCCTTGCCAGCTCCGTTCCGTTGCCTGGACTCGCTCCAGCCCCTCCGTGTCCCTCTTGTCCCAGAGGTGCTGCCAGCACTGCAGGTGCCCCAGCAGTGCCAGCACAGGGACGGGCCCAGCGCACCCGCGCATGCGCAGTGGTGTGGGGGGGGCCCAGCGCGCCCGCGCATGCGCAGTGGGGGTGGGGGGGGCCGTCCAGCTCTCCCGCGCATGCGCAGTGGGGTGGGGGTAGGGCCAGCACACCCGCGCATGCGCAGTGGGGGGTGGGGGGGGCCCAGCGCGCCCGCGCATGCGCAGTGGTGTGGGGGGGGGGTCGGCCATCGCCCCCGCGCATGCGCAGTGGGGTGGGGGGCCGGCCGGCGCGCCCGCGCATGCGCAGTGGGGTGGGGGGCCGGCCGGCGCGCCCGCGCATGCGCAGTGGGGGTGGGGGGGCCGGCCAGCGCGCCCGCGCATGCGCAGTGGGGTGGGGGTAGGGCCAGCACACCCGCGCATGCGCAGTGGGGGGTGGGGGGGGCCCAGCGCGCCCGCGCATGCGCAGTGGGCTGGGGGGGGGTCGGCCATCGCCCCCGCGCATGCGCAGTGGGGTGGGGGGCCGGCCAGCACACCCGCGCATGCGCAGTGGGGGTGGGGGGGGCCGTCCAGCTCTCCCGCGCATGCGCAGTGGGGTGGGGGTAGGGCCAGCGCCCCCGCGCATGCGCAGTGGGGTGGGGGGCCGGCCAGCGCGCCCGCGCATGTGCAGTGGGAGGGGGGGTAGGGCCAGCGCGCCCGCGCATGCGCAGTGGGGTGGGGGGGGCCCAGCCTGGGGGTGCCTTTTGTTCTGGTCCTCATGGGGCTGCCTTGAGAGCGGAATCAAGGTTGGAAAAGACCTCGGAGATCACTGAGTGCCACCAGCAGCAGCACGGCCAGCGCTGACCACGTCCGCCCATGCCACAGCCACAGGTGTTGGAGCACTCCCAGGGCTGGGCACTCCAAACCTCCCTGGGCAGCTGTGCCAAGGCCTGAGCGCCCTTTCCATGGAGGAATTTCCCCAATATCCACCCTGAGCCTCCCCTGGCCCAGCCTGAGGCCGTTCCCTCTCCTCCTGTCCCTGTTCCCTGGGAGCAGAACCCGACCCCCCCGGCTGCCCCCTCCTGTCAGGGACTTGTGCAGAGCCACAAGGTCCCGCCTGAGCCTCCTTTGCTCCGGGCTGTGCCCCTTTCCCAGCTCTCTCAGGAACTCTCCAGCCCCTTGCCAGCTCCGTTCCGTTGCCTGGACTCGCTCCAGCCCCTCCGTGTCCCTCTTGTCCCAGAGGTGCTGCCAGCACTGCAGGTGCCCCAGCAGTGCCAGCACAGGGACGGGCCCAGCGCACCCGCGCATGCGCAGTGGGCAGGGGGGGGGCCCAGCGCGCCCGCGCATGCGCAGTGGTGTGTGGGGGGGGCCCAGCGCGCCCGCGCATGCGCAGTGGGGGTGGGGGGGGCCGTCCAGCTCTCCCGCGCGTGCGCAGTGGGGTGGGGGTAGGGCCAGCGCACCCGCGCATGCGCAGTGGGGGGTGGGGGGGGGCCCAGCGCGCCCGCGCATGCGCAGTGGGGTGGGGGGGGGGTCGGCCATCGCCCCCGCGCATGCGCAGTGGGGTGGGGGGCCGGCCGGCGCACCCGCGCATGCGCAGTGGGGGTGGGGGGGCCGTCCAGCTCTCCCGCGCATGCGCAGTGGGGTGGGGGTAGGGCCAGCGCGCCCGCGCATGCGCAGTGGGGTGGGGGGGGCCCAGCCTGGGGGTGCCTTTTGTTCTGGTCCTCCGTGGGGCTGCCTTGAGAGCGGAATCAAGGTTGGAAAAGACCTCGGAGATCACTGAGTGCCACCAGCAGCAGCACGGCCAGCGCTGACCACGTCCGCCCATGCCACAGCCACAGGTGTTGGAGCACTCCCAGGGGTGGGCACTCCAAACCTCCCTGGGCAGCTGTGCCAAGGCCTGAGCGCCCTTTCCATGGAGGAATTTCCCCAATATCCACCCTGAGCCTCCCCTGGCCCAGCCTGAGTCCGTTCCCTCTCCTCCTGTCCCTGTTCCCTGGGAGCAGAACCCGACCCCCCCGGCTGCCCCCTCCTGTCAGGGACTTGTGCAGAGCCACAAGGTCCCGCCTGAGCCTCCTTTGCTCCGGGCTGTGCCCCTTTCCCAGCTCTCTCAGGAACTCTCCAGCCCCTTGCCAGCTCCGTTCCGTTGCCTGGACTCGCTCCAGCCCCTCCGTGTCCCTCTTGTCCCAGAGGTGCTGCCAGCACTGCAGGTGCCCCAGCAGTGCCAGCACAGGGACGGGCCCAGCGCACCCGCGCATGCGCAGTGGGGGGCGGGGGGGGCCCATCGCCCCCGCGCATGCGCAGTGGTGTGGGGGGGGCCCAGCGCGCCCGCGCATGCGCAGTGGGGGTGGGGGGGGCCGTCCAGCTCGCCCGCGCATGCGCAGTGGGGTGGGGGTAGGGCCAGCGCCCCCGCGCATGCGCAGTGGGGGGTCGGGGGGGCCCAGCGCGCCCGCGCATGCGCAGTGGTGTGTGGGGGGGTAGGGCCATCGCCCCCGCGCATGCGCAGTGGGGGTGGGGGGGGGGGGCCCAGCGCGCCCGCGCATGCGCAGTGGGGTGGGTGGGCCCAGCGCGCCCGCGCATGCGCAGTGGGGGGGGGGGGCCGTCCAGCTCTCCCGCGCATGCGCAGTGGGGTGGGGGTAGGGCCAGCCCACCCGCGCATGCGCAGTGGGGGGTGGGGTGGGGGGTCGGCCATCGCCCCCGCGCATGCGCAGTGGGGTGGGGGGCCGGCCGGCGCGCCCGCGCATGCGCAGTGGGGGTGGGGGGGGCCGTCCAGCTCGCCCGCGCATGCGCAGTGGGGTGGGGGTAGGGCCAGCGCCCCCGCGCATGCGCAGTGGGGGGTCGGGGGGGCCCAGCGCGCCCGCGCATGCGCAGTGGTGTGTGGGGGGGTAGGGCCATCGCCCCCGCGCATGCGCAGTGGGGTGGGGGGCCGGCCGGCGCGCCCGCGCATGCGCAGTGGGGGTGGGGGGGGGGGCCCAGCGCGCCCGCGCATGCGCAGTGGGGTGGGGGGGGCCCATCGCCCCCGCGCATGCGCAGTGGGGTGGGGGGCCGGCCGGCGCGCCCGCGCATGCGCAGTGGGGTGGGGGGCCGGCCGGCGCGCCCGCGCATGCGCAGTGGGGGTGGGGGGGCCGGCCAGCGCGCCCGCGCATGCGCAGTGGGGTGGGGGTAGGGCCAGCGCGCCCGCGCATGCGCAGTGGGGTGGGGGGGGCCCAGCCTGGGGGTGCCTTTTGTTCTGGTCCTCCGTGGGGCTGCCTTGAGAGCGGAATCAAGGTTGGAAAAGACCTCGGAGATCACTGAGTGCCACCAGCAGCAGCACGGCCAGCGCTGACCACGTCCGCCCATGCCACAGCCACAGGTGTTGGAGCACTCCCAGGGGTGGGCACTCCAAACCTCCCTGGGCAGCTGTGCCAAGGCCTGAGCGCCCTTTCCATGGAGGAATTTCCCCAATATCCACCCTGAGCCTCCCCTGGCCCAGCCTGAGGCCGTTCCCTCTCCTCCTGTCCCTGTTCCCTGGGAGCAGAACCCGACCCCCCCGGCTGCCCCCTCCTGTCAGGGACTTGTGCAGAGCCACAAGGTCCCGCCTGAGCCTCCTTTGCTCCGGGCTGTGCCCCTTTCCCAGCTCTCTCAGGAACTCTCCAGCCCCTTGCCAGCTCCGTTCCGTTGCCTGGACTCGCTCCAGCCCCTCCGTGTCCCTCTTGTCCCAGAGGTGCTGCCAGCACTGCAGGTGCCCCAGCAGTGCCAGCACAGGGACGGGCCCAGCGCACCCGCGCATGCGCAGTGGGGGGGGGGGGGGGGGCCCCAGCGCGCCCGCGCATGCGCAGTGGTGTGGGGGGGGCCCAGCGCGCCCGCGCATGCGCAGTGGGGGTGGGGGGGGCCGTCCAGCTCTCCCGCGCATGCGCAGTGGGGTGGGGGTAGGGCCAGCACACCCGCGCATGCGCAGTGGGGGGTGGGGGGGGCCCAGCGCGCCCGCGCATGCGCAGTGGGCTGGGGGGGGGTCGGCCATCGCCCCCGCGCATGCGCAGTAGGGGGTGGGGGGGGCCCAGCGCGCCCGCGCATGCGCAGTGGGGGTGGGGGGGCCGTCCAGCTCTCCCGCGCATGCGCAGTGGGGTGGGGGTAGGGCCAGCGCCCCCGCGCATGCGCAGTGGGGTGGGGGGCCGGCCAGCGCGCCCGCGCATGCGCAGTGGGAGGGGGGGTAGGGCCAGCGCGCCCGCGCATGCGCAGTGGGGTGGGGGGGGCCCAGCCTGGGGGTGCCTTTTGTTCTGGTCCTCCGTGGGGCTGCCTTGAGAGCGGAATCAAGGTTGGAAAAGACCTCGGAGATCACTGAGTGCCACCAGCAGCAGCACGGCCAGCGCTGACCACGTCCGCCCATGCCACAGCCACAGGTGTTGGAGCACTCCCAGGGGTGGGCACTCCAAACCTCCCTGGGCAGCTGTGCCAAGGCCTGAGCGCCCTTTCCATGGAGGAATTTCCCCAATATCCACCCTGAGCCTCCCGTGGCCCAGCCTGAGGCCGTTCCCTCTCCTCCTGTCCCTGTTCCCTGGGAGCAGAACCCGACCCCCCCGGCTGCCCCCTCCTGTCAGGGACTTGTGCAGAGCCACAAGGTCCCGCCTGAGCCTCCTTTGCTCCGGGCTGTGCCCCTTTCCCAGCTCTCTCAGGAACTCTCCAGCCCCTTGCCAGCTCCGTTCCGTTGCCTGGACTCGCTCCAGCCCCTCCGTGTCCCTCTTGTCCCAGAGGTGCTGCCAGCACTGCAGGTGCCCCAGCAGTGCCAGCACAGGGACGGGCCCAGCGCACCCGCGCATGCGCAGTGGGGATGGGGGGGGGGGGGGGGCCCAGCGCGCCCGCGCATGCGCAGTGGTGTGGGGGGGCCCAGCGCGCCCGCGCATGCGCAGTGGGGGTGGGGGGGCCGTCCAGCTCTCCCGCGCATGCGCAGTTGGGTGGAGGGCCGGCCAGCGCCCCCGCGCATGCGCAGTGGGGTGGGGGGCCGGCCAGCGCGCCCGCGCATGCGCAGTGGGAGGGGGGGTAGGGCCAGCGCGCCCGCGCATGCTCAGTGGGGTGGGGGGGGCCCAGCCTGGGGGTGCCTTTTGTTCTGGTCCTCCGTGGGGCTGCCTTGAGAGCGGAATCAAGGTTGGAAAAGACCTCGGAGATCACTGAGTGCCACCAGCAGCAGCACGGCCAGCGCTGACCACGTCCGCCCATGCCACAGCCACAGGTGTTGGAGCACTCCCAGGGCTGGGCACTCCAAACCTCCCTGGGCAGCTGTGCCAAGGCCTGAGCGCCCTTTCCATGGAGGAATTTCCCCAATATCCACCCTGAGCCTCCCCTGGCCCAGCCTGAGGCCGTTCCCTCTCCTCCTGTCCCTGTTCCCTGGGAGCAGAACCCGACCCCCCCGGCTGCCCCCTCCTGTCAGGGACTTGTGCAGAGCCACAAGGTCCCGCCTGAGCTTCCTTTGCTCCGGGCTGTGCCCCTTTCCCAGCTGTCTCAGGAACTCTCCAGCCCCTTGCCAGCTCCGTTCCCTTGCCTGGACTCGCTCCAGCCCCTCCGTGTCCCTCTTGTCCCAGAGGTGCTGCCAGCACTGCAGGTGCCCCAGCAGTGCCAGCACAGGGACGGGCCCAGCGCACCCGCGCATGCGCAGTGGGGGGGGGGGGGGCCCATCGCCCCCGCGCATGCGCAGTGGTGTGGGGGGGGCCCAGCGCGCCCGCGCATGCGCAGTGGGGGTGGGGGGGGCCGTCCAGCTCGCCCGCGCATGCGCAGTGGGGTGGGGGTAGGGCCAGCGCCCCCGCGCATGCGCAGTGGGGGGTCGGGGGGGCCCAGCGCGCCCGCGCATGCGCAGTGGTGTGTGGGGGGGTAGGGCCATCGCCCCCGCGCATGCGCAGTGGGGTGGGGGGCCGGCCGGCGCGCCCGCGCATGCGCAGTGGGGGTGGGGGGGGGGGGCCCAGCGCGCCCGCGCATGCGCAGTGGGGTGGGGGGGGCCCAGCGCGCCCGCGCATGCGCAGTGGGGGGGGGGGGGGCCGTCCAGCTCTCCCGCGCATGCGCAGTGGGGTGGGGGTAGGGCCAGCACACCCGCGCATGCGCAGTGGGGGGTGGGGGGGGCCCAGCGCGCCCGCGCATGCGCAGTGGTGTGTGGGGGGGGTCGGCCATCGCCCCCGCGCATGCGCAGTGGGGTGGGGGGCCGGCCGGCGCGCCCGCGCATGCGCAGTGGGCTGGGGGGGGGGTCGGCCATCGCCCCCGCGCATGCGCAGTAGGGGGTGGGGGGGGCCCAGCGCGCCCGCGCATGCGCAGTGGGGTGGGGGGGGCCCAGCCTGGGGGTGCCTTTTGTTCTGGTCCTCCGTGGGGCTGCCTTGAGAGCGGAATCAAGGTTGGAAAAGACCTCGGAGATCACTGAGTGCCACCAGCAGCAGCACGGCCAGCGCTGACCACGTCCGCCCATGCCACAGCCACAGGTGTTGGAGCACTCCCAGGGGTGGGCACTCCAAACCTCCCTGGGCAGCTGTGCCAAGGCCTGAGCGCCCTTTCCATGGAGGAATTTCCCCAATATCCACCCTGAGCCTCCCGTGGCCCAGCCTGAGGCCGTTCCCTCTCCTCCTGTCCCTGTTCCCTGGGAGCAGAACCCGACCCCCCCGGCTGCCCCCTCCTGTCAGGGACTTGTGCAGAGCCACAAGGTCCCGCCTGAGCCTCCTTTGCTCCGGGCTGTGCCCCTTTCCCAGCTCTCTCAGGAACTCTCCAGCCCCTTGCCAGCTCCGTTCCGTTGCCTGGACTCGCTCCAGCCCCTCCGTGTCCCTCTTGTCCCAGAGGTGCTGCCAGCACTGCAGGTGCCCCAGCAGTGCCAGCACAGGGACGGGCCCAGCGCACCCGCGCATGCGCAGTGGGGGGGGGGGGGGGGGCCCCAGCGCGCCCGCGCATGCGCAGTGGTGTGGGGGGGGCCCAGCGCGCCCGCGCATGCGCAGTGGGGGTGGGGGGGGCCGTCCAGCTCTCCCGCGCATGCGCAGTGGGGTGGGGGTAGGGCCAGCACACCCGCGCATGCGCAGTGGGGGGTGGGGGGGGCCCAGCGCGCCCGCGCATGCGCAGTGGGCTGGGGGGGGGTCGGCCATCGCCCCCGCGCATGCGCAGTAGGGGGTGGGGGGGGCCCAGCGCGCCCGCGCATGCGCAGTGGGGGTGGGGGGGCCGTCCAGCTCTCCCGCGCATGCGCAGTGGGGTGGGGGTAGGGCCAGCGCCCCCGCGCATGCGCAGTGGGGTGGGGGGCCGGCCAGCGCGCCCGCGCATGCGCAGTGGGAGGGGGGGTAGGGCCAGCGCGCCCGCGCATGCGCAGTGGGGTGGGGGGGGCCCAGCCTGGGGGTGCCTTTTGTTCTGGTCCTCCGTGGGGCTGCCTTGAGAGCGGAATCAAGGTTGGAAAAGACCTCGGAGATCACTGAGTGCCACCAGCAGCAGCACGGCCAGCGCTGACCACGTCCGCCCATGCCACAGCCACAGGTGTTGGAGCACTCCCAGGGGTGGGCACTCCAAACCTCCCTGGGCAGCTGTGCCAAGGCCTGAGCGCCCTTTCCATGGAGGAATTTCCCCAATATCCACCCTGAGCCTCCCGTGGCCCAGCCTGAGGCCGTTCCCTCTCCTCCTGTCCCTGTTCCCTGGGAGCAGAACCCGACCCCCCCGGCTGCCCCCTCCTGTCAGGGACTTGTGCAGAGCCACAAGGTCCCGCCTGAGCCTCCTTTGCTCCGGGCTGTGCCCCTTTCCCAGCTCTCTCAGGAACTCTCCAGCCCCTTGCCAGCTCCGTTCCGTTGCCTGGACTCGCTCCAGCCCCTCCGTGTCCCTCTTGTCCCAGAGGTGCTGCCAGCACTGCAGGTGCCCCAGCAGTGCCAGCACAGGGACGGGCCCAGCGCACCCGCGCATGCGCAGTGAGGATGGGGGGGGGGGGGCCCAGCGCGCCCGCGCATGCGCAGTGGTGTGGGGGGGCCCAGCGCGCCCGCGCATGCGCAGTGGGGGTGGGGGGGCCGTCCAGCTCTCCCGCGCATGCGCAGTTGGGTGGAGGGCCGGCCAGCGCCCCCGCGCATGCGCAGTGGGAGGGGGGGTAGGGCCAGCGCGCCCGCGCATGCTCAGTGGGGTGGGGGGGGCCCAGCCTGGGGGTGCCTTTTGTTCTGGTCCTCCGTGGGGCTGCCTTGAGAGCGGAATCAAGGTTGGAAAAGACCTCGGAGATCACTGAGTGCCACCAGCAGCAGCACGGCCAGCGCTGACCACGTCCGCCCATGCCACAGCCACAGGTGTTGGAGCACTCCCAGGGGTGGGCACTCCAAACCTCCCTGGGCAGCTGTGCCAAGGCCTGAGCGCCCTTTCCATGGAGGAATTTCCCCAATATCCACCCTGAGCCTCCCCTGGCCCAGCCTGAGGCCGTTCCCTCTCCTCCTGTCCCTGTTCCCTGGGAGCAGAACCCGACCCCCCCGGCTGCCCCCTCCTGTCAGGGACTTGTGCAGAGCCACAAGGTCCCGCCTGAGCTTCCTTTGCTCCGGGCTGTGCCCCTTTCCCAGCTGTCTCAGGAACTCTCCAGCCCCTTGCCAGCTCCGTTCCCTTGCCTGGACTCGCTCCAGCCCCTCCGTGTCCCTCTTGTCCCAGAGGTGCTGCCAGCACTGCAGGTGCCCCAGCAGTGCCAGCACAGGGACGGGCCCAGCGCACCCGCGCATGCGCAGTGGGGGGGGGGGGGCCCATCGCCCCCGCGCATGCGCAGTGGTGTGGGGGGGGCCCAGCGCGCCCGCGCATGCGCAGTGGGGGTGGGGGGGGCCGTCCAGCTCGCCCGCGCATGCGCAGTGGGGTGGGGGTAGGGCCAGCGCCCCCGCGCATGCGCAGTGGGGGGTCGGGGGGGCCCAGCGCGCCCGCGCATGCGCAGTGGTGTGTGGGGGGGTAGGGCCATCGCCCCCGCGCATGCGCAGTGGGGTGGGGGGCCGGCCGGCGCGCCCGCGCATGCGCAGTGGGGGTGGGGGGGGGGGGGGGCCCAGCGCGCCCGCGCATGCGCAGTGGTGTGGGGGGGGCCCAGCGCGCCCGCGCATGCGCAGTGGTGGTTGGGGGGCCGTCCAGCGCGCCCGCGCATGCGCAGTGGGAGGGGGGGCCGGCCGGCGCGCCCGCGCATGCGCAGTGGGGGTGGGGGGGCCGGCCAGCGCGCCCGCGCATGCGCAGTGGGGTGGGGGTAGGGCCAGCACACCCGCGCATGCGCAGTGGGGGGTGGGGGGGGCCCAGCGCGCCCGCGCATGCGCAGTGGGCTGGGGGGGGGTCGGCCATCGCCCCCGCGCATGCGCAGTGGGGTGGGGGGCCGGCCAGCGCGCCCGCGCATGCGCAGTGGGGGTGGGGGGGGCCGTCCAGCTCTCCCGCGCATGCGCAGTGGGGTGGGGGTAGGGCCAGCGCCCCCGCGCATGCGCAGTGGGGTGGGGGGCCGGCCAGCGCGCCCGCGCATGTGCAGTGGGAGGGGGGGTAGGGCCAGCGCGCCCGCGCATGCGCAGTGGGGTGGGGGGGGCCCAGCCTGGGGGTGCCTTTTGTTCTGGTCCTCATGGGGCTGCCTTGAGAGCGGAATCAAGGTTGGAAAAGACCTCGGAGATCACTGAGTGCCACCAGCAGCAGCACGGCCAGCGCTGACCACGTCCGCCCATGCCACAGCCACAGGTGTTGGAGCACTCCCAGGGCTGGGCACTCCAAACCTCCCTGGGCAGCTGTGCCAAGGCCTGAGCGCCCTTTCCATGGAGGAATTTCCCCAATATCCACCCTGAGCCTCCCCTGGCCCAGCCTGAGGCCGTTCCCTCTCCTCCTGTCCCTGTTCCCTGGGAGCAGAACCCGACCCCCCCGGCTGCCCCCTCCTGTCAGGGACTTGTGCAGAGCCACAAGGTCCCGCCTGAGCCTCCTTTGCTCCGGGCTGTGCCCCTTTCCCAGCTCTCTCAGGAACTCTCCAGCCCCTTGCCAGCTCCGTTCCGTTGCCTGGACTCGCTCCAGCCCCTCCGTGTCCCTCTTGTCCCAGAGGTGCTGCCAGCACTGCAGGTGCCCCAGCAGTGCCAGCACAGGGACGGGCCCAGCGCACCCGCGCATGCGCAGTGGGCAGGGGGGGGGCCCAGCGCGCCCGCGCATGCGCAGTGGTGTGTGGGGGGGGCCCAGCGCGCCCGCGCATGCGCAGTGGGGGTGGGGGGGGCCGTCCAGCTCTCCCGCGCGTGCGCAGTGGGGTGGGGGTAGGGCCAGCGCACCCGCGCATGCGCAGTGGGGGGTGGGGGGGGGCCCAGCGCGCCCGCGCATGCGCAGTGGGGTGGGGGGGGGGTCGGCCATCGCCCCCGCGCATGCGCAGTGGGGTGGGGGGCCGGCCGGAGCACCCGCGCATGCGCAGTGGGGGTGGGGGGGCCGTCCAGCTCTCCCGCGCATGCGCAGTGGGGTGGGGGTAGGGCCAGCGCGCCCGCGCATGCGCAGTGGGGTGGGGGGGGCCCAGCCTGGGGGTGCCTTTTGTTCTGGTCCTCCGTGGGGCTGCCTTGAGAGCGGAATCAAGGTTGGAAAAGACCTCGGAGATCACTGAGTGCCACCAGCAGCAGCACGGCCAGCGCTGACCACGTCCGCCCATGCCACAGCCACAGGTGTTGGAGCACTCCCAGGGGTGGGCACTCCAAACCTCCCTGGGCAGCTGTGCCAAGGCCTGAGCGCCCTTTCCATGGAGGAATTTCCCCAATATCCACCCTGAGCCTCCCCTGGCCCAGCCTGAGTCCGTTCCCTCTCCTCCTGTCCCTGTTCCCTGGGAGCAGAACCCGACCCCCCCGGCTGCCCCCTCCTGTCAGGGACTTGTGCAGAGCCACAAGGTCCCGCCTGAGCCTCCTTTGCTCCGGGCTGTGCCCCTTTCCCAGCTCTCTCAGGAACTCTCCAGCCCCTTGCCAGCTCCGTTCCGTTGCCTGGACTCGCTCCAGCCCCTCCGTGTCCCTCTTGTCCCAGAGGTGCTGCCAGCACTGCAGGTGCCCCAGCAGTGCCAGCACAGGGACGGGCCCAGCGCACCCGCGCATGCGCAGTGGGGAGAGGGGGGGGGGGGCCCAGCGCGTCCGCGCATGCGCAGTGGTGTGGGGGGGCCCAGCGCGCCCGCGCATGCGCAGTGGGGGTGGGGGGGCCGTCCAGCTCTCCCGCGCATGCGCAGTTGGGTGGAGGGCCGGCCAGCGCCCCCGCGCATGCGCAGTGGGGTGGGGGGCCGGCCAGCGCGCCCGCGCATGCGCAGTGGGAGGGGGGGTAGGGCCAGCGCGCCCGCGCATGCTCAGTGGGGTGGGGGGGGCCCAGCCTGGGGGTGCCTTTTGTTCTGGTCCTCCGTGGGGCTGCCTTGAGAGCGGAATCAAGGTTGGAAAAGACCTCGGAGATCACTGAGTGCCACCAGCAGCAGCACGGCCAGCGCTGACCACGTCCGCCCATGCCACAGCCACAGGTGTTGGAGCACTCCCAGGGGTGGGGGTAGGGCCAGCGCCCCCGCGCATGCGCAGTGGGGGGTCGGGGGGGCCCAGCGCGCCCGCGCATGCGCAGTGGTGTGTGGGGGGGTAGGGCCATCGCCCCCGCGCATGCGCAGTGGGGGTGGGGGGGGGGGGCCCAGCGCGCCCGCGCATGCGCAGTGGGGTGGGTGGGCCCAGCGCGCCCGCGCATGCGCAGTGGGGGGGGGGGGCCGTCCAGCTCTCCCGCGCATGCGCAGTGGGGTGGGGGTAGGGCCAGCGCACCCGCGCATGCGCAGTGGGTGGTGGGGTGGGGGGTCGGCCATCGCCCCCGCGCATGCGCAGTGGGGTGGGGGGCCGGCCGGCGCGCCCGCGCATGCGCAGTGGGGGTGGGGGGGGCCGTCCAGCTCGCCCGCGCATGCGCAGTGGGGTGGGGGTAGGGCCAGCGCCCCCGCGCATGCGCAGTGGGGGGTCGGGGGGGCCCAGCGCGCCCGCGCATGCGCAGTGGTGTGTGGGGGGGTAGGGCCATCGCCCCCGCGCATGCGCAGTGGGGTGGGGGGCCGGCCGGCGCGCCCGCGCATGCGCAGTGGGGGTGGGGGGGGGGCCCAGCGCGCCCGCGCATGCGCAGTGGGGTGGGGGGGGCCCAGCGCGCCCGCGCATGCGCAGTGGGGGGGGGGGGCCGTCCAGCTCTCCCGCGCATGCGCAGTGGGGTGGGGGTAGGGCCAGCACACCCGCGCATGCGCAGTGGGGGGTGGGGGGGGCCCAGCGCGCCCGCGCATGCGCAGTGGTGTGGGGGGGGGGTCGGCCATCGCCCCCGCGCATGCGCAGTGGGGTGGGGGGCCGGCCGGCGCGCCCGCGCATGCGCAGTGGGGTGGGGGGGCCGGCCAGCGCGCCCGCGCATGCGCAGTGGGGTGGGGGTAGGGCCAGCGCGCCCGCGCATGCGCAGTGGGGTGGGGGGGGCCCAGCCTGGGGGTGCCTTTTGTTCTGGTCCTCCGTGGGGCTGCCTTGAGAGCGGAATCAAGGTTGGAAAAGACCTCGGAGATCACTGAGTGCCACCAGCAGCAGCACGGCCAGCGCTGACCACGTCCGCCCATGCCACAGCCACAGGTGTTGGAGCACTCCCAGGGGTGGGCACTCCAAACCTCCCTGGGCAGCTGTGCCAAGGCCTGAGCGCCCTTTCCATGGAGGAATTTCCCCAATATCCACCCTGAGCCTCCCCTGGCCCAGCCTGAGGCCGTTCCCTCTCCTCCTGTCCCTGTTCCCTGGGAGCAGAACCCGACCCCCCCGGCTGCCCCCTCCTGTCAGGGACTTGTGCAGAGCCACAAGGTCCCGCCTGAGCCTCCTTTGCTCCGGGCTGTGCCCCTTTCCCAGCTGTCTCAGGAACTCTCCAGCCCCTTGCCAGCTCCGTTCCGTTGCCTGGACTCGCTCCAGCCCCTCCGTGTCCCTCTTGTCCCAGAGGTGCTGCCAGCACTGCAGGTGCCCCAGCAGTGCCAGCACAGGGACGGGCCCAGCGCACCCGCGCATGCGCAGTGGGGGGGGGGGGGGGGGCCCCAGCGCGCCCGCGCATGCGCAGTGGTGTGGGGGGGGCCCAGCGCGCCCGCGCCATGCGCAGTGGGGGGTGGGGGGGGGCCGTCCAGCTCTCCCGCGCATGCGCAGTGGGGTGGGGGTAGGGCCAGCACACCCGCGCATGCGCAGTGGGGGGTGGGGGGGGCCCAGCGCGCCCGCGCATGCGCAGTGGGCTGGGGGGGGGTCGGCCATCGCCCCCGCGCATGCGCAGTAGGGGGTGGGGGGGGCCCAGCGCGCCCGCGCATGCGCAGTGGGGTGGGGGGGCCGTCCAGCTCTCCCGCGCATGCGCAGTGGGGTGGGGGTAGGGCCAGCGCCCCCGCGCATGCGCAGTGGGGTGGGGGGCCGGCCAGCGCGCCCGCGCATGCGCAGGGAGGGGGGGTAGGGCCAGCGCGCCCGCGCATGCGCAGTGGGGTGGGGGGGCCCAGCCTGGGGGTGCCTTTTGTTCTGGTCCTCCGTGGGGCTGCCTTGAGAGCGGAATCAAGGTTGGAAAAGACCTCGGAGATCACTGAGTGCCACCAGCAGCAGCACGGCCAGCGCTGACCACGTCCGCCCATGCCACAGCCACAGGTGTTGGAGCACTCCCAGGGGTGGGCACTCCAAACCTCCCTGGGCAGCTGTGCCAAGGCCTGAGCGCCCTTTCCATGGAGGAATTTCCCCAATATCCACCCTGAGCCTCCCGTGGCCCAGCCTGAGGCCGTTCCCTCTCCTCCTGTCCCTGTTCCTGGGAGCAGAACCCGACCCCCCCGGCTGCCCCCTCCTGTCAGGGACTTGTGCAGAGCCACAAGGTCCCGCCTGAGCCTCCTTTGCTCCGGGCTGTGCCCCTTTCCCAGCTCTCTCAGGAACTCTCCAGCCCCTTGCCAGCTCCGTTCCGTTGCCTGGACTCGCTCCAGCCCCTCCGTGTCCCTCTTGTCCCAGAGGTGCTGCCAGCACTGCAGGTGCCCCAGCAGTGCCAGCACAGGGACGGGCCCAGCGCACCCGCGCATGCGCAGTGGGGGGGGGGGGGGGCCCATCGCCCCCGCGCATGCGCAGTGGTGTGGGGGGGGCCCAGCGCGCCCGCGCATGCGCAGTGGGGGTGGGGGGGCCGTCCAGCTCGCCCGCGCATGCGCAGTGGGGTGGGGGTAGGGCCAGCGCCCCCGCGCATGCGCAGTGGGGGGTCGGGGGGGCCCAGCGCGCCCGCGCATGCGCAGTGGTGTGTGGGGGGGTAGGGCCATCGCCCCCGCGCATGCGCAGTGGGGGTGGGGGGGGGGGGGCCCAGCGCGCCCGCGCATGCGCAGTGGGGGTGGGGGGGGCCCAGCGCGCCCGCGCATGCGCAGTGGGGGGGGGGGGCCGTCCAGCTCTCCCGCGCATGCGCAGTGGGGTGGGGGTAGGGCCAGCGCACCCGCGCATGCGCAGTGGGGGGTGGGGGGGGTCGGCCATCGCCCCCGCGCATGCGCAGTGGGGTGGGGGGCCGGCCGGCGCGCCCGCGCATGCGCAGTGGGGGTGGGGGGGGCCGTCCAGCTCGCCCGCGCATGCGCAGTGGGGTGGGGGTAGGGCCAGCGCCCCCGCGCATGCGCAGTGGGGGGTCGGGGGGGCCCAGCGCGCCCGCGCATGCGCAGTGGTGTGTGGGGGGGTAGGGCCATCGCCCCCGCGCATGCGCAGTGGGGTGGGGGGCCGGCCGGCGCGCCCGCGCATGCGCAGTGGGGGTGGGGGGGGGGGCCCAGCGCGCCCGCGCATGCGCAGTGGGGTGGGGGGGGGCCCAGCGCGCCCGCGCATGCGCAGTGGGGGGGGGGGCCGTCCAGCTCTCCCGCGCATGCGCAGTGGGGTGGGGGTAGGGCCAGCACACCCGCGCATGCGCAGTGGGGGGTGGGGGGGGCCCAGCGCGCCCGCGCATGCGCAGTGGTGTGGGGGGGGGGGTCGGCCATCGCCCCCGCGCATGCGCAGTGGGGTGGGGGGCCGGCCGGCGCGCCCGCGCATGCGCAGTGGGGTGGGGGGCCGGCCGGCGCGCCCGCGCATGCGCAGTGGGGGTGGGGGGGGCCGGCCAGCGCGCCCGCGCATGCGCAGTGGGGTGGGGGTAGGGCCAGCGCGCCCGCGCATGCGCAGTGGGGTGGGGGGGGCCCAGCCTGGGGGTGCCTTTTGTTCTGGTCCTCCGTGGGGCTGCCTTGAGAGCGGAATCAAGGTTGGAAAAGACCTCGGAGATCACTGAGTGCCACCAGCAGCAGCACGGCCAGCGCTGACCACGTCCGCCCATGCCACAGCCACAGGTGTTGGAGCACTCCCAGGGGTGGGCACTCCAAACCTCCCTGGGCAGCTGTGCCAAGGCCTGAGCGCCCTTTCCATGGAGGAATTTCCCCAATATCCACCCTGAGCCTCCCCTGGCCCAGCCTGAGGCCGTTCCCTCTCCTCCTGTCCCTGTTCCCTGGGAGCAGAACCCGACCCCCCCGGCTGCCCCCTCCTGTCAGGGACTTGTGCAGAGCCACAAGGTCCCGCCTGAGCCTCCTTTGCTCCGGGCTGTGCCCCTTTCCCAGCTCTCTCAGGAACTCTCCAGCCCCTTGCCAGCTCCGTTCCGTTGCCTGGACTCGCTCCAGCCCCTCCGTGTCCCTCTTGTCCCAGAGGTGCTGCCAGCACTGCAGGTGCCCCAGCAGTGCCAGCACAGGGACGGGCCCAGCGCACCCGCGCATGCGCAGTGGGGGGGGGGGGGGGCCCCAGCGCGCCCGCGCATGCGCAGTGGTGTGGGGGGGGCCCAGCGCGCCCGCGCATGCGCAGTGGGGGTGCGGGGGGCCGTCCAGCTCTCCCGCGCATGCGCAGTGGGGTGGGGGTAGGGCCAGCACACCCGCGCATGCGCAGTGGGGGGTGGGGGGGGCCCAGCGCGCCCGCGCATGCGCAGTGGGCTGGGGGGGGGTCGGCCATCGCCCCCGCGCATGCGCAGTAGGGGGTGGGGGGGGCCCAGCGCGCCCGCGCATGCGCAGTGGGGGTGGGGGGGCCGTCCAGCTCTCCCGCGCATGCGCAGTGGGGTGGGGGTAGGGCCAGCGCCCCCGCGCATGCGCAGTGGGGTGGGGGGCCGGCCAGCGCGCCCGCGCATGCGCAGTGGGAGGGGGGGTAGGGCCAGCGCGCCCGCGCATGCGCAGTGGGGTGGGGGGGGCCCAGCCTGGGGGTGCCTTTTGTTCTGGTCCTCCGTGGGGCTGCCTTGAGAGCGGAATCAAGGTTGGAAAAGACCTCGGAGATCACTGAGTGCCACCAGCAGCAGCACGGCCAGCGCTGACCACGTCCGCCCATGCCACAGCCACAGGTGTTGGAGCACTCCCAGGGGTGGGCACTCCAAACCTCCCTGGGCAGCTGTGCCAAGGCCTGAGCGCCCTTTCCATGGAGGAATTTCCCCAATATCCACCCTGAGCCTCCCGTGGCCCAGCCTGAGGCCGTTCCCTCTCCTCCTGTCCCTGTTCCCTGGGAGCAGAACCCGACCCCCCCGGCTGCCCCCTCCTGTCAGGGACTTGTGCAGAGCCACAAGGTCCCGCCTGAGCCTCCTTTGCTCCGGGCTGTGCCCCTTTCCCAGCTCTCTCAGGAACTCTCCAGCCCCTTGCCAGCTCCGTTCCGTTGCCTGGACTCGCTCCAGCCCCTCCGTGTCCCTCTTGTCCCAGAGGTGCTGCCAGCACTGCAGGTGCCCCAGCAGTGCCAGCACAGGGACGGGCCCAGCGCGCCCGCGCATGCGCAGTGGGGATGGGGGGGGGGGGGGGGGGCCCAGCGCGCCCGCGCATGCGCAGTGGTGTGGGGGGGCCCAGCGCGCCCGCGCATGCGCAGTGGGGGTGGGGGGGCCGTCCAGCTCTCCCGCGCATGCGCAGTTGGGTGGAGGGCCGGCCAGCGCCCCCGCGCATGCGCAGTGGGGTGGGGGGCCGGCCAGCGCGCCCGCGCATGCGCAGTGGGAGGGGGGGTAGGGCCAGCGCGCCCGCGCATGCGCAGTGGGGGTGGGGGGGGGGGGCCCAGCGCGCCCGCGCATGCGCAGTGGGGTGGGGGGGGCCCAGCGCGCCCGCGCATGCGCAGTGGGGGGGGGGGGCCGTCCAGCTCTCCCGCGCATGCGCAGTGGGGTGGGGGTAGGGCCAGCGCACCCGCGCATGCGCAGTGGGGGGTGGGGGGGGTCGGCCATCGCCCCCGCGCATGCGCAGTGGGGTGGGGGGCCGGCCGGCGCGCCCGCGCATGCGCAGTGGGGGTGGGGGGGGCCGTCCAGCTCTCCCGCGCATGCGCAGTGGGGTGGGGGGCCGGCCAGCGCCCCCGCGCATGCGCAGTGGGGTGGGGGGCCGGCCAGCGCGCCCGCGCATGCGCAGTGGGAGGGGGGGTAGGGCCAGCGCGCCCGCGCATGCGCAGTGGGGTGGGGGGGGCCCAGCCTGGGGGTGCCTTTTGTTCTGGTCCTCCGTGGGGCTGCCTTGAGAGCGGAATCAAGGTTGGAAAAGACCTCGGAGATCACTGAGTGCCACCAGCAGCAGCACGGCCAGCGCTGACCACGTCCGCCCATGCCACAGCCACAGGTGTTGGAGCACTCCCAGGGGTGGGCACTCCAAACCTCCCTGGGCAGCTGTGCCAAGGCCTGAGCGCCCTTTCCATGGAGGAATTTCCCCAATATCCACCCTGAGCCTCCCCTGGCCCAGCCTGAGGCCGTTCCCTCTCCTCCTGTCCCTGTTCCCTGGGAGCAGAACCCGACCCCCCCGGCTGCCCCCTCCTGTCAGGGACTTGTGCAGAGCCACAAGGTCCCGCCTGAGCTTCCTTTGCTCCGGGCTGTGCCCCTTTCCCAGCTGTCTCAGGAACTCTCCAGCCCCTTGCCAGCTCCGTTCCCTTGCCTGGACTCGCTCCAGCCCCTCCGTGTCCCTCTTGTCCCAGAGGTGCTGCCAGCACTGCAGGTGCCCCAGCAGTGCCAGCACAGGGACGGGCCCAGCGCACCCGCGCATGCGCAGTGGGGGGGGGGGGGGGCCCCATCGCCCCCGCGCATGCGCAGTGGTGTGGGGGGGGCCCAGCGCGCCCGCGCATGCGCAGTGGGGGTGGGGGGGGCCGTCCAGCTCGCCCGCGCATGCGCAGTGGGGTGGGGGTAGGGCCAGCGCCCCCGCGCATGCGCAGTGGGGGGTCGGGGGGGCCCAGCGCGCCCGCGCATGCGCAGTGGTGTGTGGGGGGGTAGGGCCATCGCCCCCGCGCATGCGCAGTGGGGTGGGGGGCCGGCCGGCGCGCCCGCGCATGCGCAGTGGGGGTGGGGGGGGGGGGGGGGGCCCAGCGCGCCCGCGCATGCGCAGTGGTGTGGGGGGGGCCCAGCGCGCCCGCGCATGCGCAGTGGGGGTGGGGGGGCCGTCCAGCTCTCCCGCGCATGCGCAGTGGGGTGGGGGTAGGGCCAGCGCACCCGCGCATGCGCAGTGGGGGGTGGGGGGGCTCGGCCATCGCCCCCGCGCATGCGCAGTGGGGTGGGGGGCCGGCCGGCGCGCCCGCGCATGCGCAGTGGGGGTGGGGGGGGCCGTCCAGCTCTCCCGCGCATGCGCAGTGGGGTGGGGGGCCGGCCAGCGCGCCCGCGCATGCGCAGTGGGAGGGGGGTTAGGGCCAGCGCGCCCGCGCATGCGCAGTGGGGTGGGGGGGGCCCAGCCTGGGGGTGCCTTTTGTTCTGGTCCTCCGTGGGGCTGCCTTGAGAGCGGAATCAAGGTTGGAAAAGACCTCGGAGATCACTGAGTGCCACCAGCAGCAGCACGGCCAGCGCTGACCACGTCCGCCCATGCCACAGCCACAGGTGTTGGAGCACTCGCAGAGCACTCGCAGGGGTGGGCACTCCAAACCTCCCTGGGCAGCTGTGCCAAGGCCTGAGCGCCCTTTCCATGGAGGAATTTCCCCAATATCCACCCTGAGCCTCCCCTGGCCCAGCCTGAGGCCGTTCCCTCTCCTCCTGTCCCTGTTCCCTGGGAGCAGAACCCGACCCCCCCGGCTGCCCCCTCCTGTCAGGGACTTGTGCAGAGCCACAAGGTCCCGCCTGAGCCTCCTTTGCTCCGGGCTGTGCCCCTTTCCCAGCTCTCTCAGGAACTCTCCAGCCCCTTGCCAGCTCCGTTCCGTTGCCTGGACTCGCTCCAGCCCCTCCGTGTCCCTCTTGTCCCAGAGGTGCTGCCAGCACTGCAGGTGCCCCAGCAGTGCCAGCACAGGGACGGGCCCAGCGCACCCGCGCATGCGCAGTGGGGATGGGGGGGGGGGGGGCCCAGCGCGCCCGCGCATGCGCAGTGGTGTGGGGGGGGCCCAGCGCGCCCGCGCATGGCCAGTGGGGGTTGGGGGGGGCCGTCCAGCTCGCCCGCGCATGCGCAGTGGGGTGGGGGTAGGGCCAGCGCCCCCGCGCATGCGCAGTGGGGGGTCGGGGGGGCCCAGCGCCCGCGCATGCGCAGTGGTGTGTGGGGGGTAGGGCCATCGCCCCCGCGCATGCGCAGTGGGGTGGGGGGCCGGCCGGCGCGCCCGCGCATGCGCAGTGGGGGTGGGGGGGGGGGGGGGGCCCAGCGCGCCCGCGCATGCGCAGTGGTGTGGGGGGGGCCCAGCGCGCCCGCGCATGCGCAGTGGTGGTTGGGGGGCCGTCCAGCGCGCCCGCGCATGCGCAGTGGGGGTGGGGGGCCGTCCAGCTCTCCCGCGCATGCGCAGTTGGGTGGAGGGCCGGCCAGCGCCCCCGCGCATGCGCAGTGGGGTGGGGGGCCGGCCAGCGCGCCCGCGCATGCGCAGTGGGAGGGGGGGTAGGGCCAGCGCGCCCGCGCATGCTCAGTGGGTGGGGGGGCCCAGCCTGGGGGTGCCTTTTGTTCTGGTCCTCCGTGGGGCTGCCTTGAGAGCGGAATCAAGGTTGGAAAAGACCTCGGAGATCACTGAGTGCCACCAGCAGCAGCACGGCCAGCGCTGACCACGTCCGCCCATGCCACAGCCACAGGTGTTGGAGCACTCCCAGGGGTGGGCACTCCAAACCTCCCTGGGCAGCTGTGCCAAGGCCTGAGCGCCCTTTCCATGGAGGAATTTCCCCAATATCCACCCTGAGCCTCCCTGGCCCAGCCTGAGGCCGTTCCCTCTCCTCCTGTCCCTGTTCCCTGGGAGCAGAACCCGACCCCCCCGGCTGCCCCCTCCTGTCAGGGACTTGTGCAGAGCCACAAGGTCCCGCCTGAGCTTCCTTTGCTCCGGGCTGTGCCCCTTTCCCAGCTGTCTCAGGAACTCTCCAGCCCCTTGCCAGCTCCGTTCCCTTGCCTGGACTCGCTCCAGCCCCTCCGTGTCCCTCTTGTCCCAGAGGTGCTGCCAGCACTGCAGGTGCCCCAGCAGTGCCAGCACAGGGACGGGCCCAGCGCACCCGCGCATGCGCAGTGGGGGGGGGGGGGGCCCATCGCCCCCGCGCATGCGCAGTGGTGTGGGGGGGCCCAGCGCGCCCGCGCATGCGCAGTGGGGGTGGGGGGGCCGTCCAGCTCGCCCGCGCATGCGCAGTGGGGTGGGGGTAGGGCCAGCGCCCCCGCGCATGCGCAGTGGGGGGTCGGGGGGGCCCAGCGCGCCCGCGCATGCGCAGTGGTGTGTGGGGGGGTAGGGCCATCGCCCCCGCGCATGCGCAGTGGGGGTGGGGGGGGGGGGGCCCAGCGCGCCCGCGCATGCGCAGTGGGGGTGGGGGGGGCCCAGCGCGCCCGCGCATGCGCAGTGGGGGGGGGGGGGCCGTCCAGCTCTCCCGCGCATGCGCAGTGGTGTGGGGGTAGGGCCAGCGCACCCGCGCATGCGCAGTGGGGGGTGGGGGGGGTCGGCCATCGCCCCCGCGCATGCGCAGTGGGTGGGGGGCCGGCCGGCGCGCCCGCGCATGCGCAGTGGGGGTGGGGGGGGCCGTCCAGCTCGCCCGCGCATGCGCAGTGGGGTGGGGGTAGGGCCAGCGCCCCCGCGCATGCGCAGTGGGGGGTCGGGGGGCCCAGCGCGCCCGCGCATGCGCAGTGGTGTGTGGGGGGGTAGGGCCATCGCCCCCGCGCATGCGCAGTGGGGTGGGGGGCCGGCCGGCGCGCCCGCGCATGCGCAGTGGGGGTGGGGGGGGGGCCAGCGCGCCCGCGCATGCGCAGTGGGGTGGGGGGGCCCAGCGCGCCCGCGCATGCGCAGTGGGGGGGGGGGGCCGTCCAGCTCTCCCGCGCATGCGCAGTGGGGTGGGGGTAGGGCCAGCACACCCGCGCATGCGCAGTGGGCTGGGGGGGGGGTCGGCCATCGCCCCCGCGCATGCGCAGTAGGGGGTGGGGGGGGCCCAGCGCGCCCGCGCATGCGCAGTGGGGGTGGGGGGGCCGTCCAGCTCTCCCGCGCATGCGCAGTGGGGTGGGGGTAGGGCCAGCGCCCCCGCGCATGCGCAGTGGGGTGGGGGGCCGGCCAGCGCGCCCGCGCATGCGCAGTGGGAGGGGGGGTAGGGCCAGCGCGCCCGCCATGCGCAGTGGGGTGGGGGGGGCCCAGCCTGGGGGTGCCTTTTGTTCTGGTCCTCCGTGGGCTGCCTTGAGAGCGGAATCAAGGTTGGAAAAGACCTCGGAGATCACTGAGTGCCACCAGCAGCAGCACGGCCAGCGCTGACCACGTCCGCCCATGCCACAGCCACAGGTGTTGGAGCACTCCCAGGGGTGGGCACTCCAAACCTCCCTGGGCAGCTGTGCCAAGGCCTGAGCGCCCTTTCCATGGAGGAATTTCCCCAATATCCACCCTGAGCCTCCCGTGGCCCAGCCTGAGGCCGTTCCCTCTCCTCCTGTCCCTGTTCCCTGGGGAGCAGAACCCGACCCCCCCGGCTGCCCCCTCCTGTCAGGGACTTGTGCAGAGCCACAAGGTCCCGCCTGAGCCTCCTTTGCTCCGGGCTGTGCCCCTTTCCCAGCTCTCTCAGGAACTCTCCAGCCCCTTGCCAGCTCCGTTCCGTTGCCTGGACTCGCTCCAGCCCCTCCGTGTCCCTCTTGTCCCAGAGGTGCTGCCAGCACTGCAGGTGCCCCAGCAGTGCCAGCACAGGGACGGGCCCAGCGCGCCCGCGCATGCGCAGTGGGGATGGGGGGGGGGGGGGGGGGCCCAGGCGCGCCCGCGCATGCGCAGTGGTGTGGGGGGGCCCAGCGCGCCCGCGCATGCGCAGTGGGGGTGGGGGGCCGTCCAGCTCTCCCGCGCATGCGCAGTTGGGTGGAGGGCCGGCCAGCGCCCCCGCGCATGCGCAGTGGGGTGGGGGGCCGGCCAGCGCGCCCGCGCATGCGCAGTGGGAGGGGGGGTAGGGCCAGCGCGCCCGCGCATGCTCAGTGGGGTGGGGGGGGCCCAGCCTGGGGGTGCCTTTTGTTCTGGTCCTCCGTGGGGCTGCCTTGAGAGCGGAATCAAGGTTGGAAAAGACCTCGGAGATCACTGAGTGCCACCAGCAGCAGCAGGCCAGCGCTGACCACGTCCGCCCATGCCACAGCCACAGGTGTTGGAGCACTCCCAGGGGTGGGCACTCCAAACCTCCCTGGGCAGCTGTGCCAAGGCCTGAGCGCCCTTTCCATGGAGGAATTTCCCCAATATCCACCCTGAGCCTCCCCTGGCCCAGCCTGAGGCCGTTCCCTCTCCTCCTGTCCCTGTTCCCTGGGAGCAGAACCCGACCCCCCCGGCTGCCCCCTCCTGTCAGGGACTTGTGCAGAGCCACAAGGTCCCGCCTGAGCTTCCTTTGCTCCGGGCTGTGCCCCTTTCCCAGCTGTCTCAGGAACTCTCCAGCCCCTTGCCAGCTCCGTTCCGTTGCCTGGACTCGCTCCAGCCCCTCCGTGTCCCTCTTGTCCCAGAGGTGCTGCCAGCACTGCAGGTGCCCCAGCAGTGCCAGCACAGGGACGGGCCCAGCGCACCCGCGCATGCGCAGTGGGGGGGGGGGGGGCCCATCGCCCCCGCGCATGCGCAGTGGTGTGGGGGGGGCCCAGCGCGCCCGCGCATGCGCAGTGGGGGTGGGGGGGGCCGTCCAGCTCGCCCGCGCATGCGCAGTGGGGTGGGGGTAGGGCCAGCGCCCCCGCGCATGCGCAGTGGGGGGTCGGGGGGGCCCAGCGCGCCCGCGCATGCGCAGTGGTGTGTGGGGGGGTAGGGCCATCGCCCCCGCGCATGCGCAGTGGGGTGGGGGGCCGGCCGGCGCGCCCGCGCATGCGCAGTGGGGTGGGGGGGGGGGGCCCAGCGCGCCCGCGCATGCGCAGTGGGGTGGGGGGGGCCCAGCGCGCCCGCGCATGCGCAGTGGGGGGGGGGGGGCCGTCCAGCTCTCCCGCGCATGCGCAGTGGGGTGGGGGTAGGGCCAGCGCACCCGCGCATGCGCAGTGGGGGGTGGGGGGGGTCGGCCATCGCCCCCGCGCATGCGCAGTGGGGTGGGGGGCCGGCCGGCGCGCCGCGCATGCGCAGTGGGGGTGGGGGGGGGCCGTCCAGCTCTCCCGCGCATGCGCAGTGGGGTGGGGGGCCGGCCAGCGCCCCCGCGCATGCGCAGTGGGGTGGGGGGCCGGCCAGCGCGCCCGCGCATGCGCAGTGGGAGGGGGGTAGGGCCAGCGCGCCCGCGCATGCGCAGTGGGGTGGGGGGGGCCCAGCCTGGGGGTGCCTTTTGTTCTGGTCCTCCGTGGGGCTGCCTTGAGAGCGGAATCAAGGTTGGAAAAGACCTCGGAGATCACTGAGTGCCACCAGCAGCAGCACGGCCAGCGCTGACCACGTCCCGCCCATGCCACAGCCACAGGTGTTGGAGCACTCCCAGGGGTGGGCACTCCAAACCTCCCTGGGCAGCTGTGCCAAGGCCTGAGCGCCCTTTCCATGGAGGAATTTCCCCAATATCCACCCTGAGCCTCCCCTGGCCCAGCCTGAGGCCGTTCCCTCTCCTCCTGTCCCTGTTCCCTGGGAGCAGAACCCGACCCCCCCGGCTGCCCCCTCCTGTCAGGGACTTGTGCAGAGCCACAAGGTCCCGCCTGAGCTTCCTTTGCTCCGGGCTGTGCCCCTTTCCCAGCTGTCTCAGGAACTCTCCAGCCCCTTGCCAGCTCCGTTCCCTTGCCTGGACTCGCTCCAGCCCCTCCGTGTCCCTCTTGTCCCAGAGGTGCTGCCAGCACTGCAGGTGCCCCAGCAGTGCCAGCACAGGGACGGGCCCAGCGCACCCGCGCATGCGCAGTGGGGGGGGGGGGGCCCATCGCCCCCGCGCATGCGCAGTGGTGTGGGGGGGGCCCAGCGCGCCCGCGCATGCGCAGTGGGGGTGGGGGGGGCCGTCCAGCTCGCCCGCGCATGCGCAGTGGGGTGGGGGTAGGGCCAGCGCCCCCGCGCATGCGCAGTGGGGGGTCGGGGGGGCCCAGCGCGCCCGCGCATGCGCAGTGGTGTGTGGGGGGGTAGGGCCATCGCCCCCGCGCATGCGCAGTGGGGTGGGGGGCCGGCCGGCGCGCCCGCGCATGCGCAGTGGGGGTGGGGGGGGGGGGGGGGCCCAGCGCGCCCGCGCATGCGCAGTGGTGTGGGGGGGGCCCAGCGCGCCGCGCATGCGCAGTGGGGGTGGGGGGGCCGTCCAGCTCTCCCGCGCATGCGCAGTGGGGTGGGGGTAGGGCCAGCGCACCCGCGCATGCGCAGTGGGGGGTGGGGGGGCTCGGCCATCGCCCCCGCGCATGCGCAGTGGGGTGGGGGGCCGGCCGGCGCGCCCGCGCATGCGCAGTGGGGGTGGGGGGGGCCGTCCAGCTCTCCCGCGCATGCGCAGTGGGGTGGGGGGCCGGCCAGCGCGCCCGCGCATGCGCAGTGGGAGGGGGGTTAGGGCCAGCGCGCCCGCGCATGCGCAGTGGGGTGGGGGGGGCCCAGCCTGGGGGTGCCTTTTGTTCTGGTCCTCCGTGGGGCTGCCTTGAGAGAGGAATCAAGGTTGGAAAAGACCTCGGAGATCACTGAGTGCCACCAGCAGCAGCACGGCCAGCGCTGACCACGTCCGCCCATGCCACAGCCACAGGTGTTGGAGCACTCCCAGGGGTGGGCACTCCAAACCTCCCTGGGCAGCTGTGCCAAGGCCTGAGCGCCCTTTCCATGGAGGAATTTCCCCAATATCCACCCTGAGCCTCCCCTGGCCCAGCCTGAGGCCGTTCCCTCTCCTCCTGTCCCTGTTCCCTGGGAGCAGAACCCGACCCCCCCGGCTGCCCCCTCCTGTCAGGGACTTGTGCAGAGCCACAAGGTCCCGCCTGAGCCTCCTTTGCTCCGGGCTGTGCCCCTTTCCCAGCTCTCTCAGGAACTCTCCAGCCCCTTGCCAGCTCCGTTCCGTTGCCTGGACTCGCTCCAGCCCCTCCGTGTCCCTCTTGTCCCAGAGGTGCTGCCAGCACTGCAGGTGCCCCAGCAGTGCCAGCACAGGGACGGGCCCAGCGCACCCGCGCATGCGCAGTGGTGTGGGGGGGGGCCCAGCGCGCCCGCGCATGCGCAGTGGGGGTGGGGGGGGCCGTCCAGCTCTCCCGCGCATGCGCAGTGGGGTGGGGGTAGGGCCAGCACACCCGCGCATGCGCAGTGGGGGGTGGGGGGGGCCCAGCGCGCCCGCGCATGCGCAGTGGTGTGGGGGGGGGGTCGGCCATCGCCCCCGCGCATGCGCAGTGGGGTGGGGGGCCGGCCGGCGCGCCCGCGCATGCGCAGTGGGGGTGGGGGGGCCGGCCAGCGCGCCCGCGCATGCGCAGTGGGGTGGGGGTAGGGCCAGCGCCCCCGCGCATGCGCAGTGGGGTGGGGGGGGCCCAGCCTGGGGGTGCCTTTTGTTCTGGTCCTCCGTGGGGCTGCCTTGAGAGCGGAATCAAGGTTGGAAAAGACCTCGGAGATCACTGAGTGCCACCAGCAGCAGCACGGCCAGCGCTGACCACGTCCGCCCATGCCACAGCCACAGGTGTTGGAGCACTCCCAGGGGTGGGCACTCCAAACCTCCCTGGGCAGCTGTGCCAAGGCCTGAGCGCCCTTTCCATGGAGGAATTTCCCCAATATCCACCCTGAGCCTCCCCTGGCCCAGCCTGAGGCCGTTCCCTCTCCTCCTGTCCCTGTTCCCTGGGAGCAGAACCCGACCCCCCCGGCTGCCCCCTCCTGTCAGGGACTTGTGCAGAGCCACAAGGTCCCGCCTGAGCCTCCTTTGCTCCGGGCTGTGCCCCTTTCCCAGCTCTCTCAGGAACTCTCCAGCCCCTTGCCAGCTCCGTTCCGTTGCCTGGACTCGCTCCAGCCCCTCCGTGTCCCTCTTGTCCCAGAGGTGCTGCCAGCACTGCAGGTGCCCCAGCAGTGCCAGCACAGGGACGGGCCCAGCGCACCCGCGCATGCGCAGTGGGGGGGGGGGGGGGCCCCAGCGCGCCCGCGCATGCGCAGTGGTGTGGGGGGGGCCCAGCGCGCCCGCGCATGCGCAGTGGGGGTGGGGGGGGCCGTCCAGCTCTCCCGCGCATGCGCAGTGGGGTGGGGGTAGGGCCAGCACACCCGCGCATGCGCAGTGGGGGGTGGGGGGGGCCCAGCGCGCCCGCGCATGCGCAGTGGGGGTGGGGGGGCCGTCCAGCTCTCCCGCGCATGCGCAGTGGGGTGGGGGTAGGGCCAGCGCACCCGCGCATGCGCAGTGGGGGGTGGGGGGGGTCGGCCATCGCCCCCGCGCATGCGCAGTGGGGTGGGGGGCCGGCCGGCGCGCCCGCGCATGCGCAGTGGGGGTGGGGGGGGCCGTCCAGCTCTCCCGCGCATGCGCAGTGGGGTGGGGGGCCGGCCAGCGCCCCCGCGCATGCGCAGTGGGGTGGGGGGCCGGCCAGCGCGCCCGCGCATGCGCAGTGGGGTGGGGGGGGCCCAGCCTGGGGGTGCCTTTTGTTCTGGTCCTCCGTGGGGCTGCCTTGAGAGCGGAATCAAGGTTGGAAAAGACCTCGGAGATCACTGAGTGCCACCAGCAGCAGCACGGCCAGCGCTGACCACGTCCGCCCATGCCACAGCCACAGGTGTTGGAGCACTCCCAGGGGTGGGCACTCCAAACCTCCCTGGGCAGCTGTGCCAAGGCCTGAGCGCCCTTTCCATGGAGGAATTTCCCCAATATCCACCCTGAGCCTCCCCTGGCCCAGCCTGAGGCCGTTCCCTCTCCTCCTGTCCCTGTTCCCTGGGAGCAGAACCCGACCCCCCCGGCTGCCCCCTCCTGTCAGGGACTTGTGCAGAGCCACAAGGTCCCGCCTGAGCTTCCTTTGCTCCGGGCTGTGCCCCTTTCCCAGCTGTCTCAGGAACTCTCCAGCCCCTTGCCAGCTCCGTTCCCTTGCCTGGACTCGCTCCAGCCCCTCCGTGTCCCTCTTGTCCCAGAGGTGCTGCCAGCACTGCAGGTGCCCCAGCAGTGCCAGCACAGGGACGGGCCCAGCGCACCCGCGCATGCGCAGTGGTGTGGGGGGGGCCCAGCGCGCCCGCGCATGCGCAGTGAGGGTGGGGGGGGCCGTCCAGCTCGCCCGCGCATGCGCAGTGGGGTGGGGGTAGGGCCAGCGCCCCCGCGCATGCGCAGTGGGGGGTCGGGGGGGCCCAGCGCGCCCGCGCATGCGCAGTGGTGTGTGGGGGGGTAGGGCCATCGCCCCCGCGCATGCGCAGTGGGGTGGGGGTCCGGCCGGCGCGCCCGCGCATGCGCAGTGGGGGTGGGGGGGGGGGGGGGGCCCAGCGCGCCCGCGCATGCGCAGTGGTGTGGGGGGGGCCCAGCGCGCCCGCGCATGCGCAGTGGGGGTGGGGGGGCCGTCCAGCTCTCCCGCGCATGCGCAGTGGGGTGGGGGTAGGGCCAGCGCACCCGCGCATGCGCAGTGGGGGGTGGGGGGGCTCGGCCATCGCCCCCGCGCATGCGCAGTGGGGTGGGGGGCCGGCCGGCGCGCCCGCGCATGCGCAGTGGGGGTGGGGGGGGCCGTCCAGCTCTCCCGCGCATGCGCAGTGGGGTGGGGGGCCGGCCAGCGCGCCCGCGCATGCGCAGTGGGAGGGGGGTTAGGGCCAGCGCGCCCGCGCATGCGCAGTGGGGTGGGGGGGGCCCAGCCTGGGGGTGCCTTTTGTTCTGGTCCTCCGTGGGGCTGCCTTGAGAGAGGAATCAAGGTTGGAAAAGACCTCGGAGATCACTGAGTGCCACCAGCAGCAGCACGGCCAGCGCTGACCACGTCCGCCCATGCCACAGCCACAGGTGTTGGAGCACTCCCAGGGGTGGGCACTCCAAACCTCCCTGGGCAGCTGTGCCAAGGCCTGAGCGCCCTTTCCATGGAGGAATTTCCCCAATATCCACCCTGAGCCTCCCCTGGCCCAGCCTGAGGCCGTTCCCTCTCCTCCTGTCCCTGTTCCCTGGGAGCAGAACCCGACCCCCCCGGCTGCCCCCTCCTGTCAGGGACTTGTGCAGAGCCACAAGGTCCCGCCTGAGCCTCCTTTGCTCCGGGGTGTGCCCCTTTCCCAGCTCTCTCAGGAACTCTCCAGCCCCTTGCCAGCTCCGTTCCGTTGCCTGGACTCGCTCCAGCCCCTCCGTGTCCCTCTTGTCCCAGAGGTGCTGCCAGCACTGCAGGTGCCCCAGCAGTGCCAGCACAGGGACGGGCCCAGCGCACCCGCGCATGCGCAGTGGTGTGGGGGGGGCCGTCCAGCTCTCCCGCGCATGCGCAGTGGGGTGGGGGGCCGGCCAGCGCGCCCGCGCATGCGCAGTGGGAGGGGGGTTAGGGCCAGCGCGCCTGCGCATGCGCAGTGGGGTGGGGGGGGCCCAGCCTGGGGGTGCCTTTTGTTCTGGTCCTCCGTGGGGCTGCCTTGAGAGAGGAATCAAGGTTGGAAAAGACCTCGGAGATCACTGAGTGCCACCAGCAGCAGCACGGCCAGCGCTGACCACGTCCGCCCATGCCACAGCCACAGGTGTTGGAGCACTCCCAGGGGTGGGCACTCCAAACCTCCCTGGGCAGCTGTGCCAAGGCCTGAGCGCCCTTTCCATGGAGGAATTTCCCCAATATCCACCCTGAGCCTCCCCTGGCCCAGCCTGAGGCCGTTCCCTCTCCTCCTGTCCCTGTTCCCTGGGAGCAGAACCCGACCCCCCCGGCTGCCCCCTCCTGTCAGGGACTTGTGCAGAGCCACAAGGTCCCGCCTGAGCCTCCTTTGCTCCGGGCTGTGCCCCTTTCCCAGCTCTCTCAGGAACTCTCCAGCCCCTTGCCAGCTCCGTTCCGTTGCCTGGACTCGCTCCAGCCCCTCCGTGTCCCTCTTGTCCCAGAGGTGCTGCCAGCACTGCAGGTGCCCCAGCAGTGCCAGCACAGGGACGGGCCCAGCGCACCCGCGCATGCGCAGTGGTGTGGGGGGGGCCCAGCGCGCCCGCGCATGCGCAGTGGGGGTGGGGGGGGCCGTCCAGCTCTCCCGCGCATGCGCAGTGGGGTGGGGGTAGGGCCAGCACACCCGCGCATGCGCAGTGGGGGGTGGGGGGGGCCCAGCGCGCCCGCGCATGCGCAGTGGTGTGGGGGGGGGGTCGGCCATCGCCCCCGCGCATGCGCAGTGGGGTGGGGGGCCGGCCGGCGCGCCCGCGCATGCGCAGTGGGGGTGGGGGGGCCGGCCAGCGCGCCCGCGCATGCGCAGTGGGGTGGGGGTAGGGCCAGCGCCCCCGCGCATGCGCAGTGGGGTGGGGGGGGCCCAGCCTGGGGGTGCCTTTTGTTCTGGTCCTCCGTGGGGCTGCCTTGAGAGCGGAATCAAGGTTGGAAAAGACCTCGGAGATCACTGAGTGCCACCAGCAGCAGCACGGCCAGCGCTGACCACGTCCGCCCATGCCACAGCCACAGGTGTTGGAGCACTCCCAGGGGTGGGCACTCCAAACCTCCCTGGGCAGCTGTGCCAAGGCCTGAGCGCCCTTTCCATGGAGGAATTTCCCCAATATCCACCCTGAGCCTCCCCTGGCCCAGCCTGAGGCCGTTCCCTCTCCTCCTGTCCCTGTTCCCTGGGAGCAGAACCCGACCCCCCCGGCTGCCCCCTCCTGTCAGGGACTTGTGCAGAGCCACAAGGTCCCGCCTGAGCCTCCTTTGCTCCGGGCTGTGCCCCTTTCCCAGCTCTCTCAGGAACTCTCCAGCCCCTTGCCAGCTCCGTTCCGTTGCCTGGACTCGCTCCAGCCCCTCCGTGTCCCTCTTGTCCCAGAGGTGCTGCCAGCACTGCAGGTGCCCCAGCAGTGCCAGCACAGGGACGGGCCCAGCGCACCCGCGCATGCGCAGTGGGGGGGGGGGGGGGGGCCCCAGCGCGCCCGCGCATGCGCAGTGGTGTGGGGGGGTCCCAGCGCGCCCGCGCATGCGCAGTGGGGGTGGGGGGGGCCGTCCAGCTCTCCCGCGCATGCGCAGTGGGGTGGGGGTAGGGCCAGCACACCCGCGCATGCGCAGTGGGGGGTGGGGGGGGCCCAGCGCGCCCGCGCATGCGCAGTGGGGGTGGGGGGGCCGTCCAGCTCTCCCGCGCATGCGCAGTGGGGTGGGGGTAGGGCCAGCGCACCCGCGCATGCGCAGTGGGGGGTGGGGGGGGTCGGCCATCGCCCCCGCGCATGCGCAGTGGGGTGGGGGGCCGGCCGGCGCGCCCGCGCATGCGCAGTGGGGGTGGGGGGGGCCGTCCAGCTCTCCCGCGCATGCGCAGTGGGGTGGGGGGCCGGCCAGCGCCCCCGCGCATGCGCAGTGGGGTGGGGGGCCGGCCAGCGCGCCCGCGCATGCGCAGTGGGAGGGGGGGTAGGGCCAGCGCGCCCGCGCATGCGCAGTGGGGTGGGGGGGGCCCAGCCTGGGGGTGCCTTTTGTTCTGGTCCTCCGTGGGGCTGCCTTGAGAGCGGAATCAAGGTTGGAAAAGACCTCGGAGATCACTGAGTGCCACCAGCAGCAGCACGGCCAGCGCTGACCACGTCCGCCCATGCCACAGCCACAGGTGTTGGAGCACTCCCAGGGGTGGGCACTCCAAACCTCCCTGGGCAGCTGTGCCAAGGCCTGAGCGCCCTTTCCATGGAGGAATTTCCCCAATATCCACCCTGAGCCTCCCCTGGCCCAGCCTGAGGCCGTTCCCTCTCCTCCTGTCCCTGTTCCCTGGGAGCAGAACCCGACCCCCCCGGCTGCCCCCTCCTGTCAGGGACTTGTGCAGAGCCACAAGGTCCCGCCTGAGCTTCCTTTGCTCCGGGCTGTGCCCCTTTCCCAGCTGTCTCAGGAACTCTCCAGCCCCTTGCCAGCTCCGTTCCCTTGCCTGGACTCGCTCCAGCCCCTCCGTGTCCCTCTTGTCCCAGAGGTGCTGCCAGCACTGCAGGTGCCCCAGCAGTGCCAGCACAGGGACGGGCCCAGCGCACCCGCGCATGCGCAGTGGGGGGGGGGGGGCCCATCGCCCCCGCGCATGCGCAGTGGTGTGGGGGGGGCCCAGCGCGCCCGCGCATGCGCAGTGAGGGTGGGGGGGGCCGTCCAGCTCGCCCGCGCATGCGCAGTGGGGTGGGGGTAGGGCCAGCGCCCCCGCGCATGCGCAGTGGGGGGTCGGGGGGGCCCAGCGCGCCCGCGCATGCGCAGTGGTGTGTGGGGGGGTAGGGCCATCGCCCCCGCGCATGCGCAGTGGGGTGGGGGTCCGGCCGGCGCGCCCGCGCATGCGCAGTGGGGGTGGGGGGGGGGGGGGGGGCCCAGCGCGCCCGCGCATGCGCAGTGGTGTGGGGGGGGCCCAGCGCGCCCGCGCATGCGCAGTGGGGGTGGGGGGGCCGTCCAGCTCTCCCGCGCATGCGCAGTGGGGTGGGGGTAGGGCCAGCGCACCCGCGCATGCGCAGTGGGGGGTGGGGGGGCTCGGCCATCGCCCCCGCGCATGCGCAGTGGGGTGGGGGGCCGGCCGGCGCGCCCGCGCATGCGCAGTGGGGGTGGGGGGGGCCGTCCAGCTCTCCCGCGCATGCGCAGTGGGGTGGGGGGCCGGCCAGCGCGCCCGCGCATGCGCAGTGGGAGGGGGGTTAGGGCCAGCGCGCCCGCGCATGCGCAGTGGGGTGGGGGGGGCCCAGCCTGGGGGTGCCTTTTGTTCTGGTCCTCCGTGGGGCTGCCTTGAGAGAGGAATCAAGGTTGGAAAAGACCTCGGAGATCACTGAGTGCCACCAGCAGCAGCACGGCCAGCGCTGACCACGTCCGCCCATGCCACAGCCACAGGTGTTGGAGCACTCCCAGGGGTGGGCACTCCAAACCTCCCTGGGCAGCTGTGCCAAGGCCTGAGCGCCCTTTCCATGGAGGAATTTCCCCAATATCCACCCTGAGCCTCCCCTGGCCCAGCCTGAGGCCGTTCCCTCTCCTCCTGTCCCTGTTCCCTGGGAGCAGAACCCGACCCCCCCGGCTGCCCCCTCCTGTCAGGGACTTGTGCAGAGCCACAAGGTCCCGCCTGAGCCTCCTTTGCTCCGGGGTGTGCCCCTTTCCCAGCTCTCTCAGGAACTCTCCAGCCCCTTGCCAGCTCCGTTCCGTTGCCTGGACTCGCTCCAGCCCCTCCGTGTCCCTCTTGTCCCAGAGGTGCTGCCAGCACTGCAGGTGCCCCAGCAGTGCCAGCACAGGGACGGGCCCAGCGCACCCGCGCATGCGCAGTGGTGTGGGGGGGGCCGTCCAGCTCTCCCGCGCATGCGCAGTGGGGTGGGGGGCCGGCCAGCGCGCCCGCGCATGCGCAGTGGGAGGGGGGTTAGGGCCAGCGCGCCCGCGCATGCGCAGTGGGGTGGGGGGGGCCCAGCCTGGGGGTGCCTTTTGTTCTGGTCCTCCGTGGGGCTGCCTTGAGAGAGGAATCAAGGTTGGAAAAGACCTCGGAGATCACTGAGTGCCACCAGCAGCAGCACGGCCAGCGCTGACCACGTCCGCCCATGCCACAGCCACAGGTGTTGGAGCACTCCCAGGGGTGGGCACTCCAAACCTCCCTGGGCAGCTGTGCCAAGGCCTGAGCGCCCTTTCCATGGAGGAATTTCCCCAATATCCACCCTGAGCCTCCCCTGGCCCAGCCTGAGGCCGTTCCCTCTCCTCCTGTCCCTGTTCCCTGGGAGCAGAACCCGACCCCCCCGGCTGCCCCCTCCTGTCAGGGACTTGTGCAGAGCCACAAGGTCCCGCCTGAGCCTCCTTTGCTCCGGGCTGTGCCCCTTTCCCAGCTCTCTCAGGAACTCTCCAGCCCCTTGCCAGCTCCGTTCCGTTGCCTGGACTCGCTCCAGCCCCTCCGTGTCCCTCTTGTCCCAGAGGTGCTGCCAGCACTGCAGGTGCCCCAGCAGTGCCAGCACAGGGACGGGCCCAGCGCACCCGCGCATGCGCAGTGGTGTGGGGGGGGCCCAGCGCGCCCGCGCATGCGCAGTGGGGGTGGGGGGGGCCGTCCAGCTCTCCCGCGCATGCGCAGTGGGGTGGGGGTAGGGCCAGCACACCCGCGCATGCGCAGTGGGGGGTGGGGGGGGCCCAGCGCGCCCGCGCATGCGCAGTGGTGTGGGGGGGGGGTCGGCCATCGCCCCCGCGCATGCGCAGTGGGGTGGGGGGCCGGCCGGCGCGCCCGCGCATGCGCAGTGGGGGTGGGGGGGCCGGCCAGCGCGCCCGCGCATGCGCAGTGGGGTGGGGGTAGGGCCAGCGCCCCCGCGCATGCGCAGTGGGGTGGGGGGGGCCCAGCCTGGGGGTGCCTTTTGTTCTGGTCCTCCGTGGGGCTGCCTTGAGAGCGGAATCAAGGTTGGAAAAGACCTCGGAGATCACTGAGTGCCACCAGCAGCAGCACGGCCAGCGCTGACCACGTCCGCCCATGCCACAGCCACAGGTGTTGGAGCACTCCCAGGGGTGGGCACTCCAAACCTCCCTGGGCAGCTGTGCCAAGGCCTGAGCGCCCTTTCCATGGAGGAATTTCCCCAATATCCACCCTGAGCCTCCCCTGGCCCAGCCTGAGGCCGTTCCCTCTCCTCCTGTCCCTGTTCCCTGGGAGCAGAACCCGACCCCCCCGGCTGCCCCCTCCTGTCAGGGACTTGTGCAGAGCCACAAGGTCCCGCCTGAGCCTCCTTTGCTCCGGGCTGTGCCCCTTTCCCAGCTCTCTCAGGAACTCTCCAGCCCCTTGCCAGCTCCGTTCCGTTGCCTGGACTCGCTCCAGCCCCTCCGTGTCCCTCTTGTCCCAGAGGTGCTGCCAGCACTGCAGGTGCCCCAGCAGTGCCAGCACAGGGACGGGCCCAGCGCACCCGCGCATGCGCAGTGGGGGGGGGGGGGGGGGCCCCAGCGCGCCCGCGCATGCGCAGTGGTGTGGGGGGGTCCCAGCGCGCCCGCGCATGCGCAGTGGGGGTGGGGGGGGCCGTCCAGCTCTCCCGCGCATGCGCAGTGGGGTGGGGGTAGGGCCAGCACACCCGCGCATGCGCAGTGGGGGGTGGGGGGGGCCCAGCGCGCCCGCGCATGCGCAGTGGGGGTGGGGGGGCCGTCCAGCTCTCCCGCGCATGCGCAGTGGGGTGGGGGTAGGGCCAGCGCACCCGCGCATGCGCAGTGGGGGGTGGGGGGGGTCGGCCATCGCCCCCGCGCATGCGCAGTGGGGTGGGGGGCCGGCCGGCGCGCCCGCGCATGCGCAGTGGGGGTGGGGGGGGCCGTCCAGCTCTCCCGCGCATGCGCAGTGGGGTGGGGGGCCGGCCAGCGCCCCCGCGCATGCGCAGTGGGGTGGGGGGCCGGCCAGCGCGCCCGCGCATGCGCAGTGGGAGGGGGGGTAGGGCCAGCGCGCCCGCGCATGCGCAGTGGGGTGGGGGGGGCCCAGCCTGGGGGTGCCTTTTGTTCTGGTCCTCCGTGGGGCTGCCTTGAGAGCGGAATCAAGGTTGGAAAAGACCTCGGAGATCACTGAGTGCCACCAGCAGCAGCACGGCCAGCGCTGACCACGTCCGCCCATGCCACAGCCACAGGTGTTGGAGCACTCCCAGGGGTGGGCACTCCAAACCTCCCTGGGCAGCTGTGCCAAGGCCTGAGCGCCCTTTCCATGGAGGAATTTCCCCAATATCCACCCTGAGCCTCCCCTGGCCCAGCCTGAGGCCGTTCCCTCTCCTCCTGTCCCTGTTCCCTGGGAGCAGAACCCGACCCCCCCGGCTGCCCCCTCCTGTCAGGGACTTGTGCAGAGCCACAAGGTCCCGCCTGAGCTTCCTTTGCTCCGGGCTGTGCCCCTTTCCCAGCTGTCTCAGGAACTCTCCAGCCCCTTGCCAGCTCCGTTCCCTTGCCTGGACTCGCTCCAGCCCCTCCGTGTCCCTCTTGTCCCAGAGGTGCTGCCAGCACTGCAGGTGCCCCAGCAGTGCCAGCACAGGGACGGGCCCAGCGCACCCGCGCATGCGCAGTGGGGGGGGGGGGGCCCATCGCCCCCGCGCATGCGCAGTGGTGTGGGGGGGGCCCAGCGCGCCCGCGCATGCGCAGTGGGGGTGGGGGGGGCCGTCCAGCTCGCCCGCGCATGCGCAGTGGGGTGGGGGTAGGGCCAGCGCCCCCGCGCATGCGCAGTGGGGGGTCGGGGGGGCCCAGCGCGCCCGCGCATGCGCAGTGGTGTGTGGGGGGGTAGGGCCATCGCCCCCGCGCATGCGCAGTGGGGTGGGGGGCCGGCCGGCGCGCCCGCGCATGCGCAGTGGGGGTGGGGGGGGGGGGGGGGGCCCAGCGCGCCCGCGCATGCGCAGTGGTGTGGGGGGGGCCCAGCGCGCCCGCGCATGCGCAGTGGGGGTGGGGGGGCCGTCCAGCTCTCCCGCGCATGCGCAGTGGGGTGGGGGTAGGGCCAGCGCACCCGCGCATGCGCAGTGGGGGGTGGGGGGGCTCGGCCATCGCCCCCGCGCATGCGCAGTGGGGTGGGGGGCCGGCCGGCGCGCCCGCGCATGCGCAGTGGGGGTGGGGGGGGCCGTCCAGCTCTCCCGCGCATGCGCAGTGGGGTGGGGGGCCGGCCAGCGCGCCCGCGCATGCGCAGTGGGAGGGGGGTTAGGGCCAGCGCGCCCGCGCATGCGCAGTGGGGTGGGGGGGGCCCAGCCTGGGGGTGCCTTTTGTTCTGGTCCTCCGTGGGGCTGCCTTGAGAGAGGAATCAAGGTTGGAAAAGACCTCGGAGATCACTGAGTGCCACCAGCAGCAGCACGGCCAGCGCTGACCACGTCCGCCCATGCCACAGCCACAGGTGTTGGAGCACTCCCAGGGGTGGGCACTCCAAACCTCCCTGGGCAGCTGTGCCAAGGCCTGAGCGCCCTTTCCATGGAGGAATTTCCCCAATATCCACCCTGAGCCTCCCCTGGCCCAGCCTGAGGCCGTTCCCTCTCCTCCTGTCCCTGTTCCCTGGGAGCAGAACCCGACCCCCCCGGCTGCCCCCTCCTGTCAGGGACTTGTGCAGAGCCACAAGGTCCCGCCTGAGCCTCCTTTGCTCCGGGCTGTGCCCCTTTCCCAGCTCTCTCAGGAACTCTCCAGCCCCTTGCCAGCTCCGTTCCGTTGCCTGGACTCGCTCCAGCCCCTCCGTGTCCCTCTTGTCCCAGAGGTGCTGCCAGCACTGCAGGTGCCCCAGCAGTGCCAGCACAGGGACGGGCCCAGCGCACCCGCGCATGCGCAGTGGTGTGGGGGGGGCCCAGCGCGCCCGCGCATGCGCAGTGGGGGTGGGGGGGGCCGTCCAGCTCTCCCGCGCATGCGCAGTGGGGTGGGGGTAGGGCCAGCACACCCGCGCATGCGCAGTGGGGGGTGGGGGGGGCCCAGCGCGCCCGCGCATGCGCAGTGGTGTGGGGGGGGGGTCGGCCATCGCCCCCGCGCATGCGCAGTGGGGTGGGGGGCCGGCCGGCGCGCCCGCGCATGCGCAGTGGGGGTGGGGGGGCCGGCCAGCGCGCCCGCGCATGCGCAGTGGGGTGGGGGTAGGGCCAGCGCCCCCGCGCATGCGCAGTGGGGTGGGGGGGGCCCAGCCTGGGGGTGCCTTTTGTTCTGGTCCTCCGTGGGGCTGCCTTGAGAGCGGAATCAAGGTTGGAAAAGACCTCGGAGATCACTGAGTGCCACCAGCAGCAGCACGGCCAGCGCTGACCACGTCCGCCCATGCCACAGCCACAGGTGTTGGAGCACTCCCAGGGGTGGGCACTCCAAACCTCCCTGGGCAGCTGTGCCAAGGCCTGAGCGCCCTTTCCATGGAGGAATTTCCCCAATATCCACCCTGAGCCTCCCCTGGCCCAGCCTGAGGCCGTTCCCTCTCCTCCTGTCCCTGTTCCCTGGGAGCAGAACCCGACCCCCCCGGCTGCCCCCTCCTGTCAGGGACTTGTGCAGAGCCACAAGGTCCCGCCTGAGCCTCCTTTGCTCCGGGCTGTGCCCCTTTCCCAGCTCTCTCAGGAACTCTCCAGCCCCTTGCCAGCTCCGTTCCGTTGCCTGGACTCGCTCCAGCCCCTCCGTGTCCCTCTTGTCCCAGAGGTGCTGCCAGCACTGCAGGTGCCCCAGCAGTGCCAGCACAGGGACGGGCCCAGCGCACCCGCGCATGCGCAGTGGGGGGGGGGGGCCCCAGCGCGCCCGCGCATGCGCAGTGGTGTGGGGGGGGCCCAGCGCGCCCGCGCATGCGCAGTGGGGGTGGGGGGGGCCGTCCAGCTCTCCCGCGCATGCGCAGTGGGGTGGGGGTAGGGCCAGCACACCCGCGCATGCGCAGTGGGGGGTGGGGGGGGCCCAGCGCGCCCGCGCATGCGCAGTGGGGGTGGGGGGGCCGTCCAGCTCTCCCGCGCATGCGCAGTGGGGTGGGGGTAGGGCCAGCGCCCCCGCGCATGCGCAGTGGGGTGGGGGGCCGGCCAGCGCGCCCGCGCATGCGCAGTGGGAGGGGGGGTAGGGCCAGCGCGCCCGCGCATGCGCAGTGGGGTGGGGGGGGCCCAGCCTGGGGGTGCCTTTTGTTCTGGTCCTCCGTGGGGCTGCCTTGAGAGCGGAATCAAGGTTGGAAAAGACCTCGGAGATCACTGAGTGCCACCAGCAGCAGCACGGCCAGCGCTGACCACGTCCGCCCATGCCACAGCCACAGGTGTTGGAGCACTCCCAGGGGTGGGCACTCCAAACCTCCCTGGGCAGCTGTGCCAAGGCCTGAGCGCCCTTTCCATGGAGGAATTTCCCCAATATCCACCCTGAGCCTCCCGTGGCCCAGCCTGAGGCCGTTCCCTCTCCTCCTGTCCCTGTTCCCTGGGAGCAGAACCCGACCCCCCCGGCTGCCCCCTCCTGTCAGGGACTTGTGCAGAGCCACAAGGTCCCGCCTGAGCCTCCTTTGCTCCGGGCTGTGCCCCTTTCCCAGCTCTCTCAGGAACTCTCCAGCCCCTTGCCAGCTCCGTTCCGTTGCCTGGACTCGCTCCAGCCCCTCCGTGTCCCTCTTGTCCCAGAGGTGCTGCCAGCACTGCAGGTGCCCCAGCAGTGCCAGCACAGGGACGGGCCCAGCGCACCCGCGCATGCGCAGTGGGGATGGGGGGGGGGGGGGGCCCAGCGCGCCCGCGCATGCGCAGTGGTGTGGGGGAGCCCAGCGCGCCCGCGCATGCGCAGTGGGGGTGGGGGGGCCGTCCAGCTCTCCCGCGCATGCGCAGTTGGGTGGAGGGCCGGCCAGCGCGCCCGCGCATGCGCAGTGGGAGGGGGGGTAGGGCCAGCGCGCCCGCGCATGCTCAGTGGGGTGGGGGGGGCCCAGCCTGGGGGTGCCTTTTGTTCTGGTCCTCCGTGGGGCTGCCTTGAGAGCGGAATCAAGGTTGGAAAAGACCTCGGAGATCACTGAGTGCCACCAGCAGCAGCACGGCCAGCGCTGACCACGTCCGCCCATGCCACAGCCACAGGTGTTGGAGCACTCCCAGGGGTGGGCACTCCAAACCTCCCTGGGCAGCTGTGCCAAGGCCTGAGCGCCCTTTCCATGGAGGAATTTCCCCAATATCCACCCTGAGCCTCCCCTGGCCCAGCCTGAGGCCGTTCCCTCTCCTCCTGTCCCTGTTCCCTGGGAGCAGAACCCGACCCCCCCGGCTGCCCCCTCCTGTCAGGGACTTGTGCAGAGCCACAAGGTCCCGCCTGAGCTTCCTTTGCTCCGGGCTGTGCCCCTTTCCCAGCTGTCTCAGGAACTCTCCAGCCCCTTGCCAGCTCCGTTCCCTTGCCTGGACTCGCTCCAGCCCCTCCGTGTCCCTCTTGTCCCAGAGGTGCTGCCAGCACTGCAGGTGCCCCAGCAGTGCCAGCACAGGGACGGGCCCAGCGCACCCGCGCATGCGCAGTGGTGTGGGGGGGGGCCCATCGCCCCCGCGCATGCGCAGTGGTGTGGGGGGGGCCCAGCGCGCCCGCGCATGCGCAGTGGGGGTGGGGGGGCCGTCCAGCTCGCCCGCGCATGCGCAGTGGGGTGGGGGTAGGGCCAGCGCCCCCGCGCATGCGCAGTGGGGGGTCGGGGGGGCCCAGCGCGCCCGCGCATGCGCAGTGGTGTGTGGGGGGGTAGGGCCATCGCCCCCGCGCATGCGCAGTGGGGTGGGGGGCCGGCCGGCGCGCCCGCGCATGCGCAGTGGGGGTGGGGGGGGGGGGGGGCCCAGCGCGCCCGCGCATGCGCAGTGGGGTGGGGGGGGGGGGCCCAGCGCGCCCGCGCATGCGCAGTGGGGGTGGGGGGGCCGTCCAGCTCTCCCGCGCATGCGCAGTGGGGTGGGGGTAGGGCCAGCGCACCCGCGCATGCGCAGTGGGGGGTGGGGGGGCTCGGCCATCGCCCCCGCGCATGCGCAGTGGGGTGGGGGGCCGGCCGGCGCGCCCGCGCATGCGCAGTGGGGGTGGGGGGGGCCGTCCAGCTCTCCCGCGCATGCGCAGTGGGGTGGGGGGCCGGCCAGCGCCCCCGCGCATGCGCAGTGGTGTGGGGGGGGCCCAGCGCGCCCGCGCATGCGCAGTGGGGGTGGGGGGGGCCGTCCAGCTCGCCCGCGCATGCGCAGTGGGGTGGGGGTAGGGCCAGCGCCCCCGCGCATGCGCAGTGGGGGGTCGGGGGGGCCCAGCGCGCCCGCGCATGCGCAGTGGGGGTGGGGGGGGGGGGGCCCAGCGCGCCCGCGCATGCGCAGTGGGGTGGGGGGGGCCCAGCGCGCCCGCGCATGCGCAGTGGGGGGGGGGGGCCGTCCAGCTCTCCCGCGCATGCGCAGTGGGGTGGGGGTAGGGCCAGCGCACCCGCGCATGCGCAGTGGGGGGTGGGGGGGGGTCGGCCATCGCCCCCGCGCATGCGCAGTGGGGTGGGGGGCCGGCCGGCGCGCCCGCGCATGCGCAGTGGGGGTGGGGGGGGCCGTCCAGCTCTCCCGCGCATGCGCAGTGGGGTGGGGGGCCGGCCAGCGCCCCCGCGCATTCGCAGTGGGGTGGGGGGCCGGCCAGCGCGCCCGCGCATGCGCAGTGGGAGGGGGGGTAGGGCCAGCGCGCCCGCGCATGCGCAGTGGGGTGGGGGGGGCCCAGCCTGGGGGTGCCTTTTGTTCTGGTCCTCCGTGGGGCTGCCTTGAGAGCGGAATCAAGGTTGGAAAAGACCTCGGAGATCACTGAGTGCCACCAGCAGCAGCACGGCCAGCGCTGACCACGTCCGCCCATGCCACAGCCACAGGTGTTGGAGCACTCCCAGGGGTGGGCACTCCAAACCTCCCTGGGCAGCTGTGCCAAGGCCTGAGCGCCCTTTCCATGGAGGAATTTCCCCAATATCCACCCTGAGCCTCCCCTGGCCCAGCCTGAGGCCGTTCCCTCTCCTCCTGTCCCTGTTCCCTGGGAGCAGAACCCGACCCCCCCGGCTGCCCCCTCCTGTCAGGGACTTGTGCAGAGCCACAAGGTCCCGCCTGAGCTTCCTTTGCTCCGGGCTGTGCCCCTTTCCCAGCTGTCTCAGGAACTCTCCAGCCCCTTGCCAGCTCCGTTCCCTTGCCTGGACTCGCTCCAGCCCCTCCGTGTCCCTCTTGTCCCAGAGGTGCTGCCAGCACTGCAGGTGCCCCAGCAGTGCCAGCACAGGGACGGGCCCAGCGCACCCGCGCATGCGCAGTGGGGGGGGGGGGGGGGCCCATCGCCCCCGCGCATGCGCAGTGGTGTGGGGGGGGCCCAGCGCACCCGCGCATGCGCAGTGGGGGTGGGGGGGGCCGTCCAGCTCGCCCGCGCATGCGCAGTGGGGTGGGGGTAGGGCCAGCGCCCCCGCGCATGCGCAGTGGGGGGTCGGGGGGGCCCAGCGCGCCCGCGCATGCGCAGTGGTGTGTGGGGGGGTAGGGCCATCGCCCCCGCGCATGCGCAGTGGGGTGGGGGGCCGGCCGGCGCGCCCGCGCATGCGCAGTGGGGGTGGGGGGGGGGGGGCCCAGCGCGCCCGCGCATGCGCAGTGGGGTGGGGGGGGCCCAGCGCGCCCGCGCATGCGCAGTGGGGGGGGGGGGGCCGTCCAGCTCTCCCGCGCATGCGCAGTGGGGTGGGGGTAGGGCCAGCACACCCGCGCATGCGCAGTGGGGGGTGGGGGGGGCCCAGCGCGCCCGCGCATGCGCAGTGGTGTGGGGGGGGGGTCGGCCATCGCCCCCGCGCATGCGCAGTGGGGTGGGGGGCCGGCCGGCGCGCCCGCGCATGCGCAGTGGGGGTGGGGGGGCCGGCCAGCGCGCCCGCGCATGCGCAGTGGGGTGGGGGTAGGGCCAGCGCCCCCGCGCATGCGCAGTGGGGTGGGGGGGGCCCAGCCTGGGGGTGCCTTTTGTTCTGGTCCTCCGTGGGGCTGCCTTGAGAGCGGAATCAAGGTTGGAAAAGACCTCGGAGATCACTGAGTGCCACCAGCAGCAGCACGGCCAGCGCTGACCACGTCCGCCCATGCCACAGCCACAGGTGTTGGAGCACTCCCAGGGGTGGGCACTCCAAACCTCCCTGGGCAGCTGTGCCAAGGCCTGAGCGCCCTTTCCATGGAGGAATTTCCCCAATATCCACCCTGAGCCTCCCCTGGCCCAGCCTGAGGCCGTTCCCTCTCCTCCTGTCCCTGTTCCCTGGGAGCAGAACCCGACCCCCCCGGCTGCCCCCTCCTGTCAGGGACTTGTGCAGAGCCACAAGGTCCCGCCTGAGCCTCCTTTGCTCCGGGCTGTGCCCCTTTCCCAGCTCTCTCAGGAACTCTCCAGCCCCTTGCCAGCTCCGTTCCGTTGCCTGGACTCGCTCCAGCCCCTCCGTGTCCCTCTTGTCCCAGAGGTGCTGCCAGCACTGCAGGTGCCCCAGCAGTGCCAGCACAGGGACGGGCCCAGCGCACCCGCGCATGCGCAGTGGGGGGGGGGGGGGGGCCCCAGCGCGCCCGCGCATGCGCAGTGGTGTGGGGGGGGCCCAGCGCGCCCGCGCATGCGCAGTGGGGGTGGGGGGGGCCGTCCAGCTCTCCCGCGCATGCGCAGTGGGGTGGGGGTAGGGCCAGCACACCCGCGCATGCGCAGTGGGGGGTGGGGGGGGCCCAGCGCGCCCGCGCATGCGCAGTGGGCTGGGGGGGGGTCGGCCATCGCCCCCGCGCATGCGCAGTGGGGTGGGGGGCCGGCCGGCGCGCCCGCGCATGCGCAGTGGGGGTGGGGGGGGCCGTCCAGCTCTCCCGCGCATGCGCAGTGGGGTGGGGGTAGGGCCAGCGCCCCCGCGCATGCGCAGTGGGGTGGGGGGCCGGCCAGCGCGCCCGCGCATGTGCAGTGGGAGGGGGGGTAGGGCCAGCGCGCCCGCGCATGCGCAGTGGGGTGGGGGGGGCCCAGCCTGGGGGTGCCTTTTGTTCTGGTCCTCATGGGGCTGCCTTGAGAGCGGAATCAAGGTTGGAAAAGACCTCGGAGATCACTGAGTGCCACCAGCAGCAGCACGGCCAGCGCTGACCACGTCCGCCCATGCCACAGCCACAGGTGTTGGAGCACTCCCAGGGGTGGGCACTCCAAACCTCCCTGGGCAGCTGTGCCAAGGCCTGAGCGCCCTTTCCATGGAGGAATTTCCCCAATATCCACCCTGAGCCTCCCCTGGCCCAGCCTGAGGCCGTTCCCTCTCCTCCTGTCCCTGTTCCCTGGGAGCAGAACCCGACCCCCCCGGCTGCCCCCTCCTGTCAGGGACTTGTGCAGAGCCACAAGGTCCCGCCTGAGCCTCCTTTGCTCCGGGCTGTGCCCCTTTCCCAGCTCTCTCAGGAACTCTCCAGCCCCTTGCCAGCTCCGTTCCGTTGCCTGGACTCGCTCCAGCCCCTCCGTGTCCCTCTTGTCCCAGAGGTGCTGCCAGCACTGCAGGTGCCCCAGCAGTGCCAGCACAGGGACGGGCCCAGCGCACCCGCGCATGCGCAGTGGGCAGGGGGGGGGGGCCCAGCGCGCCCGCGCATGCGCAGTGGTGTGTGGGGGGGGCCCAGCGCGCCCGCGCATGCGCAGTGGGGGTGGGGGGGGCCGTCCAGCTCTCCCGCGCGTGCGCAGTGGGGTGGGGGTAGGGCCAGCGCACCCGCGCATGCGCAGTGGGGGGTGGGGGGGGGCCCAGCGCACCCGCGCATGCGCAGTGGGGTGGGGGGGGGGTCGGCCATCGCCCCCGCGCATGCGCAGTGGGGTGGGGGGCCGGCCGGAGCACCCGCGCAAGCGCAGTGGGGGTGGGGGGGCCGTCCAGCTCTCCCGCGCATGCGCAGTGGGGTGGGGGTAGGGCCAGCGCGCCCGCGCATGCGCAGTGGGGTGGGGGGGGCCCAGCCTGGGGGTGCCTTTTGTTCTGGTCCTCCGTGGGGCTGCCTTGAGAGCGGAATCAAGGTTGGAAAAGACCTCGGAGATCACTGAGTGCCACCAGCAGCAGCACGGCCAGCGCTGACCACGTCCGCCCATGCCACAGCCACAGGTGTTGGAGCACTCCCAGGGGTGGGCACTCCAAACCTCCCTGGGCAGCTGTGCCAAGGCCTGAGCGCCCTTTCCATGGAGGAATTTCCCCAATATCCACCCTGAGCCTCCCCTGGCCCAGCCTGAGGCCGTTCCCTCTCCTCCTGTCCCTGTTCCCTGGGAGCAGAACCCGACCCCCCCGGCTGCCCCCTCCTGTCAGGGACTTGTGCAGAGCCACAAGGTCCCGCCTGAGCCTCCTTTGCTCCGGGCTGTGCCCCTTTCCCAGCTCTCTCAGGAACTCTCCAGCCCCTTGCCAGCTCCGTTCCGTTGCCTGGACTCGCTCCAGCCCCTCCGTGTCCCTCTTGTCCCAGAGGCGCTGCCAGCACTGCAGGTGCCCCAGCAGTGCCAGCACAGGGACGGGCCCAGCGCACCCGCGCATGCGCAGTGGTGTGGGGGGGGCCCAGCGCGCCCGCGCATGCGCAGTGGGGGTGGGGGGGGGCCGTCCATCTCTCCCGCGCATGCGCAGTGGGGTGGGGGTCGGCCATCGCCCCCGCGCATGCGCAGTAGGGGGTGGGGGGGGCCCAGCGCGCCCGCGCATGCGCAGTGGGTGGGGGGGCCGTCCAGCTCTCCCGCGCATGCGCAGTGGGGTGGGGGTAGGGCCTGCGCCCCCGCGCATGCGCAGTGGGGTGGGGGGCCGGCCAGCGCGCCCGCGCATGCGCAGTGGGAGGGGGGGTAGGGCCAGCGCGCCCGCGCATGCGCAGTGGGGTGGGGGGGGCCCAGCCTGGGGGTGCCTTTTGTTCTGGTCCTCCGTGGGGCTGCCTTGAGAGCGGAATCAAGGTTGGAAAAGACCTCGGAGATCACTGAGTGCCACCAGCAGCAGCACGGCCAGCGCTGACCACGTCCGCCCATGCCACAGCCACAGGTGTTGGAGCACTCCCAGGGGTGGGCACTCCAAACCTCCCTGGGCAGCTGTGCCAAGGCCTGAGCGCCCTTTCCATGGAGGAATTTCCCCAATATCCACCCTGAGCCTCCCCTGGCCCAGCCTGAGGCCGTTCCCTCTCCTCCTGTCCCTGTTCCCTGGGAGCAGAACCCGACCCCCCCGGCTGCCCCCTCCTGTCAGGGACTTGTGCAGAGCCACAAGGTCCCGCCTGAGCTTCCTTTGCTCCGGGCTGTGCCCCTTTCCCAGCTGTCTCAGGAACTCTCCAGCCCCTTGCCAGCTCCGTTCCCTTGCCTGGACTCGCTCCAGCCCCTCCGTGTCCCTCTTGTCCCAGAGGTGCTGCCAGCACTGCAGGTGCCCCAGCAGTGCCAGCACAGGGACGGGCCCAGCGCACCCGCGCATGCGCAGTGGGGGGGGGGGGGGCCCATCGCCCCCGCGCATGCGCAGTGGTGTGGGGGGGGCCCAGCGCGCCCGCGCATGCGCAGTGGGGGTGGGGGGGGCCGTCCAGCTCGCCCGCGCATGCGCAGTGGGGTGGGGGTAGGGCCAGCGCCCCCGCGCATGCGCAGTGGGGGGTCGGGGGGGCCCAGCGCGCCCGCGCATGCGCAGTGGTGTGTGGGGGGGGTAGGGCCATCGCCCCCGCGCATGCACAGTGGGGTGGGGGGCCGGCCGGCGCGCCCGCGCATGCGCAGTGGGGGTGGGGGGGGGGGGGCCCAGCGCGCCCGCGCATGCGCAGTGGGGTGGGGGGGGGGGGCCCAGCGCGCCCGCGCATGCGCAGTGGGGGTGGGGGGGCCGTCCAGCTCTCCCGCGCATGCGCAGTGGGGTGGGGGTAGGGCCAGCGCACCCGCGCATCCGCAGTGGGGGGTGGGGGGGCTCGGCCATCGCCCCCGCGCATGCGCAGTGGGGTGGGGGGCCGGCCGGCGCGCCCGCGCATGCGCAGTGGGGGTGGGGGGGGCCGTCCAGCTCTCCCGCGCATGCGCAGTGGGGTGGGGGGCCGGCCAGCGCCCCCGCGCATGCGCAGTGGGGTGGGGGGCCGGCCAGCGCGCCCGCGCATGCGCAGTGGGAGGGGGGGTAGGGCCAGCGCGCCCGCGCATGCGCAGTGGGGTGGGGGGGGCCCAGCCTGGGGGTGCCTTTTGTTCTGGTCCTCCGTGGGGCTGCCTTGAGAGCGGAATCAAGGTTGGAAAAGACCTCGGAGATCACTGAGTGCCACCAGCAGCAGCACGGCCAGCGCTGACCACGTCCGCCCATGCCACAGCCACAGGTGTTGGAGCACTCCCAGGGGTGGGCACTCCAAACCTCCCTGGGCAGCTGTGCCAAGGCCTGAGCGCCCTTTCCATGGAGGAATTTCCCCAATATCCACCCTGAGCCTCCCCTGGCCCAGCCTGAGGCCGTTCCCTCTCCTCCTGTCCCTGTTCCCTGGGAGCAGAACCCGACCCCCCCGGCTGCCCCCTCCTGTCAGGGACTTGTGCAGAGCCACAAGGTCCCGCCTGAGCCTCCTTTGCTCCGGGCTGTGCCCCTTTCCCAGCTCTCTCAGGAACTCTCCAGCCCCTTGCCAGCTCCGTTCCGTTGCCTGGACTCGCTCCAGCCCCTCCGTGTCCCTCTTGTCCCAGAGGTGCTGCCAGCACTGCAGGTGCCCCAGCAGTGCCAGCACAGGGACGGGCCCAGCGCACCCGCGCATGCGCAGTGGTGTGGGGGGGGCCCAGCGCGCCCGCGCATGCGCAGTGGGGGTGGGGGGGGCCGTCCAGCTCTCCCGCGCATGCGCAGTGGGGTGGGGGTAGGGCCAGCACACCCGCGCATGCGCAGTGGGGGGTGGGGGGGGCCCAGCGCGCCCGCGCATGCGCAGTGGGGGTGGGGGGGCCGTCCAGCTCTCCCGCGCATGCGCAGTGGGGTGGGGGTAGGGCCAGCGCCCCCGCGCATGCGCAGTGGGGTGGGGGGCCGGCCAGCGCGCCCGCGCATGCGCAGTGGGAGGGGGGGTAGGGCCAGCGCGCCCGCGCATGCGCAGTGGGGTGGGGGGGGCCCAGCCTGGGGGTGCCTTTTGTTCTGGTCCTCCGTGGGGCTGCCTTGAGAGCGGAATCAAGGTTGGAAAAGACCTCGGAGATCACTGAGTGCCACCAGCAGCAGCACGGCCAGCGCTGACCACGTCCGCCCATGCCACAGCCACAGGTGTTGGAGCACTCCCAGGGGTGGGCACTCCAAACCTCCCTGGGCAGCTGTGCCAAGGCCTGAGCGCCCTTTCCATGGAGGAATTTCCCCAATATCCACCCTGAGCCTCCCGTGGCCCAGCCTGAGGCCGTTCCCTCTCCTCCTGTCCCTGTTCCCTGGGAGCAGAACCCGACCCCCCCGGCTGCCCCCTCCTGTCAGGGACTTGTGCAGAGCCACAAGGTCCCGCCTGAGCCTCCTTTGCTCCGGGCTGTGCCCCTTTCCCAGCTCTCTCAGGAACTCTCCAGCCCCTTGCCAGCTCCGTTCCGTTGCCTGGACTCGCTCCAGCCCCTCCGTGTCCCTCTTGTCCCAGAGGTGCTGCCAGCACTGCAGGTGCCCCAGCAGTGCCAGCACAGGGACGGGCCCAGCGCACCCGCGCATGCGCAGTGGGGATGGGGGGGGGGGGGGGCCCAGCGCGCCCGCGCATGCGCAGTGGTGTGGGGGAGCCCAGCGCGCCCGCGCATGCGCAGTGGGGGTGGGGGGGCCGTCCAGCTCTCCCGCGCATGCGCAGTTGGGTGGAGGGCCGGCCAGCGCGCCCGCGCATGCGCAGTGGGAGGGGGGGTAGGGCCAGCGCGCCCGCGCATGCTCAGTGGGGTGGGGGGGGCCCAGCCTGGGGGTGCCTTTTGTTCTGGTCCTCCGTGGGGCTGCCTTGAGAGCGGAATCAAGGTTGGAAAAGACCTCGGAGATCACTGAGTGCCACCAGCAGCAGCACGGCCAGCGCTGACCACGTCCGCCCATGCCACAGCCACAGGTGTTGGAGCACTCCCAGGGGTGGGCACTCCAAACCTCCCTGGGCAGCTGTGCCAAGGCCTGAGCGCCCTTTCCATGGAGGAATTTCCCCAATATCCACCCTGAGCCTCCCCTGGCCCAGCCTGAGGCCGTTCCCTCTCCTCCTGTCCCTGTTCCCTGGGAGCAGAACCCGACCCCCCCGGCTGCCCCCTCCTGTCAGGGACTTGTGCAGAGCCACAAGGTCCCGCCTGAGCTTCCTTTGCTCCGGGCTGTGCCCCTTTCCCAGCTGTCTCAGGAACTCTCCAGCCCCTTGCCAGCTCCGTTCCCTTGCCTGGACTCGCTCCAGCCCCTCCGTGTCCCTCTTGTCCCAGAGGTGCTGCCAGCACTGCAGGTGCCCCAGCAGTGCCAGCACAGGGACGGGCCCAGCGCACCCGCGCATGCGCAGTGGTGTGGGGGGGGCCCATCGCCCCCGCGCATGCGCAGTGGTGTGGGGGGGGCCCAGCGCGCCCGCGCATGCGCAGTGGGGGTGGGGGGGGCCGTCCAGCTCGCCCGCGCATGCGCAGTGGGGTGGGGGTAGGGCCAGCGCCCCCGCGCATGCGCAGTGGGGGGTCGGGGGGGCCCAGCGCGCCCGCGCATGCGCAGTGGTGTGTGGGGGGGTAGGGCCATCGCCCCCGCGCATGCGCAGTGGGGTGGGGGGCCGGCCGGCGCGCCCGCGCATGCGCAGTGGGGGTGGGGGGGGGGGGGGGCCCAGCGCGCCCGCGCATGCGCAGTGGGGTGGGGGGGGGGGCCCAGCGCGCCCGCGCATGCGCAGTGGGGGTGGGGGGGCCGTCCAGCTCTCCCGCGCATGCGCAGTGGGGTGGGGGTAGGGCCAGCGCACCCGCGCATGCGCAGTGGGGGGTGGGGGGGCTCGGCCATCGCCCCCGCGCATGCGCAGTGGGGTGGGGGGCCGGCCGGCGCGCCCGCGCATGCGCAGTGGGGGTGGGGGGGGCCGTCCAGCTCTCCCGCGCATGCGCAGTGGGGTGGGGGGCCGGCCAGCGCCCCCGCGCATGCGCAGTGGTGTGGGGGGGGCCCAGCGCGCCCGCGCATGCGCAGTGGGGGTGGGGGGGGCCGTCCAGCTCGCCCGCGCATGCGCAGTGGGGTGGGGGTAGGGCCAGCGCCCCCGCGCATGCGCAGTGGGGGGTCGGGGGGGCCCAGCGCGCCCGCGCATGCGCAGTGGGGGTGGGGGGGGGGGGGCCCAGCGCGCCCGCGCATGCGCAGTGGGGTGGGGGGGGCCCAGCGCGCCCGCGCATGCGCAGTGGGGGGGGGGGGCCGTCCAGCTCTCCCGCGCATGCGCAGTGGGGTGGGGGTAGGGCCAGCGCACCCGCGCATGCGCAGTGGGGGGTGGGGGGGGGTCGGCCATCGCCCCCGCGCATGCGCAGTGGGGTGGGGGGCCGGCCGGCGCGCCCGCGCATGCGCAGTGGGGGTGGGGGGGGCCGTCCAGCTCTCCCGCGCATGCGCAGTGGGGTGGGGGGCCGGCCAGCGCCCCCGCGCATTCGCAGTGGGGTGGGGGGCCGGCCAGCGCGCCCGCGCATGCGCAGTGGGAGGGGGGGTAGGGCCAGCGCGCCCGCGCATGCGCAGTGGGGTGGGGGGGGCCCAGCCTGGGGGTGCCTTTTGTTCTGGTCCTCCGTGGGGCTGCCTTGAGAGCGGAATCAAGGTTGGAAAAGACCTCGGAGATCACTGAGTGCCACCAGCAGCAGCACGGCCAGCGCTGACCACGTCCGCCCATGCCACAGCCACAGGTGTTGGAGCACTCCCAGGGGTGGGCACTCCAAACCTCCCTGGGCAGCTGTGCCAAGGCCTGAGCGCCCTTTCCATGGAGGAATTTCCCCAATATCCACCCTGAGCCTCCCCTGGCCCAGCCTGAGGCCGTTCCCTCTCCTCCTGTCCCTGTTCCCTGGGAGCAGAACCCGACCCCCCCGGCTGCCCCCTCCTGTCAGGGACTTGTGCAGAGCCACAAGGTCCCGCCTGAGCTTCCTTTGCTCCGGGCTGTGCCCCTTTCCCAGCTGTCTCAGGAACTCTCCAGCCCCTTGCCAGCTCCGTTCCCTTGCCTGGACTCGCTCCAGCCCCTCCGTGTCCCTCTTGTCCCAGAGGTGCTGCCAGCACTGCAGGTGCCCCAGCAGTGCCAGCACAGGGACGGGCCCAGCGCACCCGCGCATGCGCAGTGGGGGGGGGGGGGGGGGCCCATCGCCCCCGCGCATGCGCAGTGGTGTGGGGGGGGCCCAGCGCACCCGCGCATGCGCAGTGGGGGTGGGGGGGGCCGTCCAGCTCGCCCGCGCATGCGCAGTGGGGTGGGGGTAGGGCCAGCGCCCCCGCGCATGCGCAGTGGGGGGTCGGGGGGGCCCAGCGCGCCCGCGCATGCGCAGTGGTGTGTGGGGGGGTAGGGCCATCGCCCCCGCGCATGCGCAGTGGGGTGGGGGGCCGGCCGGCGCGCCCGCGCATGCGCAGTGGGGGTGGGGGGGGGGGGGCCCAGCGCGCCCGCGCATGCGCAGTGGGGTGGGGGGGGCCCAGCGCGCCCGCGCATGCGCAGTGGGGGGGGGGGGGCCGTCCAGCTCTCCCGCGCATGCGCAGTGGGGTGGGGGTAGGGCCAGCACACCCGCGCATGCGCAGTGGGGGGTGGGGGGGGCCCAGCGCGCCCGCGCATGCGCAGTGGTGTGGGGGGGGGGTCGGCCATCGCCCCCGCGCATGCGCAGTGGGGTGGGGGGCCGGCCGGCGCGCCCGCGCATGCGCAGTGGGGGTGGGGGGGCCGGCCAGCGCGCCCGCGCATGCGCAGTGGGGTGGGGGTAGGGCCAGCGCCCCCGCGCATGCGCAGTGGGGTGGGGGGGGCCCAGCCTGGGGGTGCCTTTTGTTCTGGTCCTCCGTGGGGCTGCCTTGAGAGCGGAATCAAGGTTGGAAAAGACCTCGGAGATCACTGAGTGCCACCAGCAGCAGCACGGCCAGCGCTGACCACGTCCGCCCATGCCACAGCCACAGGTGTTGGAGCACTCCCAGGGGTGGGCACTCCAAACCTCCCTGGGCAGCTGTGCCAAGGCCTGAGCGCCCTTTCCATGGAGGAATTTCCCCAATATCCACCCTGAGCCTCCCCTGGCCCAGCCTGAGGCCGTTCCCTCTCCTCCTGTCCCTGTTCCCTGGGAGCAGAACCCGACCCCCCCGGCTGCCCCCTCCTGTCAGGGACTTGTGCAGAGCCACAAGGTCCCGCCTGAGCCTCCTTTGCTCCGGGCTGTGCCCCTTTCCCAGCTCTCTCAGGAACTCTCCAGCCCCTTGCCAGCTCCGTTCCGTTGCCTGGACTCGCTCCAGCCCCTCCGTGTCCCTCTTGTCCCAGAGGTGCTGCCAGCACTGCAGGTGCCCCAGCAGTGCCAGCACAGGGACGGGCCCAGCGCACCCGCGCATGCGCAGTGGGGGGGGGGGGGGGGCCCCAGCGCGCCCGCGCATGCGCAGTGGTGTGGGGGGGGCCCAGCGCGCCCGCGCATGCGCAGTGGGGGTGGGGGGGGCCGTCCAGCTCTCCCGCGCATGCGCAGTGGGGTGGGGGTAGGGCCAGCACACCCGCGCATGCGCAGTGGGGGGTGGGGGGGGCCCAGCGCGCCCGCGCATGCGCAGTGGGCTGGGGGGGGGTCGGCCATCGCCCCCGCGCATGCGCAGTGGGGTGGGGGGCCGGCCGGCGCGCCCGCGCATGCGCAGTGGGGGTGGGGGGGGCCGTCCAGCTCTCCCGCGCATGCGCAGTGGGGTGGGGGTAGGGCCAGCGCCCCCGCGCATGCGCAGTGGGGTGGGGGGCCGGCCAGCGCGCCCGCGCATGTGCAGTGGGAGGGGGGGTAGGGCCAGCGCGCCCGCGCATGCGCAGTGGGGTGGGGGGGGCCCAGCCTGGGGGTGCCTTTTGTTCTGGTCCTCATGGGGCTGCCTTGAGAGCGGAATCAAGGTTGGAAAAGACCTCGGAGATCACTGAGTGCCACCAGCAGCAGCACGGCCAGCGCTGACCACGTCCGCCCATGCCACAGCCACAGGTGTTGGAGCACTCCCAGGGGTGGGCACTCCAAACCTCCCTGGGCAGCTGTGCCAAGGCCTGAGCGCCCTTTCCATGGAGGAATTTCCCCAATATCCACCCTGAGCCTCCCCTGGCCCAGCCTGAGGCCGTTCCCTCTCCTCCTGTCCCTGTTCCCTGGGAGCAGAACCCGACCCCCCCGGCTGCCCCCTCCTGTCAGGGACTTGTGCAGAGCCACAAGGTCCCGCCTGAGCCTCCTTTGCTCCGGGCTGTGCCCCTTTCCCAGCTCTCTCAGGAACTCTCCAGCCCCTTGCCAGCTCCGTTCCGTTGCCTGGACTCGCTCCAGCCCCTCCGTGTCCCTCTTGTCCCAGAGGTGCTGCCAGCACTGCAGGTGCCCCAGCAGTGCCAGCACAGGGACGGGCCCAGCGCACCCGCGCATGCGCAGTGGGCAGGGGGGGGGGGCCCAGCGCGCCCGCGCATGCGCAGTGGTGTGTGGGGGGGGCCCAGCGCGCCCGCGCATGCGCAGTGGGGGTGGGGGGGGCCGTCCAGCTCTCCCGCGCGTGCGCAGTGGGGTGGGGGTAGGGCCAGCGCACCCGCGCATGCGCAGTGGGGGGTGGGGGGGGGCCCAGCGCACCCGCGCATGCGCAGTGGGGTGGGGGGGGGGTCGGCCATCGCCCCCGCGCATGCGCAGTGGGGTGGGGGGCCGGCCGGAGCACCCGCGCAAGCGCAGTGGGGGTGGGGGGGCCGTCCAGCTCTCCCGCGCATGCGCAGTGGGGTGGGGGTAGGGCCAGCGCGCCCGCGCATGCGCAGTGGGGTGGGGGGGGCCCAGCCTGGGGGTGCCTTTTGTTCTGGTCCTCCGTGGGGCTGCCTTGAGAGCGGAATCAAGGTTGGAAAAGACCTCGGAGATCACTGAGTGCCACCAGCAGCAGCACGGCCAGCGCTGACCACGTCCGCCCATGCCACAGCCACAGGTGTTGGAGCACTCCCAGGGGTGGGCACTCCAAACCTCCCTGGGCAGCTGTGCCAAGGCCTGAGCGCCCTTTCCATGGAGGAATTTCCCCAATATCCACCCTGAGCCTCCCCTGGCCCAGCCTGAGGCCGTTCCCTCTCCTCCTGTCCCTGTTCCCTGGGAGCAGAACCCGACCCCCCCGGCTGCCCCCTCCTGTCAGGGACTTGTGCAGAGCCACAAGGTCCCGCCTGAGCCTCCTTTGCTCCGGGCTGTGCCCCTTTCCCAGCTCTCTCAGGAACTCTCCAGCCCCTTGCCAGCTCCGTTCCGTTGCCTGGACTCGCTCCAGCCCCTCCGTGTCCCTCTTGTCCCAGAGGCGCTGCCAGCACTGCAGGTGCCCCAGCAGTGCCAGCACAGGGACGGGCCCAGCGCACCCGCGCATGCGCAGTGGTGTGGGGGGGGCCCAGCGCGCCCGCGCATGCGCAGTGGGGGTGGGGGGGGGCCGTCCATCTCTCCCGCGCATGCGCAGTGGGGTGGGGGTCGGCCATCGCCCCCGCGCATGCGCAGTAGGGGGTGGGGGGGGCCCAGCGCGCCCGCGCATGCGCAGTGGGTGGGGGGGCCGTCCAGCTCTCCCGCGCATGCGCAGTGGGGTGGGGGTAGGGCCTGCGCCCCCGCGCATGCGCAGTGGGGTGGGGGGCCGGCCAGCGCGCCCGCGCATGCGCAGTGGGAGGGGGGGTAGGGCCAGCGCGCCCGCGCATGCGCAGTGGGGTGGGGGGGGCCCAGCCTGGGGGTGCCTTTTGTTCTGGTCCTCCGTGGGGCTGCCTTGAGAGCGGAATCAAGGTTGGAAAAGACCTCGGAGATCACTGAGTGCCACCAGCAGCAGCACGGCCAGCGCTGACCACGTCCGCCCATGCCACAGCCACAGGTGTTGGAGCACTCCCAGGGGTGGGCACTCCAAACCTCCCTGGGCAGCTGTGCCAAGGCCTGAGCGCCCTTTCCATGGAGGAATTTCCCCAATATCCACCCTGAGCCTCCCCTGGCCCAGCCTGAGGCCGTTCCCTCTCCTCCTGTCCCTGTTCCCTGGGAGCAGAACCCGACCCCCCCGGCTGCCCCCTCCTGTCAGGGACTTGTGCAGAGCCACAAGGTCCCGCCTGAGCTTCCTTTGCTCCGGGCTGTGCCCCTTTCCCAGCTGTCTCAGGAACTCTCCAGCCCCTTGCCAGCTCCGTTCCCTTGCCTGGACTCGCTCCAGCCCCTCCGTGTCCCTCTTGTCCCAGAGGTGCTGCCAGCACTGCAGGTGCCCCAGCAGTGCCAGCACAGGGACGGGCCCAGCGCACCCGCGCATGCGCAGTGGGGGGGGGGGGGGCCCATCGCCCCCGCGCATGCGCAGTGGTGTGGGGGGGGCCCAGCGCGCCCGCGCATGCGCAGTGGGGGTGGGGGGGGCCGTCCAGCTCGCCCGCGCATGCGCAGTGGGGTGGGGGTAGGGCCAGCGCCCCCGCGCATGCGCAGTGGGGGGTCGGGGGGGCCCAGCGCGCCCGCGCATGCGCAGTGGTGTGTGGGGGGGGTAGGGCCATCGCCCCCGCGCATGCACAGTGGGGTGGGGGGCCGGCCGGCGCGCCCGCGCATGCGCAGTGGGGGTGGGGGGGGGGGGGCCCAGCGCGCCCGCGCATGCGCAGTGGGGTGGGGGGGGGGGGCCCAGCGCGCCCGCGCATGCGCAGTGGGGGTGGGGGGGCCGTCCAGCTCTCCCGCGCATGCGCAGTGGGGTGGGGGTAGGGCCAGCGCACCCGCGCATCCGCAGTGGGGGGTGGGGGGGCTCGGCCATCGCCCCCGCGCATGCGCAGTGGGGTGGGGGGCCGGCCGGCGCGCCCGCGCATGCGCAGTGGGGGTGGGGGGGGCCGTCCAGCTCTCCCGCGCATGCGCAGTGGGGTGGGGGGCCGGCCAGCGCCCCCGCGCATGCGCAGTGGGGTGGGGGGCCGGCCAGCGCGCCCGCGCATGCGCAGTGGGAGGGGGGGTAGGGCCAGCGCGCCCGCGCATGCGCAGTGGGGTGGGGGGGGCCCAGCCTGGGGGTGCCTTTTGTTCTGGTCCTCCGTGGGGCTGCCTTGAGAGCGGAATCAAGGTTGGAAAAGACCTCGGAGATCACTGAGTGCCACCAGCAGCAGCACGGCCAGCGCTGACCACGTCCGCCCATGCCACAGCCACAGGTGTTGGAGCACTCCCAGGGGTGGGCACTCCAAACCTCCCTGGGCAGCTGTGCCAAGGCCTGAGCGCCCTTTCCATGGAGGAATTTCCCCAATATCCACCCTGAGCCTCCCCTGGCCCAGCCTGAGGCCGTTCCCTCTCCTCCTGTCCCTGTTCCCTGGGAGCAGAACCCGACCCCCCCGGCTGCCCCCTCCTGTCAGGGACTTGTGCAGAGCCACAAGGTCCCGCCTGAGCCTCCTTTGCTCCGGGCTGTGCCCCTTTCCCAGCTCTCTCAGGAACTCTCCAGCCCCTTCCCAGCTCCGTTCCGTTGCCTGGACTCGCTCCAGCCCCTCCGTGTCCCTCTTGTCCCAGAGGTGCTGCCAGCACTGCAGGTGCCCCAGCAGTGCCAGCACAGGGACGGGCCCAGCGCACCCGCGCATGCGCAGTGGTGTGGGGGGGGCCCAGCGCGCCCGCGCATGCGCAGTGGGGGTGGGGGGGGCCGTCCAGCTCTCCCGCGCATGCGCAGTGGGGTGGGGGTAGGGCCAGCACACCCGCGCATGCGCAGTGGGGGGTGGGGGGGGCCCAGCGCGCCCGCGCATGCGCAGTGGTGTGGGGGGGGGGTCGGCCATCGCCCCCGCGCATGCGCAGTGGGGTGGGGGGCCGGCCGGCGCGCCCGCGCATGCGCAGTGGGGTGGGGGGCCGGCCGGCGCGCCCGCGCATGCGCAGTGGGGGTGGGGGGGCCGGCCAGCGCGCCCGCGCATGCGCAGTGGGGTGGGGGTAGGGCCAGCGCCCCCGCGCATGCGCAGTGGGGTGGGGGGGGCCCAGCCTGGGGGTGCCTTTTGTTCTGGTCCTCCGTGGGGCTGCCTTGAGAGCGGAATCAAGGTTGGAAAAGACCTCGGAGATCACTGAGTGCCACCAGCAGCAGCACGGCCAGCGCTGACCACGTCCGCCCATGCCACAGCCACAGGTGTTGGAGCACTCCCAGGGGTGGGCACTCCAAACCTCCCTGGGCAGCTGTGCCAAGGCCTGAGCGCCCTTTCCATGGAGGAATTTCCCCAATATCCACCCTGAGCCTCCCCTGGCCCAGCCTGAGGCCGTTCCCTCTCCTCCTGTCCCTGTTCCCTGGGAGCAGAACCCGACCCCCCCGGCTGCCCCCTCCTGTCAGGGACTTGTGCAGAGCCACAAGGTCCCGCCTGAGCCTCCTTTGCTCCGGGCTGTGCCCCTTTCCCAGCTCTCTCAGGAACTCTCCAGCCCCTTGCCAGCTCCGTTCCGTTGCCTGGACTCGCTCCAGCCCCTCCGTGTCCCTCTTGTCCCAGAGGCGCTGCCAGCACTGCAGGTGCCCCAGCAGTGCCAGCACAGGGACGGGCCCAGCGCACCCGCGCATGCGCAGTGGTGTGGGGGGGGCCCAGCGCGCCCGCGCATGCGCAGTGGGGGTGGGGGGGGGCCGTCCATCTCTCCCGCGCATGCGCAGTGGGGTGGGGGTAGGGCATCGCCCCCGCGCATGCGCAGTAGGGGGTGGGGGGGGCCCAGCGCGCCCGCGCATGCGCAGTGGGGGTGGGGGGGCCGTCCAGCTCTCCCGCGCATGCGCAGTGGGGTGGGGGGCCGGCCGGCGCGCCCGCGCATGCGCAGTGGGGTGGGGGGGGCCCAGCGCGCCCGCGCATGCGCTGTGGTGGGGGGGGGCCGTCCAGCTCTCCCGCGCATGCGCAGTGGGGTGGGGGTAGGGCCAGCGCACCCGCGCATGCGCAGTGGGGGGTGGGGGGGGTCGGCCATCGCCCCCGCGCATGCGCAGTGGGGTGGGGGGCCGGCCGGCGCGCCCGCGCATGCGCAGTGGGGGTGGGGGGGGCCGTCCAGCTCTCCCGCGCATGCGCAGTGGGGTGGGGGGCCGGCCAGCGCCCCCGCGCATGAGCAGTGGGGTGGGGGGCCGGCCAGCGCCCCCGCGCATGCGCAGTGGGGTGGGGGGCCGGCCAGCGCGCCCGCGCATGCGCAGTGGGGTGGGGGTAGGGCCAGCGCGCCCGCGCATGCGCAGTGGGGTGGGGGGGGGCCCAGCCTCGGGGTGCCTTTTGTTCTGGTCCTCCGTGGGGCTGCCTTGAGAGCGGAATCAAGGTTGGAAAAGACCTCGGAGATCACTGAGTGCCACCAGCAGCAGCACGGCCAGCGCTGACCACGTCCGCCCATGCCACAGCCACAGGTGTTGGAGCACTCCCAGGGGTGGGCACTCCAAACCTCCCTGGGCAGCTGTGCCAAGGCCTGAGCGCCCTTTCCATGGAGGAATTTCCCCAATATCCACCCTGAGCCTCCCCTGGCCCAGCCTGAGTCCGTTCCCTCTCCTCCTGTCCCTGTTCCCTGGGAGCAGAACCCGACCCCCCCGGCTGCCCCCTCCTGTCAGGGACTTGTGCAGAGCCACAAGGTCCCGCCTGAGCCTCCTTTGCTCCGGGCTGTGCCCCTTTCCCAGCTCTCTCAGGAACTCTCCAGCCCCTTGCCAGCTCCGTTCCGTTGCCTGGACTCGCTCCAGCCCCTCCGTGTCCCTCTTGTCCCAGAGGTGCTGCCAGCACTGCAGGTGCCCCAGCAGTGCCAGCACAGGGACGGGCCCAGCGCATCCGCGCATGCGCAGTGGGGAGGGGGGTGGGCCCAGCGCGCCCGCGCATGCGCAGTGGTGTGGGGGGGGGGGGGGCCCCAGCGCGCCCGCGCATGCGCAGTGGGGGTGGGGGGGGCCGTCCAGCTCTCCCGCGCATGCGCAGTGGGGTGGGGGTAGGGCATCGCCCCCGCGCATGCGCAGTGGGGGGTGGGGGGGGCCCAGCGCGCCCGCGCATGCGCAGTGGTGTGGGGGGGGGGGGGGTCGGCCATCGCCCCCGCGCATGCGCAGTGGGGTGGGGGGCCGGCCGGCGCGCCCGCGCATGCGCAGTGGGGGTGGGGGGGCCGTCCAGCTCTCCCGCGCATGCGCAGTGGGGTGGGGGGGGCCGGCCAGCGCCCCCGCGCATGCGCAGTGGGGTGGGGGGCCGGCCAGCGCGCCCGCGCATGCGCAGTGGGAGGGGGGGTAGGGCCAGCGCGCCCGCGCATGCGCAGTGGGGTGGGGGGGGCCCAGCCTGGGGGTGCCTTTTGTTCTGGTCCTCCGTGGGGCTGCCTTGAGAGCGGAATCAAGGTTGGAAAAGACCTCGGAGATCACTGAGTGCCACCAGCAGCAGCACGGCCAGCGCTGACCACGTCCGTCCATGCCACAGCCACAGGTGTTGGAGCACTCCCAGGGGTGGGCACTCCAAACCTCCCTGGGCAGCTGTGCCAAGGCCTGAGCGCCCTTTCCATGGAGGAATTTCCCCAATATCCACCCTGAGCCTCCCCTGGCCCAGCCTGAGGCCGTTCCCTCTCCTCCTGTCCCTGTTCCCTGGGAGCAGAACCCGACCCCCCCGGCTGCCCCCTCCTGTCAGGGACTTGTGCAGAGCCACAAGGTCCCGCCTGAGCCTCCTTTGCTCCGGGCTGTGCCCCTTTCCCAGCTCTCTCAGGAACTCTCCAGCCCCTTGCCAGCTCCGTTCCGTTGCCTGGACTCGCTCCAGCCCCTCCGTGTCCCTCTTGTCCCAGAGGTGCTGCCAGCACTGCAGGTGCCCCAGCAGTGCCAGCACAGGGACGGGCCCAGCGCACCCGCGCATGCGCAGTGGGGGGGGGGGGGGGCCCCCAGCGCGCCCGCGCATGCGCAGTGGTGTGGGGGGGGCCCAGCGCGCCCGCGCATGCGCAGTGGGGGTGGGGGGGGCCGTCCAGCTCTCCCGCGCATGCGCAGTGGGGTGGGGGTAGGGCCAGCACACCCGCGCATGCGCAGTGGGGGGTGGGGGGGGCCCAGCGCGCCCGCGCATGCGCAGTGGGCTGGGGGGGGGTCGGCCATCGCCCCCGCGCATGCGCAGTGGGGTGGGGGGCCGGCCGGCGCGCCCGCGCATGCGCAGTGGGGGTGGGGGGGGCCGTCCAGCTCTCCCGCGCATGCGCAGTGGGGTGGGGGTAGGGCCAGCGCCCCCGCGCATGCGCAGTGGGGTGGGGGGCCGGCCAGCGCGCCCGCGCATGTGCAGTGGGAGGGGGGGTAGGGCCAGCGCGCCCGCGCATGCGCAGTGGGGTGGGGGGGGCCCAGCCTGGGGGTGCCTTTTGTTCTGGTCCTCATGGGGCTGCCTTGAGAGCGGAATCAAGGTTGGAAAAGACCTCGGAGATCACTGAGTGCCACCAGCAGCAGCACGGCCAGCGCTGACCACGTCCGCCCATGCCACAGCCACAGGTGTTGGAGCACTCCCAGGGGTGGGCACTCCAAACCTCCCTGGGCAGCTGTGCCAAGGCCTGAGCGCCCTTTCCATGGAGGAATTTCCCCAATATCCACCCTGAGCCTCCCCTGGCCCAGCCTGAGGCCGTTCCCTCTCCTCCTGTCCCTGTTCCCTGGGAGCAGAACCCGACCCCCCGGCTGCCCCCTCCTGTCAGGGACTTGTGCAGAGCCACAAGGTCCCGCCTGAGCCTCCTTTGCTCCGGGCTGTGCCCCTTTCCCAGCTCTCTCAGGAACTCTCCAGCCCCTTGCCAGCTCCGTTCCGTTGCCTGGACTCGCTCCAGCCCCTCCGTGTCCCTCTTGTCCCAGAGGTGCTGCCAGCACTGCAGGTGCCCCAGCAGTGCCAGCACAGGGACGGGCCCAGCGCACCCGCGCATGCGCAGTGGGCAGGGGGGGGGCCCAGCGCGCCCGCGCATGCGCAGTGGTGTGTGGGGGGGGCCCAGCGCGCCCGCGCATGCGCAGTGGGGGTGGGGGGGGCCGTCCAGCTCTCCCGCGCGTGCGCAGTGGGGTGGGGGTAGGGCCAGCGCACCCGCGCATGCGCAGTGGGGTGGGGGGTGGGGGGGGGCCCAGCGCGCCCGCGCATGCGCAGTGGGGTGGGGGGGGGGGGGTCGGCCATCGCCCCCGCGCATGCGCAGTGGGGTGGGGGGCCGGCCGGAGCGCCCGCGCATGCGCAGTGGGGGTGGGGGGGGCCGTCCAGCTCTCCCGCGCATGCGCAGTGGGGTGGGGGTAGGGCCAGCGCCCCCGCGCATGCGCAGTGGGGTGGGGGGGGCCCAGCCTGGGGGTGCCTTTTGTTCTGGTCCTCCGTGGGGCTGCCTTGAGAGCGGAATCAAGGTTGGAAAAGACCTCGGAGATCACTGAGTGCCACCAGCAGCAGCACGGCCAGCGCTGACCACGTCCGCCCATGCCACAGCCACAGGTGTTGGAGCACTCCCAGGGGTGGGCACTCCAAACCTCCCTGGGCAGCTGTGCCAAGGCCTGAGCGCCCTTTCCATGGAGGAATTTCCCCAATATCCACCCTGAGCCTCCCCTGGCCCAGCCTGAGGCCGTTCCCTCTCCTCCTGTCCCTGTTCCCTGGGAGCAGAACCCGACCCCCCCGGCTGCCCCCTCCTGTCAGGGACTTGTGCAGAGCCACAAGGTCCCGCCTGAGCCTCCTTTGCTCCGGGCTGTGCCCCTTTCCCAGCTCTCTCAGGAACTCTCCAGCCCCTTGCCAGCTCCGTTCCGTTGCCTGGACTCGCTCCAGCCCCTCCGTGTCCCTCTTGTCCCAGAGGCGCTGCCAGCACTGCAGGTGCCCCAGCAGTGCCAGCACAGGGACGGGCCCAGCGCACCCGCGCATGCGCAGTGGTGTGGGGGGGGCCCAGCGCGCCCGCGCATGCGCAGTGGGGGTGGGGGGGGCCGTCCATCTCTCCCGCGCATGCGCAGTGGGGTGGGGGTAGGGCATCGCCCCCGCGCATGCGCAGTAGGGGGTGGGGGGGGGCCCAGCGCGCCCGCGCATGCGCAGTGGTGTGGGGGGGGGGTCGGCCATCGCCCCCGCGCATGCGCAGTGGGGTGGGGGGCCGGCCGGCGCGCCCGCGCATGCGCAGTGGGGGTGGGGGGGCCGTCCAGCTCTCCCGCGCATGCGCAGTGGGGTAGGGGTAGGGCCAGCGCCCCCGCGCATGCGCAGTGGGGTGGGGGGCCGGCCAGCGCGCCCGCGCATGCGCAGTGGGAGGGGGGGTAGGGCCAGCGCGCCCGCGCATGCGCAGTGGGGTGGGGGGGGCCCAGCCTGGGGGTGCCTTTTGTTCTGGTCCTCCGTGGGGCTGCCTTGAGAGCGGAATCAAGGTTGGAAAAGACCTCGGAGATCACTGAGTGCCACCAGCAGCAGCACGGCCAGCGCTGACCACGTCCGCCCATGCCACAGCCACAGGTGTTGGAGCACTCCCAGGGGTGGGCACTCCAAACCTCCCTGGGCAGCTGTGCCAAGGCCTGAGCGCCCTTTCCATGGAGGAATTTCCCCAATATCCACCCTGAGCCTCCCGTGGCCCAGCCTGAGGCCGTTCCCTCTCCTCCTGTCCCTGTTCCCTGGGAGCAGAACCCGACCCCCCCGGCTGCCCCCTCCTGTCAGGGACTTGTGCAGAGCCACAAGGTCCCGCCTGAGCCTCCTTTGCTCCGGGCTGTGCCCCTTTCCCAGCTGTCTCAGGAACTCTCCAGCCCCTTGCCAGCTCCGTTCCGTTGCCTGGACTCGCTCCAGCCCCTCCGTGTCCCTCTTGTCCCAGAGGTGCTGCCAGCACTGCAGGTGCCCCAGCAGTGCCAGCACAGGGACGGGCCCAGCGCACCCGCGCATGCGCAGTGGGGGGGGGGGGGGGGGGGCCCAGCGCGCCCGCGCATGCGCAGTGGTGTGGGGGGGCCCAGCGCGCCCGCGCATGCGCAGTGGGGGTGGGGGGGCCGTCCAGCTCTCCCGCGCATGCGCAGTTGGGTGGAGGGCCGGCCAGCGCCCCCGCGCATGCGCAGTGGGGTGGGGGGCCGGCCAGCGCGCCCGCGCATGCGCAGTGGGAGGGGGGGTAGGGCCAGCGCGCCCGCGCATGCGCAGTGGGGTGGGGGGGGCCCAGCCTGGGGGTGCCTTTTGTTCTGGTCCTCCGTGGGGCTGCCTTGAGAGCGGAATCAAGGTTGGAAAAGACCTCGGAGATCACTGAGTGCCACCAGCAGCAGCACGGCCAGCGCTGACCACGTCCGCCCATGCCACAGCCACAGGTGTTGGAGCACTCCCAGGGGTGGGCACTCCAAACCTCCCTGGGCAGCTGTGCCAAGGCCTGAGCGCCCTTTCCATGGAGGAATTTCCCCAATATCCACCCTGAGCCTCCCCTGGCCCAGCCTGAGGCCGTTCCCTCTCCTCCTGTCCCTGTTCCCTGGGAGCAGAACCCGACCCCCCCGGCTGCCCCCTCCTGTCAGGGACTTGTGCAGAGCCACAAGGTCCCGCCTGAGCCTCCTTTGCTCCGGGCTGTGCCCCTTTCCCAGCTCTCTCAGGAACTCTCCAGCCCCTTGCCAGCTCCGTTCCCTTGCCTGGACTCGCTCCAGCCCCTCCGTGTCCCTCTTGTCCCAGAGGTGCTGCCAGCACTGCAGGTGCCCCAGCAGTGCCAGCACAGGGACGGGCCCAGCGCACCCGCGCATGCGCAGTGGGGAGGGGGGGGGGGGCCAGCGCGTCCGCGCATGCGCAGTGGTGGGGGGGGGGGGGGGGGGGCGAGCGCGCCCGCGCATGCGCAGTGGGGGTGGGGGGGGCCGTCCATCTCTCCCGACCATGCGCAGTGGGGTGGGGGTAGGGCCAGCGCACCCGCGCATGCGCAGTGGGGGGTGGGGGGGGCCCAGCGCGCCCGCGCATGCGCAGTGGTGTGGGGGGGGGGTAGGGCCATCGCCCCCGCGCATGCGCAGTGGGGGTGGGGTGCCGGCCGGCGCGCCCGCGCATGCGCAGTGGGGGTGGGGGGGCCGTCCAGCTCTCCCGCGCATGCGCAGTGGGGTGGGGGTAGGGCATCGTCCCCGCGCATGCGCAGTGAGGGGTGGGGGGGGCCCAGCGCGCCCGCGCATGCGCAGTCGGGTGGGGGGGGCCCAGCCTGGGGGTGCCTTTTGTTCTGGTCCTCCGTGGGGCTGCCTTGAGAGCGGAATCAAGGTTGGAAAAGACCTCGGAGATCACTGAGTGCCACCAGCAGCAGCACGGCCAGCGCTGACCACGTCCGCCCATGCCACAGCCACAGGTGTTGGAGCACTCCCAGGGGTGGGCACTCCAAACCTCCCTGGGCAGCTGTGCCAAGGCCTGAGCGCCCTTTCCATGGAGGAATTTCCCCAATATCCACCCTGAGCCTCCCCTGGCCCAGCCTGAGGCCGTTCCCTCTCCTCCTGTCCCTGTTCCCTGGGAGCAGAACCCGACCCCCCCGGCTGCCCCCTCCTGTCAGGGACTTGTGCAGAGCCACAAGGTCCCGCCTGAGCCTCCTTTGCTCCGGGCTGTGCACCTTTCCCAGCTCTCTCAGGAACTCTCCAGCCCCTTGCCAGCTCCGTTCCCTTGCCTGGACTCGCTCCAGCCCCTCCGTGTCCCTCTTGTCCCAGAGGCGCTGCCAGCACTGCAGGTGCCCCAGTAGTGCCAGCACAGGGACGGGCCCAGCGCGCCCGCGCATGCGCAGTGGGGGTGGGGGGGGCCGTCCAGCTCTCCCGCGCATGCGCAGTGGAGATGGGGGTAGGGCCAGCACTCCCGCGCATGCGCAGTGGGGGGTGGGGGGGGGGCCCAGCGCGCCCGCGCATGCGCAGTGGTGTGGGGGGGGGGTCGGCCATCGCCCCCGCGCATGCGCAGTGGGGTGGGGGGCCGGCCGGCGCGCCCGCGCATGCGCAGTGGGGGTGGGGGGGCCGTCCAGCTCTCCCGCGCATGCGCAGTGGGGTAGGGGTAGGGCCAGCGCCCCCGCGCATGCGCAGTGGGGTGGGGGGCCGGCCAGCGCGCCCGCGCATGCGCAGTGGGAGGGGGGGTAGGGCCAGCGCGCCCGCGCATGCGCAGTGGGGTGGGGGGGGCCCAGCCTGGGGGTGCCTTTTGTTCTGGTCCTCCGTGGGGCTGCCTTGAGAGCGGAATCAAGGTTGGAAAAGACCTCGGAGATCACTGAGTGCCACCAGCAGCAGCACGGCCAGCGCTGACCACGTCCGCCCATGCCACAGCCACAGGTGTTGGAGCACTCCCAGGGGTGGGCACTCCAAACCTCCCTGGGCAGCTGTGCCAAGGCCTGAGCGCCCTTTCCATGGAGGAATTTCCCCAATATCCACCCTGAGCCTCCCGTGGCCCAGCCTGAGGCCGTTCCCTCTCCTCCTGTCCCTGTTCCCTGGGAGCAGAACCCGACCCCCCCGGCTGCCCCCTCCTGTCAGGGACTTGTGCAGAGCCACAAGGTCCCGCCTGAGCCTCCTTTGCTCCGGGCTGTGCCCCTTTCCCAGCTGTCTCAGGAACTCTCCAGCCCCTTGCCAGCTCCGTTCCGTTGCCTGGACTCGCTCCAGCCCCTCCGTGTCCCTCTTGTCCCAGAGGTGCTGCCAGCACTGCAGGTGCCCCAGCAGTGCCAGCACAGGGACGGGCCCAGCGCACCCGCGCATCCGCAGTGGGGGGGGGGGGGGGGGGGCCCAGCGCGCCCGCGCATGCGCAGTGGTGTGGGGGGGCCCAGCGCGCCCGCGCATGCGCAGTGGGGGTGGGGGGGCCGTCCAGCTCTCCCGCGCATGCGCAGTTGGGTGGAGGGCCGGCCAGCGCCCCCGCGCATGCGCAGTGGGGTGGGGGGCCGGCCAGCGCGCCCGCGCATGCGCAGTGGGAGGGGGGGTAGGGCCAGCGCGCCCGCGCATGCGCAGTGGGGTGGGGGGGGCCCAGCCTGGGGGTGCCTTTTGTTCTGGTCCTCCGTGGGGCTGCCTTGAGAGCGGAATCAAGGTTGGAAAAGACCTCGGAGATCACTGAGTGCCACCAGCAGCAGCACGGCCAGCGCTGACCACGTCCGCCCATGCCACAGCCACAGGTGTTGGAGCACTCCCAGGGGTGGGCACTCCAAACCTCCCTGGGCAGCTGTGCCAAGGCCTGAGCGCCCTTTCCATGGAGGAATTTCCCCAATATCCACCCTGAGCCTCCCCTGGCCCAGCCTGAGGCCGTTCCCTCTCCTCCTGTCCCTGTTCCCTGGGAGCAGAACCCGACCCCCCCGGCTGCCCCCTCCTGTCAGGGACTTGTGCAGAGCCACAAGGTCCCGCCTGAGCCTCCTTTGCTCCGGGCTGTGCCCCTTTCCCAGCTCTCTCAGGAACTCTCCAGCCCCTTGCCAGCTCCGTTCCCTTGCCTGGACTCGCTCCAGCCCCTCCGTGTCCCTCTTGTCCCAGAGGTGCTGCCAGCACTGCAGGTGCCCCAGCAGTGCCAGCACAGGGACGGGCCCAGCGCACCCGCGCATGCGCAGTGGGGAGGGGGGGGGGGGCCAGCGCGTCCGCGCATGCGCAGTGGTGGGGGGGGGGGGGGGGGGGCGAGCGCGCCCGCGCATGCGCAGTGGGGGTGGGGGGGGCCGTCCATCTCTCCCGACCATGCGCAGTGGGGTGGGGGTAGGGCCAGCGCACCCGCGCATGCGCAGTGGGGGGTGGGGGGGGCCCAGCGCGCCCGCGCATGCGCAGTGGTGTGGGGGGGGGGTAGGGCCATCGCCCCCGCGCATGCGCAGTGGGGGTGGGGTGCCGGCCGGCGCGCCCGCGCATGCGCAGTGGGGGTGGGGGGGCCGTCCAGCTCTCCCGCGCATGCGCAGTGGGGTGGGGGTAGGGCATCGTCCCCGCGCATGCGCAGTGAGGGGTGGGGGGGGCCCAGCGCGCCCGCGCATGCGCAGTCGGGTGGGGGGGGCCCAGCCTGGGGGTGCCTTTTGTTCTGGTCCTCCGTGGGGCTGCCTTGAGAGCGGAATCAAGGTTGGAAAAGACCTCGGAGATCACTGAGTGCCACCAGCAGCAGCACGGCCAGCGCTGACCACGTCCGCCCATGCCACAGCCACAGGTGTTGGAGCACTCCCAGGGGTGGGCACTCCAAACCTCCCTGGGCAGCTGTGCCAAGGCCTGAGCGCCCTTTCCATGGAGGAATTTCCCCAATATCCACCCTGAGCCTCCCCTGGCCCAGCCTGAGGCCGTTCCCTCTCCTCCTGTCCCTGTTCCCTGGGAGCAGAACCCGACCCCCCCGGCTGCCCCCTCCTGTCAGGGACTTGTGCAGAGCCACAAGGTCCCGCCTGAGCCTCCTTTGCTCCGGGCTGTGCACCTTTCCCAGCTCTCTCAGGAACTCTCCAGCCCCTTGCCAGCTCCGTTCCCTTGCCTGGACTCGCTCCAGCCCCTCCGTGTCCCTCTTGTCCCAGAGGCGCTGCCAGCACTGCAGGTGCCCCAGTAGTGCCAGCACAGGGACGGGCCCAGCGCGCCCGCGCATGCGCAGTGGGGGTGGGGGGGGCCGTCCAGCTCTCCCGCGCATGCGCAGTGGAGATGGGGGTAGGGCCAGCACTCCCGCGCATGCGCAGTGGGGGGTGGGGGGGGGGCCCAGCGCGCCCGCGCATGCGCAGTGGGCTGGGGGGGGGGGTCGGCCATCGCCCCCGCGCATGCGCAGTGGGGTGGGGGGCCGGCCGGCGCGCCCGCGCATGCGCAGTGGGGGTGGGGGGCCGTCCAGCTCTCTCGCGCATGCGCAGTGGGGTGGGGGGCCGGCCAGCGCCCCCGCGCATGCGCAGTGGGGTGGGGGGCCGGCCAGCGCGCCCGCGCATGCGCAGTGGGGTGGGGGTAGGGCCAGCTCTCCCGCGCATGCGCAGTGGGGTGGGGGGCCGGCCAGCGCGCCCGCGCATGCGCAGTGGGGGAGGGGGGGGGTAGGGCCAGCGCGCCCGCGCATGCGCAGTGGGGTGGGGGGGGCCCAGCCTGGGGGTGCCTTTTGTTCTGGTCCTCCGTGGGGCTGCCTTGAGAGCGGAATCAAGGTTGGAAAAGACCTCGGAGATCACTGAGTGCCACCAGCAGCAGCACGGCCAGCGCTGACCACGTCCGCCCATGCCACAGCCACAGGTGTTGGAGCACTCCCAGGGGTGGGCACTCCAAACCTCCCTGGGCAGCTGTGCCAAGGCCTGAGCGCCCTTTCCATGGAGGAATTTCCCCAATATCCACCCTGAGCCTCCCCTGGCCCAGCCTGAGGCCGTTCCCTCTCCTCCTGTCCCTGTTCCCTGGGAGCAGAACCCGACCTTCCCGGCTGCCCCCTCCTGTCAGGGACTTGTGCAGAGCCACAAGGTCCCGCCTGAGCCTCCTTTGCTCCGGGCTGTGCCCCTTTCCCAGCTCTCTCAGGAACTCTCCAGCCCCTTGCCAGCTCCGTTCCGTTGCCTGGACTCGCTCCAGCCCCTCCGTGTCCCTCTTGTCCCAGAGGTGCTGCCAGCACTGCAGGTGCCCCAGCAGTGCCAGCACAGGGACGGGCCCAGAGCACCCGCGCATGCGCAGTGGGGAGGGGGGAGGGCCCAGCGCGCCCGCGCATGCGCAGTGGTGTGGGGGGGCCCAGCGCGCCCGCGCATGCGCAGTGGGGGTGGGGGGGGGGGGGCCGTCCAGCTCTCCCGCGCATGCGCAGTGTGGTGGGGGTAGGGCCAGCACACCCGCGCATGCGCAGTGGGGGGTGGGGGGGGCCTAGCACACCCGCGCATGCGCAGTGGGCTGGGGGGGGGTCGGCCATCGCCCCCGCGCATGCGCAGTGGGGTGGGGGGCCGGCCAGCGCGCCCGCGCATGCGCAGTGGGGTGGGGATAGGGCCAGCGCGCCCGCGCATGCGCAGTGGGGTGGGGGGGGCCCAGCCTGGGGGTGCCTTTTGTTCTGGTCCTCCGTGGGGCTGCCTTGAGAGCGGAATCAAGGTTGGAAAAGACCTCGGAGATCACTGAGTGCCACCAGCAGCAGCACGGCCAGCGCTGACCACGTCCGCCCATGCCACAGCCACAGGTGTTGGAGCACTCCCAGGGGTGGGCACTCCAAACCTCCCTGGGCAGCTGTGCCAAGGCCTGAGCGCCCTTTCCATGGAGGAATTTCCCCAATATCCACCCTGAGCCTCCCCTGGCCCACCCTGAGGCCGTTCCCTCTCCTCCTGTCCCTGTTCCCTGGGAGCAGAACCCGACCCCCCCGGCTGCCCCCTCCTGTCAGGGACTTGTGCAGAGCCACAAGGTCCCGCCTGAGCTTCCTTTGCTCCGGGCTGTGCCCCTTTCCCAGCTGTCTCAGGAACTCTCCAGCCCCTTGCCAGCTCCGTTCCCTTGCCTGGACTCGCTCCAGCCCCTCCGTGTCCCTCTTGTCCCAGAGGTGCTGCCAGCACTGCAGGTGCCCCAGCAGTGCCAGCACAGGGACGGGCCCAGCGCACCCGCGCATGCGCAGTGGGGAGGGGGGGGGGGGGGGCCCAGCGCGCCCGCGCATGCGCAGTGGTGTGGGGGGGGCCCAGCGCGCCCGCGCATGCGCAGTGGGGGTGGGGGGGGCCGTCCAGCTCTCCCGCGCATGCGCAGTGAGGTGGGGGGGCCGTCCAGCGCACCCGCGCATGCGCAGTGGGGGGGGGGGGGGGCCCAGCGCGCCCGCGCATGCGCAGTGGTGTGGGGGGGGTGCCAGCGCGCCCGCGCATGCGCAGTGGGGGTGGGGGTGGGGGGGTCGGCCATCGCCCCCGCGCATGCGCAGTGGGGGTGGGGGGGCCGTCCAACTCTCCCGCGCATGCGCAGTGGGGGTGGGGGTGGGGGCCGTCCAGCTCTCCCGCGCATGCGCAGTGGGGTGGGGGGCCGGCCAGCGCCCCCGCGCATGCGCAGTGGGTTGGGGGGCCGGCCAGCGCGCCCGCGCATGCGCAGTGGGAGGGGGGGTAGGGCCAGCGCGCCCGCGCATGCGCAGTGGGGTGGGGGGCCGTCCAGCTCTCCCGCGCATGCGCAGTGGGGTGGGGGGCCGGCCAGCGCCGCCGCGCATGCGCAGTGGGGTGGGGGGCCGGCCAGCGCGCCCGCGCATGCGCAGTGGGAGGGGGGTAGGGCCAGCGCACCCGCGCATGCGCAGTGGGGTGGGGGGCCGGCCTGCGCGCCCGCGCATGCGCAGTGGGAGGGGGGTTAGGGCCAGCGCGCCCGCGCATGCGCAGTGGGGTGGGGGGGGCCCAGCCTGGGGGTGCCTTTTGTTCTGGTCCTCCGTGGGGCTGCCTTGAGAGCGGAATCAAGGTTGGAAAAGACCTCGGAGATCACTGAGTGCCACCAGCAGCAGCACGGCCAGCGCTGACCACGTCCGCCCATGCCACAGCCACAGGTGTTGGAGCACTCCCAGGGGTGGGCACTCCAAACCTCCCTGGGCAGCTGTGCCAAGGCCTGAGCGCCCTTTCCATGGAGGAATTTCCCCAATATCCACCCTGAGCCTCCCCTGGCCCAGCCTGAGGCCGTTCCCTCTCCTCCTGTCCCTGTTCCCTGGGAGCAGAACCCGACCCCCCCGGCTGCCCCCTCCTGTCAGGGACTTGTGCAGAGCCACAAGGTCCCGCCTGAGCCTCCTTTGCTCCGGGCTGTGCCCCTTTCCCAGCTCTCTCAGGAACTCTCCAGCCCCTTGCCAGCTCCGTTCCGTTGCCTGGACTCGCTCCAGCCCCTCCGTGTCCCTCTTGTCCCAGAGGTGCTGCCAGCACTGCAGGTGCCCCAGCAGTGCCAGCACAGGGACGGGCCCAGCGCACCCGCGCATGCGCAGTGGGGAGGGGGGGGGGGGGGGGCCCAGCGCGCCCGCGCATGCGCAGTGGTGTGGGGGGGGCCCAGCGCGCCCGCGCATGCGCAGTGGGGGTGGGGGGGGCCGTCCAGCTCTCCCGCGCATGCGCAGTGGGGTGGGGGTAGGGCCAGCGCACCCGCGCATGCGCAGTGGGGGGTGGAGGGGGCCCAGTGCGCCCGCGCATGCGCAGTGGTGTGGGGGGGGGGTCGGCCATCGCACCCGCGCATGCGCAGTGGGGTGGGGGTAGGGCCAGCGCCCCCGCGCATGCGCAGTGGGGTGTGGGGCCGGCCAGCGCGCCCGCGCATGCGCAGTGGGAGGGGGGGTAGGGCCAGCGCGCCCGCGCATGCGCAGTGGGGTGGGGGGGGCCCAGCCTGGGGGTGCCTTTTGTTCTGGTCCTCCGTGGGGCTGCCTTGAGAGCGGAATCAAGGTTGGAAAAGACCTCGGAGATCACTGAGTGCCACCAGCAGCAGCACGGCCAGCGCTGACCACGTCCGCCCATGCCACAGCCACAGGTGTTGGAGCACTCCCAGGGGTGGGCACTCCAAACCTCCCTGGGCAGCTGTGCCAAGGCCTGAGCGCCCTTTCCATGGAGGAATTTCCCCAATATCCACCCTGAGCCTCCCCTGGCCCAGCCTGAGGCCGTTCCCTCTCCTCCTGTCCCTGTTCCCTGGGAGCAGAACCCGACCCCCCCGGCTGCCCCCTCCTGTCAGGGACTTGTGCAGAGCCACAAGGTCCCGCCTGAGCCTCCTTTGCTCCGGGCTGTGCCCCTTTCCCAGCTCTCTCAGGAACTCTCCAGCCCCTTCCCAGCTCCGTTCCGTTGCCTGGACTCGCTCCAGCCCCTCCGTGTCCCTCTTGTCCCAGAGGTGCTGCCAGCACTGCAGGTGCCCCAGCAGTGCCAGCACAGGGACGGGCCCAGCGCACCCGCGCATGCGCAGTGGGGAGGGGGGGGGGCCCAGCGCGCCCGCGCATGCGCAGTGGTGTGGGGGGGGCCCAGCGCGCCCGCGCATGCGCAGTGGGGGTGGGGGGGGCCGTCCAGCTCTCCCGCGCATGCGCAGTGGGGTGGGGGTAGGGCCAGCACCCCCGCGCATGCGCAGTGGGGGGTGGGGGGGGCCCAGCGCGCCCGCGCATGCGCAGTGGTGTGGCGGGGAGGGGGGTCGGCCATCGCCCCCGCGCATGCGCAGTGGGGGTGGGGGGGCCGTCCAACTCTCCCGCGCATGCGCAGTGGGGTGGGGGGGCTGGCCAGCGCCCCCGCGCATGCGCAGTGGGGGGTGGGGGGGGCCCAGCGCGCCCGCGCATGCGCAGTGGTGTGGGGGGGGTGCCAGCGCGCCCGCGCATGCGCAGTGGGGGTGGGGGGGGCCGTCCAGCTCTCCCGCGCATGCGCAGTGGGGTGGGGGTAGGGCCAGAACACCCGCGCATGCGCAGTGGGGGGTGGGGGGGGCCCAGTGCGCCCGCGCATGCGCAGTGGTGTGGGGGGGGGGGTCGGCCATCGCCCCCGCGCATGCGCAGTGGGGTGGGGGGCCGGCCGGCGCGCCCGCGCATGCGCAGTGGGGGTGGGGGGGCCGTCCAGCTCTCCCGCGCATGCGCAGTGGGGTGGGGGTAGGGCCAGCGCCCCCGCGCATGCGCAGTGGGGTGGGGGGCCGGCCAGCGCGCCCGCGCATGCGCAGTGGGAGGGGGGGTAGGGCCAGCGCGCCCGCGCATGCGCAGTGGGGTGGGGGGGGCCCAGCCTGGGGGTGCCTTTTGTTCTGGTCTTCCGTGGGGCTGCCTTGAGAGCGGAATCAAGGTTGGAAAAGACCTCGGAGATCACTGAGTGCCACCAGCAGCAGCACGGCCAGCGCTGACCACGTCCGCCCATGCCACAGCCACAGGTGTTGGAGCACTCCCAGGGGTGGGCACTCCAAACCTCCCTGGGCAGCTGTGCCAAGGCCTGAGCGCCCTTTCCATGGAGGAATTTCCCCAATATCCACCCTGAGCCTCCCCTGGCCCAGCCTGAGGCCGTTCCCTCTCCTCCTGTCCCTGTTCCCTGGGAGCAGAACCCGACCCCCCCGGCTGCCCCCTCCTGTCAGGGACTTGTGCAGAGCCACAAGGTCCCACCTGAGCCTCCTTTGCTCCGGGCTGTGCACCTTTCCCAGCTCTCTCAGGAACTCTCCAGCCCCTTGCCAGCTCCGTTCCCTTGCCTGGACTCGCTCCAGCCCCTCCGTGTCCCTCTTGTCCCAGAGGTGCTGCCAGCACTGCAGGTGCCCCAGCAGTGCCAGCACAGGGACGGGCCCAGCGCACCCGCGCATGCGCAGTGGGGAGGGGGGGGGGGCCCAGCGCGCCCGCGCATGCGCAGTGGTGTGGGGGGGGCCCAGCGCGCCCGCGCATGCGCAGTGGGGTGGGGGGGGCCGTCCAGCTCTCCCGCGCATGCGCAGTGGGGTGGGGGTAGGGCCAGCACACCCGCGCATGCGCAGTGGGGGGTGGGGGGGGCCCAGCGCGCCCGCGCATGCGCAGTGGTGTGGGGGGGGGTCGGCCATCGCCCCCGCGCATGCGCAGTGGGGTGGGGGGCCGGCCGGCGCCCCCGCGCATGCGCAGTGGGGGTGGGGGGCCGTCCAGCTCTCCCGCGCATGCGCAGTGGGGTGGGGGTAGGGCCAGCGCCTCCGCGCATGCGCAGTGGGGTGGGGGGCCGCCCAGCCTGGGGGTGCCTTTTGTTCTGGTCCTCCGTGGGGCTGCCTTGAGAGCGGAATCAAGGTTGGAAAAGACCTCGGAGATCACTGAGTGCCACCAGCAGCAGCACGGCCAGCGCTGACCACGTCCGCCCATGCCACAGCCACAGGTGTTGGAGCACTCCCAGGGGTGGGCACTCCAAACCTCCCTGGGCAGCTGTGCCAAGGCCTGAGCGCCCTTTCCATGGAGGAATTTCCCCAATATCCACCCTGAGCCTCCCCTGGCCCAGCCTGAGGCCGTTCCCTCTCCTCCTGTCCCTGTTCCCTGGGAGCAGAACCCGACCCCCCCGGCTGCCCCCTCCTGTCAGGGACTTGTGCAGAGCCACAAAATCCCGCCTGAGCCTCCTTTGCTCCGGGCTGTGCCCCTTTCCCAGCTCTCTCAGGAACTCTCCAGCCCCTTGCCAGCTCCGTTCCCTTGCCTGGACTCGCTCCAGCCCCTCCGTGTCCCTCTTGTCCCAGAGGTGCTGCCAGCACTGCAGGTGCCCCAGCAGTGCCAGCACAGGGACGGGCCCAGCGCACCCGCGCATGCGCAGTGGGGAGGAGGGGGGGCCCAGCGCGCCCGCGCATGCGCAGTGGTGTGGGGGGGGCCCAGCGCGCCCGCGCATGCGCAGTGGGGGTGGGGGGGCCGTCCAGCTCTCCCGCGCATGCGCAGTGGGGTGGGGGTAGGGCCAGCGCACCCGCGCATGCGCAGTGGGGGGTGGGGGGGGCCCAGCGCGCCCGCGCATGCGCAGTGGAGGGGGGGTGCCAGCGCGCCCGCGCATGCGCAGTGGGGGTGGGGGGGGGGCCGTCCAGCTCTCCCGCGCATGCGCAGTGGGGTGGGGGTAGGGCCAGCGCACCCGCGCATGCGCAGTGGGGGGGTGGGGGGGGCCCAGCGCGCCCGCGCATGCGCAGTGGGGTGGGGGGGGGGTCGGCCATCGCCCCCGCGCATGCGCAGTGGGGTGGGGGGCCGGCCGGCGCGCCCGCGCATGCGCAGTGGGGGTGGGGGGGCCGTCCAGCTCTCCCGCGCATGCGCAGTGGGGTGGGGGTAGGGCCAGCGCCCCCGCGCATGCGCAGTGGGGTGGGGGGCCGGCCAGCGCGCCCGCGCATGCGCAGTGGGAGGGGGGGTAGGGCCAGCGCGCCCGCGCATGCGCAGTGGGGTGGGGGGCCGCCCAGCCTGGGGGTGCCTTTTGTTCTGGTCCTCCGTGGGGCTGCCTTGAGAGCGGAATCAAGGTTGGAAAAGACCTCGGAGATCACTGAGTGCCACCAGCAGCAGCACGGCCAGCGCAGACCACGTCCGCCCATGCCACAGCCACAGGTGTTGGAGCACTCCCAGGGGTGGGCACTCCAAACCTCCCTGGGCAGCTGTGCCAAGGCCTGAGCGCCCTTTCCATGGAGGAATTTCCCCAATATCCACCCTGAGCCTCCCCTGGCCCAGCCTGAGGCCGTTCCCTCTCCTCCTGTCCCTGTTCCCTGGGAGCAGAACCCGACCCCCCCGGCTGCCCCCTCCTGTCAGGGACTTGTGCAGAGCCACAAGGTCCCGCCTGAGCCTCCTTTGCTCCGGGCTGTGCCCCTTTCCCAGCTCTCTCAGGAACTCTCCAGCCCCTTGCCAGCTCCGTTCCGTTGCCTGGACTCGCTCCAGCCCCTCCGTGTCCCTCTTGTCCCAGAGGTGCTGCCAGCACTGCAGGTGCCCCAGCAGTGCCAGCACAGGGACGGGCCCAGCGCACCCGCGCATGCGCAGTGGGGAGGGGGGGGGGCCCAGCGCGCCCGCGCATGCGCAGTGGTGTGGGGGGGGCCCAGCGCGCCCGCGCATGCCCAGTGGGGGTGGGGGGGGCCGTCCAGCTCTCCCGCGCATGCGCAGTGGGGTGGGGGTAGGGCCAGCGCACCCGCGCATGCGCAGTGGGGGGTGGGGGGGGCCCAGCGCGCCCGCGCATGCGCAGTGGGGTGGGGGGTGGTTGGCCATCGCCCCCGCGCATGCGCAGTGGGGGGTGGGGGGGGCCGTCCAGCTCTCCCGCGCATGCGCAGTGGGGTGGGGGTAGGGCCAGCGCCCCCGCGCATGCGCAGTGGGGTGGGGGGCCGGCCAGCGCGCCCGCGCATGCGCAGTGGGGGAGGGGGGGGGTAGGGCCAGCGCGCCCGCGCATGCGCAGTGGGGTGGGGGGGGCCCAGCCTGGGGGTGCCTTTTGTTCTGGTCCTCCGTGGGGCTGCCTTGAGAGCGGAATCAAGGTTGGAAAAGACCTCGGAGATCACTGAGTGCCACCAGCAGCAGCACGGCCAGCGCTGACCACGTCCGCCCATGCCACAGCCACAGGTGTTGGAGCACTCCCAGGGCTGGGCACTCCAAACCTCCCTGGGCAGCTGTGCCAAGGCCTGAGCGCCCTTTCCATGGAGGAATTTCCCCAATATCCACCCTGAGCCTCCCCTGGCCCAGCCTGAGGCCGTTCCCTCTCCTCCTGTCCCTGTTCCCTGGGAGCAGAACCCGACCCCCCCGGCTGCCCCCTCCTGTCAGGGACTTGTGCAGAGCCACAAGGTCCCGCCTGAGCCTCCTTTGCTCCGGGCTGTGCACCTTTCCCAGCTCTCTCAGGAACTCTCCAGCCCCTTGCCAGCTCCGTTCCCTTGCCTGGACTCGCTCCAGCCCCTCCGTGTCCCTCTTGTCCCAGAGGTGCTGCCAGCACTGCAGGTGCCCCAGCAGTGCCAGCACAGGGACGGGCCCAGCGCACCCGCGCATGCGCAGTGGGGAGGGGGGGGGGCCCAGCGCGCCCGCGCATGCGCAGTGGTGTGGGGGGGGCCCAGCGCGCCCGCGCATGCGCAGTGGGGGTGGGGGGGGCCGTCCAGCTCTCCCGCGCGTGCGCAGTGGGGTGGGGGTAGGGCCAGCACACCCGCGCATGCGCAGTGGGGGGTGGGGGGGGCCCAGCGCGCCCGCGCATGCGCAGTGGTGTGGGGGGGGGGTCGGCCATCGCCCCCGCGCATGCGCAGTGGGGTGGGGGGCCGGCCGGCGCCCCCGCGCATGCGCAGTGGGGGTGGGGGGCCGTCCAGCTCTCCCGCGCATGCGCAGTGGGGTGGGGGTAGGGCCAGCGCCTCCGCGCATGCGCAGTGGGGTGGGGGGCCGCCCAGCCTGGGGGTGCCTTTTGTTCTGGTCCTCCGTGGGGCTGCCTTGAGAGCGGAATCAAGGTTGGAAAAGACCTCGGAGATCACTGAGTGCCACCAGCAGCAGCACGGCCAGCGCAGACCACGTCCGCCCATGCCACAGCCACAGGTGTTGGAGCACTCCCAGGGGTGGGCACTCCAAACCTCCCTGGGCAGCTGTGCCAAGGCCTGAGCGCCCTTTCCATGGAGGAATTTCCCCAATATCCACCCTGAGCCTCCCCTGGCCCAGCCTGAGGCCGTTCCCTCTCCTCCTGTCCCTGTTCCCTGGGAGCAGAACCCGACCCCCCCGGCTGCCCCCTCCTGTCAGGGACTTGTGCAGAGCCACAAGGTCCCGCCTGAGCCTCCTTTGCTCCGGGCTGTGCACCTTTCCCAGCTCTCTCAGGAACTCTCCAGCCCCTTGCCAGCTCCGTTCCCTTGCCTGGACTCGCTCCAGCCCCTCCGTGTCCCTCTTGTCCCAGAGGTGCTGCCAGCACTGCAGGTGCCCCAGCAGTGACAGCACAGGGACGGGCCCAGCGCACCCGCCCATGCGCAGTGGGGAGGGGGGGGGGCCCAGCGCGCCCGCGCATGCGCAGTGGTGTGGGGGGGGCCCAGCGCGCCCGCGCATGCGCAGTGGGGGTGGGGGGGGCCGTCCAGCTCTCCCGCGCGTGCGCAGTGGGGTGGGGGTAGGGCCAGCACACCCGCGCATGCGCAGTGGGGGGTGGGGGGGGCCCAGCGCGCCCGCGCATGCGCAGTGGGGTGGGGGGGGGGGTCGGCCATCGCCCCCGCGCATGCGCAGTGGGGTGGGGGGCCGGCCGGCGCGCCCGCGCATGCGCAGTGGGGGTGGGGGGGCCGTCCAGCTCTCCCGCGCATGCGCAGTGGGGTGGGGGTAGGGCCAGCGCCCCCGCGCATGCGCAGTGGGGTGGGGGGCCGGCCAGCGCGCCCGCGCATGCGCAGTGGGAGGGGGGGTAGGGCCAGCGCGCCCGCGCATGCGCAGTGGGGTGGGGGGCCGCCCAGCCTGGGGGTGCCTTTTGTTCTGGTCCTCCGTGGGGCTGCCTTGAGAGCGGAATCAAGGTTGGAAAAGACCTCGGAGATCACTGAGTGCCACCAGCAGCAGCACGGCCAGCGCAGACCACGTCCGCCCATGCCACAGCCACAGGTGTTGGAGCACTCCCAGGGGTGGGCACTCCAAACCTCCCTGGGCAGCTGTGCCAAGGCCTGAGCGCCCTTTCCATGGAGGAATTTCCCCAATATCCACCCTGAGCCTCCCCTGGCCCAGCCTGAGGCCGTTCCCTCTCCTCCTGTCCCTGTTCCCTGGGAGCAGAACCCGACCCCCCCGGCTGCCCCCTCCTGTCAGGGACTTGTGCAGAGCCACAAGGTCCCGCCTGAGCCTCCTTTGCTCCGGGCTGTGCCCCTTTCCCAGCTCTCTCAGGAACTCTCCAGCCCCTTGCCAGCTCCGTTCCGTTGCCTGGACTCGCTCCAGCCCCTCCGTGTCCCTCTTGTCCCAGAGGTGCTGCCAGCACTGCAGGTGCCCCAGCAGTGCCAGCACAGGGACGGGCCCAGCGCACCCGCGCATGCGCAGTGGGGAGGGGGGGGGGCCCAGCGCGCCCGCGCATGCGCAGTGGTGTGGGGGGGGGCCCAGCGCGCCCGCGCATGCCCAGTGGGGGTGGGGGGGGCCGTCCAGCTCTCCCGCGCATGCGCAGTGGGGTGGGGGTAGGGCCAGCGCACCCGCGCATGCGCAGTGGGGGGTGGGGGGGGCCCAGCGCGCCCGCGCATGCGCAGTGGGGTGGGGGGTGGTTGGCCATCGCCCCCGCGCATGCGCAGTGGGGGGTGGGGGGGGCCGTCCAGCTCTCCCGCGCATGCGCAGTGGGGTGGGGGTAGGGCCAGCGCCCCCGCGCATGCGCAGTGGGGTGGGGGGCCGGCCAGCGCGCCCGCGCATGCGCAGTGGGGGAGGGGGGGGGGTAGGGCCAGCGCGCCCGCGCATGCGCAGTGGGGTGGGGGGGGCCCAGCCTGGGGGTGCCTTTTGTTCTGGTCCTCCGTGGGGCTGCCTTGAGAGCGGAATCAAGGTTGGAAAAGACCTCGGAGATCACTGAGTGCCACCAGCAGCAGCACGGCCAGCGCTGACCACGTCCGCCCATGCCACAGCCACAGGTGTTGGAGCACTCCCAGGGGTGGGCACTCCAAACCTCCCTGGGCAGCTGTGCCAAGGCCTGAGCGCCCTTTCCATGGAGGAATTTCCCCAATATCCACCCTGAGCCTCCCCTGGCCCAGCCTGAGGCCGTTCCCTCTCCTCCTGTCCCTGTTCCCTGGGAGCAGAACCCGACCCCCCCGGCTGCCCCCTCCTGTCAGGGACTTGTGCAGAGCCACAAGGTCCCGCCTGAGCCTCCTTTGCTCCGGGCTGTGCACCTTTCCCAGCTCTCTCAGGAACTCTCCAGCCCCTTGCCAGCTCCGTTCCCTTGCCTGGACTCGCTCCAGCCCCTCCGTGTCCCTCTTGTCCCAGAGGTGCTGCCAGCACTGCAGGTGCCCCAGCAGTGCCAGCACAGGGACGGGCCCAGCGCACCCGCGCATGCGCAGTGGGGAGGGGGGGGGGCCCAGCGCGCCCGCGCATGCGCAGTGGTGTGGGGGGGGCCCAGCGCGCCCGCGCATGCGCAGTGGGGGTGGGGGGGGCCGTCCAGCTCTCCCGCGCGTGCGCAGTGGGGTGGGGGTAGGGCCAGCACACCCGCGCATGCGCAGTGGGGGGTGGGGGGGGCCCAGCGCGCCCGCGCATGCGCAGTGGTGTGGGGGGGGGGTCGGCCATCGCCCCCGCGCATGCGCAGTGGGGTGGGGGGCCGGCCGGCGCCCCCGCGCATGCGCAGTGGGGGTGGGGGGCCGTCCAGCTCTCCCGCGCATGCGCAGTGGGGTGGGGGTAGGGCCAGCACACCCGCGCATGCGCAGTGGGGTGGGGGGCCGCCCAGCCTGGGGGTGCCTTTTGTTCTGGTCCTCCGTGGGGCTGCCTTGAGAGCGGAATCAAGGTTGGAAAAGACCTCGGAGATCACTGAGTGCCACCAGCAGCAGCACGGCCAGCGCAGACCACGTCCGCCCATGCCACAGCCACAGGTGTTGGAGCACTCCCAGGGGTGGGCACTCCAAACCTCCCTGGGCAGCTGTGCCAAGGCCTGAGCGCCCTTTCCATGGAGGAATTTCCCCAATATCCACCCTGAGCCTCCCCTGGCCCAGCCTGAGGCCGTTCCCTCTCCTCCTGTCCCTGTTCCCTGGGAGCAGAACCCGACCCCCCCGGCTGCCCCCTCCTGTCAGGGACTTGTGCAGAGCCACAAGGTCCCGCCTGAGCCTCCTTTGCTCCGGGCTGTGCACCTTTCCCAGCTCTCTCAGGAACTCTCCAGCCCCTTGCCAGCTCCGTTCCCTTGCCTGGACTCGCTCCAGCCCCTCCGTGTCCCTCTTGTCCCAGAGGTGCTGCCAGCACTGCAGGTGCCCCAGCAGTGACAGCACAGGGACGGGCCCAGCGCACCCGCCCATGCGCAGTGGGGAGGGGGGGGGGCCCAGCGCGCCCGCGCATGCGCAGTGGTGTGGGGGGGGCCCAGCGCGCCCGCGCATGCGCAGTGGGGGTGGGGGGGGCCGTCCAGCTCTCCCGCGCGTGCGCAGTGGGGTGGGGGTAGGGCCAGCACACCCGCGCATGCGCAGTGGGGGGTGGGGGGGGCCCAGCGCGCCCGCGCATGCGCAGTGGTGTGGGGGGGGGGTCGGCCATCGCCCCCGCGCATGCGCAGTGGGGTGGGGGGCCGGCCGGCGCCCCCGCGCATGCGCAGTGGGGGTGGGGGGCCGTCCAGCTCTCCCGCGCATGCGCAGTGGGGTGGGGGTAGGGCCAGCGCCTCCGCGCATGCGCAGTGGGGTGGGGGGCCGCCCAGCCTGGGGGTGCCTTTTGTTCTGGTCCTCCGTGGGGCTGCCTTGAGAGCGGAATCAAGGTTGGAAAAGACCTCGGAGATCACTGAGTGCCACCAGCAGCAGCACGGCCAGCGCAGACCACGTCCGCCCATGCCACAGCCACAGGTGTTGGAGCACTCCCAGGGGTGGGCACTCCAAACCTCCCTGGGCAGCTGTGCCAAGGCCTGAGCGCCCTTTCCATGGAGGAATTTCCCCAATATCCACCCTGAGCCTCCCCTGGCCCAGCCTGAGGCCGTTCCCTCTCCTCCTGTCCCTGTTCCCTGGGAGCAGAACCCGACCTTCCCGGCTGCCCCCTCCTGTCAGGGACTTGTGCAGAGCCACAAGGTCCCGCCTGAGCCTCCTTTGCTCCGGGCTGTGCCCCTTTCCCAGCTCTCTCAGGAACTCTCCAGCCCCTTGCCAGCTCCGTTCCCTTGCCTGGACTCGCTCCAGCCCCTCCGTGTCCCTCTTGTCCCAGAGGTGCTGCCAGCACTGCAGGTGCCCCAGCAGTGCCAGCACAGGGACGGGCCCAGCGCACCCGCGCATGCGCAGTGGGGAGGGGGGAGGGCCCAGCGCGCCCGCGCATGCGCAGTGGTGTGGGGGGGCCCAGCGCGCCCGCGCATGCGCAGTGGGGGTGGGGGGGGGGGCCGTCCAGCTCTCCCGCGCATGCGCAGTGGGGTGGGGGTAGGGCCAGCACACCCGCGCATGCGCAGTGGGGGGTGGGGGGGGCCCAGCGCGCCCGCGCATGCGCAGTGGTGTGGGGGGGGGGTAGGGCCATCGCCCCCGCGCATGCGCAGTGGGGTGGGGGGCCGGCCGGCGCGCCCGCGCATGCGCAGTGGGGGTGGGGGGGCCGTCCAGCTCTCCCTCGCATGCGCAGTGGGGTGGGGGGCCGGCCAGCGCCCCCGCGCATGCGCAGTGGGGTGGGGGGCCGGCCAGCGCGCCCGCGCTTGCGCAGTGGGGTGGGGGTAGGGCCAGCGCGCCCGCGCATGCGCAGTGGTGGTGGGGGGGGCCCAGCCTGGCGGTGTCTTTTGTTCTGGTCCTCCGTGGGGCTGCCTTGAGAGCGGAATCAAGGTTGGAAAAGACCTCGGAGATCACTGAGTGCCACCAGCAGCAGCACGGCCAGCGCAGACCACGTCCGCCCATGCCACAGCCACAGGTGTTGGAGCACTCCCAGGGGTGGGCACTCCAAACCTCCCTGGGCAGCTGTGCCAAGGCCTGAGCGCCCTTTCCATGGAGGAATTTCCCCAATATCCACCCTGAGCCTCCCCTGGCCCAGCCTGAGGCCGTTCCCTCTCCTCCTGTCCCTGTTCCCTGGGAGCAGAACCCGACTCCCCCGGCTGCCCCCTCCTGTCAGGGACTTGTGCAGAGCCACAAAATCCCGCCTGAGCCTCCTTTGCTCCGGGCTGTGCCCCTTTCCCAGCTCTCTCAGGAACTCTCCAGCCCCTTGCCAGCTCCGTTCCGTTGCCTGGACTCGCTCCAGCCCCTCCGTGTCCCTCTTGTCCCAGAGGTGCTGCCAGCACTGCAGGTGCCCCAGCAGTGCCAGCACAGGGACGGGCCCAGCGCACCCGCGCATGCGCAGTGGGGGGGGGGGGGGGGGGGCCCAGCGCGCGCGCGCATGCGCAGTGGTGTGGGGGGGCCCAGCGCGCCCGCGCATGCGCAGTGGGGGTGGGGGGGGCCGTCCAGCTCTCCCGCGCATGCGCAGTGGGGTGGGGGTAGGGCCAGCACCCCCGCGCATGCGCAGTGGGGGGTGGGGGGGGCCCAGCGCGCCCGCGCATGCGCAGTGGTGTGGGGGGGGGGGGTCGGCCATCGCCCCCGCGCATGCGCAGTGGGGGTGGGGGGGCCGTCCAACTCTCCCGCGCATGCGCAGTGGGGTGGGGGGGGCCCAGCCTGGGGGTGCATTTTGTTCTGGTCCTCCGTGGGGCTGCCTTGAGAGCGGAATCAAGGTTGGAAAAGACCTCGGAGATCACTGAGTGCCACCAGCAGCAGCACGGCCAGCGCTGACCACGTCCGCCCATGCCACAGCCACAGGTGTTGGAGCACTCCCAGGGGTGGGCACTCCAAACCTCCCTGGGCAGCTGTGCCAAGGCCTGAGCGCCCTTTCCATGGAGGAATTTCCCCAATATCCACCCTGAGCCTCCCCTGGCCCAGCCTGAGGCCGTTCCCTCTCCTCCTGTCCCTGTTCCCTGGGAGCAGAACCCGACCCCCCCGGCTGCCCCCTCCTGTCAGGGACTTGTGCAGAGCCACAAGGTCCCGCCTGAGCCTCCTTTGCTCCGGGCTGTGCACCTTTCCCAGCTCTCTCAGGAACTCTCCAGCCCCTTCCCAGCTCCGTTCCCTTGCCTGGACTCGCTCCAGCCCCTCCGTGTCCCTCTTGTCTCAGAGGTGCTGCCAGCACTGCAGGTGCCCCAGCAGTGCCAGCACAGGGACGGGCCCAGCGCACCCGCCCATGCGCAGTGGGGAGGGGGGGGGGCCCAGCGCGCCCGCGCATGCGCAGTGGTGTGGGGGGGGGCCCAGCGCGCCCGCGCATGCGCAGTGCGGGTGGGGGGGGCCGTCCAGCTCTCCCGCGCATGCGCAGTGGTGTGGGGGGGGGCCCAGCGCGCCCGCGCATGCGCAGTGGGCTGGGGGGGGTCGGCCATCGCCCCCGCGCATGCGCAGTGGGGTGGGGGGCCGGCCGGCGCTCCCGCGCATGCGCAGTGGGGGTGGGGGGCCGTCCAGCTCTCCCGCGCATGCGCAGTGGGAGGGTGGGTAGGGCCAGCGCGCCCGCGCATGCGCAGTGGGGTGGGGGGGGCCCAGCCTGGGGGTGCCTTTTGTTCTGGTCCTCCGTGGGGCTGCCTTGAGAGCGGAATCAAGGTTGGAAAAGACCTCGGAGATCACTGAGTGCCACCAGCAGCAGTACGGCCAGCGCTGACCACGTCCGCCCCTGCCACAGCCACAGGTGTTGGAGCACTCCCAGGGGTGGGCACTCCAAACCTCCCTGGGCAGCTGTGCCAAGGCCTGAGCGCCCTTTCCATGGAGGAATTTCCCCAATATCCACCCTGAGCCTCCCCTGGCCCAGCCTGAGGCCGTTCCCTCTCCTCCTGTCCCTGTTCCCTGGGAGCAGAACCCGAACCCCCCGGCTGCCCCCTCCTGTCAGGGACTTGTGCAGAGCCACAAGGTCCCGCCTGAGCCTCCTTTGCTCCGGGCTGTGCCCCTTTCCCAGCTCTCTCAGGAACTCTCCAGCCCCTTGCCAGCTCCGTTCCGTTGCCTGGACTCGCTCCAGCCCCTCCGTGTTCCTCTTGCCCCAGAGGTGCTGCCAGCACTGCAGGTGCCCCAGCATTACCAGCACAGAGACGGGCCCGGATGTGGGGGCGGTGGGTACCCGTATGTGAGGGGGGGGGGGGGGAAGGACCCCGATGTGCGGGGGGGGGAAGGACCCGGATGTGGGGGGGGGAGGGCTCCGGATGTGGGGCGGGGTTGTTAGGGGCTGGGGTTAGGGTTAGGGTTTAGGGGTTAGGGTTTAGTGTTACGCCTAGGGTTAGGGTTGAGAAAACCACAAAGCCAGGAGCTCCATGGACAGTGATCATGCGAAAGGCAGGCCAACTTAAGCACGGCACGTCCAAAACCTTGCTCCCTCTTCTTCTTTCTGCAAGGGTTACGGTTAGGGTTAGGGGCTTGGCACATCAAAACCGTGCTCCCTCTTCCTCTTTCTGCTCAGAACTCACCACAGCCCAAAGCCCAGTTTTTGGCTCCGCCTAGGGTTAGGGTTGGGGTTTGGTTTAGGGTTAGGGTTAGGGTTACGTTTACGCCTCGGGTTATGGTTGAGGAAACCACAAAGCCAGGAGCTCCAGGGACACTGATCATGCGAAAGGCAGGCCAAGTTAAGCACGGCACATACAAAACCTGGCTCCCTCTTCTTCTTTCTGCAAGGGTTAGGGTTAATGTTAGGGGCTCGGGTTTGGGTTAGGCTTAGGGGTTAGGGTTATGCCTAGGGTTAGGATTGAGAAAACCACAAAGCCAGGAGACCCAGGCACACTAACCATACAAAAGGCAGGCCAACTTAAGCATGGCATATCAAAACCTTCCTCCGTCTTCCTCTTTCTGCTCGGAACTCACCACAGACCGATGCCCGATTACTGGCTCAATCTATCGTTAGAGTTAGGTTTAGGCGTTCTCCTAGGGTTAGGGTTGATGAAACCACAAAGCCAGGAGCTCCAGGGATACTCAGCATGCAAAAGGCATACCAAGGTGAGGAGGACACAGCCCAAACCTTGCTCCCTCTTTGTCATTCTGCTCGGAACTTGCCACAACACTTTGCCGGATTTCTGGCTCAAGGTAGGGTTAGGGATAGGGTTACGCCTTGGGTGAGGGTTAGGGTTAGGAGTTAGGGTTACGCCTAGGGTTAAGGTTGAGAAAACCACAAAGCCAGGAGCTCCAGGGACACTGATCATGCAAAAGGCGGGCCAAGTTAGGCACGGAACATCCAAAACCTTGCTCCTTCTTCTTCTTTCTGCAAGGGTTAGGGTTAGGGGCTCGGGTTAGGGTTAGGGGTTAGGGATAGGGGTAGGGTTAGGGTTAGGGTTTTGCCTAGGGTTAGGATTGAGAAAACCACAAAGCCAGGAGCTCCAGGGACACTGATCATGCGAAAGGCAGGCCAAGTTAAGTGCGGCACATCCAAAACCTTGCTCCCTCTTCTTCTTTCTGCAAGGGTTAGGGTTAGGGTTAGGGGCTCGGGTTAGGCGTAGGGTTAGGGTTAGGGTTAGGGGCTCGGGTTAGGGGTAGGGTTAGAGTTAGGGTTAGGCTTCTGCATAGGGTTAGGACTGACAAAACCACAAAGCCAGGAGACCCAGGGATACTCACCATGCAAAAGGCAGGCCAAGTTGAGCGTAGCACATCCAAATCCTTGCTCCCTCTTCGTCATTCTGCTCGGAACTCACCACAGCCCAATGCCCGATTACTGGCTCAGTCTAGGGTTAGGCTTAGGGCTAGGGTTAGGGTTATGCCTAGGGTTAGGGTTCACAAAACCACAAAGCCAGGAGCTCCAGGGATACCATGCAAAAGGCAGGCCAAGTTGAGCGTAGCACATCCAAATCCTTGCTCCCTCTTCTTCATTCTGCTCGGAACTCACCACAGCCCAATGCCCGATTTCTGCCTCAGTCTAGGGTTAGGCTTAGGGCTAGGGTTAGGGTTATGCCTAGGGTTAGGCTTCAGAAAACCACAAAGCCAGGAGCTCCAGGGATACTCACCATGCAAAAGGCAGGCCGAGTTGAGCGTAGCACATCCAAATCCTTGCTCCCTCTTCGTCATTCTGCTCGGAACTCCCCACAGCCCAATGCCCGATTTCTGCCTCAGTCTAGGGTTAGGCTTAGGGCTAGGGTTAGGGTTATGCCTAGGGTTAGGCTTCAGAAAACCATAAAGCCAGGAGCTCCAGGGATACTCACCATGCAAAAGGCAGGCCGAGTTGAGCGTAGCACATCCAAATCCTTGCTCCCTCTTTGTCATTCTGTTCGGAACTCACCACAGCCCAATGCCTGATTACTGCCTCAGTCTAGGGTTAGGGTTATGCCTAGGGTTAGGGTTCTGCCTAGGGTTAGGGTTCACAAAACCACAAAGCCAGGAGCTCCAGGGATACTCACCATGCAAAAGGCAGGCCAAGTTGAGCGTAGCACATCCAAATCCTTGCTCCCTCTTCGTCATTCTGCTCAGAACTCACCACAGCCCAATGCCCGATTACTGGCTCAGTCTAGGGTTAGGCTTAGGGCTAGGGTTAGGGTTATGCCTAGGGTTAGGCTTCAGAAAACCACAAAGCCAGGAGCTCCAGGGATACTCACCATGCAAAAGGCAGGCCAAGTTGAGCGTAGCACATCCAGTTCCTTGCTCCCTCTTCGTCATTCTGCTCGGAACTCACCACAGCCCAATTCCCGATTTCTGCCTCAGTCTAGGGTTAGGCTTAGGGCTAGGGTTAGGGTTATGCCTAGGGTTAGGGTTCAGAAAACCACAAAGCCAGGAGCTCCAGGGATACCATGCAAAAGGCAGGCCAAGTTGAGCGTAGCACATCCAAATCCTTGCTCCCTCTTCTTCATTCTGCTCGGAACTCCCCACAGCCCAATGCCCGATTTCTGCCTCAGTCTAGGGTTAGGCTTAGGGCTAGGGTTAGGGTTATGCCTAGGGTTAGGGTTCTGCCTAGGGTTAGGGTTCACAAAACCACAAAGCCAGGAGCTCCAGGGATACTCACCATGCAAAAGGCAGGCCAAGTTGAGCGTAGCACATCCAAATCCTTGCTCCCTCTTCGTCATTCTGCTCGGAACTCACCACAGCCCAATGCCCGATTTCTGCCTCAGTCTAGGGTTAGGCTTAGGGCTAGGGTTAGGGTTATGCCTAGGGTTAGGCTTCACAAAACCACAAAGCCAGGAGCTCCAGGGATACTCACCATGCAAAAGGCAGGCCAAGTTGAGCGTCGCACATCCAAATCCTTGCTCCCTCTTCGTCATTCTGCTCGGAACTCACCACAGCCCAATGCCCGATTTCTGCCTCAGTCTAGGGTTAGGCTTAGGGCTAGGGTTAGGGTTATGCCTAGGGTTAGGGTTCACAAAACCACAAAGCCAGGAGCTCCAGGGATACCATGCAAAAGGCAGGCCAAGTTGAGCGTAGCACATCCAAATCCTTGCTCCCTCTTCTTCATTCTGCTCGGAACTCCCCACAGCCCAATGCCCGATTTCTGCCTCAGTCTAGGGTTAGGCTTAGGGCTAGGGTTAGGGTTATGCCTAGGGTTAGGCTTCAGAAAACCACAAAGCCAGGAGCTCCAGGGATACTCACCATGCAAAAGTCAGGCCGAGTTGAGCGTAGCACATCCAAATCCTTGCTCCCTCTTCGTCATTCTGCTCGGAACTCCCCACAGCCCAATGCCCGATTTCTGCCTCAGTCTAGGGTTAGGCTTAGGGCTAGGGTTAGGGTTATGCCTAGGGTTAGGCTTCAGAAAACCACAAATCCAGGAGCTCCAGGGATACTCACCATGCAAAAGGCAGGCCGAGTTGAGCGTAGCACATCCAAATCCTTGCTCCCTCTTTGTCATTCTGTTCGGAACTCACCACAGCCCAATGCCTGATTACTGCCTCCGTCTAGGGTTAGGGTTATGCCTAGGGTTAGGGTTATGCCTAGGGTTAGGGTTCAGAAAACCACAAAGCCAGGAGCTCCAGGGATACTCACCATGCAAAAGGCAGGCCAAGTTGAGCGTAGCACATCCAAATCCTTGCTCCCTCTTCTTCATTCTGCTCGGAACTCACCACAGCCCAATGCCCGATTACTGGCTCAGTCTAGGGTTAGGCTTAGGGGTAGGGTTAGGGTTATGCCTAGGGTTAGGCTTCAGAAAACCACAAAGCCAGGAGCTCCAGGGATACTCACCATGCAAAAGGCAGGCCAAGTTGATTGTAGCACATCCAAATCCTTGCTCCCTCTTCGTCATTCTGCTCGGAACTCCCCACAGCCCAATGCCCGATTTCTGCCTCAGTCTAGGGTTAGGCTTAGGGCTAGGGTTAGGGTTATGCCTAGGGTTAGGGTTCAGAAAACCACAAAGCCAGGAGCTCCAGGGATACCATGCAAAAGGCAGGCCAAGTTGAGCGTAGCACATCAAAATCCTTGCTCCCTCTTCGTCATTCTGCTCGGAACTCCCCACAGCCCAATGCCCGATTACTGGCTCAGTCTAGGGTTAGGCTTAGGGCTAGGGTTAGGGTTATGCCTAGGGTTAGGGTTCTGCCTAGGGTTAGGGTTCACAAAACCACAAAGCCAGGAGCTCCAGGGATACTCACCATGCAAAAGGCAGGCCAAGTTGAGCGTAGCACATCCAAATCCTTGCTCCCTCTTCTTCATTCTGCTCGGAACTCCCCACAGCCCAATGCCTGATTTCTTCCTCAGTCTAGGGTTAGGCTTAGGGCTAGGGTTAGGGTTATGCCTAGGGTTAGGGTTCAGAAAACCACAAAGCCAGGAGCTCCAGGGATACTCACCATGCAAAAGGCAGGCCAAGTTGAGCGTAGCACATCCAAATCCTTGCTCCCTCTTCGTCATTCTGCTCGGAACTCACCACAGCCCAATGCCCGATTTCTGCCTCAGTCTAGGGTTAGGCTTAGGGCTAGGGTTAGGGTTATGCCTAGGGTTAGGGTTCTGCCTAGGGTTAGGGTTCAGAAAACCACAAAGCCAGGAGCTCCAGGGATACTCACCATGCAAAAGGCAGGCCAAGTTGAGCGTAGCACATCCAAATCCTTGCTCCCTCTTCTTCATTCTGCTCGGAACTCCCCACAGCCCAATGCCTGATTTCTGCCTCAGTCTAGGGTTAGGCTTAGGGCTAGGGTTAGGGTTATGCCTAGGGTTAGGCTTCAGAAAACCACAATGCCAGGAGCTCCAGGGATACTCACCATGCAAAAGGCAGGCCAAGTTGAGTGTAGCACATCCAAATCCTTGCTCCCTCTTCGTCATTCTGCTCGGAACTCCCCACAGCCCAATGCCCGATTTCTGCCTCAGTCTAGGGTTAGGCTTAGGGCTAGGGTTAGGGTTCTGCCTCAGGTTAGGGTTCAGAAAACCACAAAGCCAGGAGCTCCAGGGATACCATGCAAAAGGCAGGCCAAGTTGAGCGTAGCACATCCAAATCCTTGCTCCCTCTTCTTCATTCTGCTCGGAACTCCCCACAGCCCAATACCCGATTTCTGCCTCAGTCTAGGGTTAGGCTTAGGGCTAGGGTTAGGGTTATGCCTAGGGTTAGGCTTCAGAAAACCACAAAGCCAGGAGCTCCAGGGATACTCACCATGCAAAAGGCAGGCCGAGTTGAGCGTAGTACATCCAAATCCTTGCTCCCTCTTTGTCATTCTGCTCGGAACTCACCACAGCCCAATGCCCGATTTCTGCCTCAGTCTAGGGTTAGGCTTAGGGCTAGGGTTAGGGTTCTGCCTAGGGTTAGGGTTCACAAAACCACAAAGCCAGGAGCTCCAGGGATACTCACCATGCAAAAGGCAGGCCAAGTTGAGCGTAGCACATCCAAATCCTTGCTCCCTCTTCTTCATTCTGCTCGGAACTCACCACAGTCCAATGCCTGATTTCTGCCTCAGTCTAGGGTTAGGCTTAGGGCTAGGGTTAGGGTTATGCCTAGGGTTAGGCTTCAGAAAACCACAAAGCCAGGAGCTCCAGGGATACTCACCATGCAAAAGGCAGGCCAAGTTGAGCGTAGCACATCCAAATCCTTGCTCCCTCTTCGTCATTCTGCTCGGAACTCACCACAGCCCAATGCCCGATTTCTGCCTCAGTCTAGGGTTAGGCTTAGGGCTAGGGTTAGGGTTATGCCTAGGGTTAGGGTTCACAAAACCACAAAGCCAGGAGCTCCAGGGATACCATGCAAAAGGCAGGCCAAGTTGAGCGTAGCACATCCAAATCCTTGCTCCCTCTTCGTCATTCTGCTCGGAACTCCCCACAGCCCAATGCCCGATTTCTGCCTTAGTCTAGGGTTAGGCTTAGGGCTAGGGTTAGGGTTATGCCTAGGGTTAGGCTTCTGCCTCAGGTTAGGGTTCACAAAACCACAAAGCCAGGAGCTCCAGGGATACTCACCATGCAAAAGGCAGGCCAAGTTGAGCGTAGCACATCCAAATCCTTGCTCCCTCTTCTTCATTCTGCTCGGAACTCCCCACAGCCCAATGCCTGATTTCTGCCTCAGTCTAGGGTTAGGCTTAGGGCTAGGGTTAGGGTTATGCCTAGGGTTAGGGTTCAGAAAACCACAAAGCCAGGAGCTCCAGGGATACTCACCATGCAAAAGGCAGGCCAAGTTGAGCGTAGCACATCCAAATCCTTGCTCCCTCTTCGTCATTCTGCTCGGTACTCACCACAGCCCAATGCCCGATTTCTGCCTCAGTCTAGGGTTAGGCTTAGGGCTAGGGTTAGGGTTATGCCTAGGGTTAGGCTTCACAAAACCACAAATCCAGGAGCTCCAGGGATACCATGCAAAAGGCAGGCCAAGTTGAGCGTAGCACATCCAAATCCTTGCTCCCTCTTCGTCATTCTGCTCGGAACTCCCCACAGCCCAATGCCCGATTTCTGCCTTAGTCTAGGGTTAGGCTTAGGGCTAGGGTTAGGGTTATGCCTAGGGTTAGGCTTCTGTCTCAGGTTAGGGTTCACAAAACCACAAAGCCAGGAGCTCCAGGGATACTCACCATGCAAAAGGCAGGCCAAGTTGAGCGTAGCACATCCAAATCCTTGCTCCCTCTTCGTCATTCTGCTCGGAACTCACCACAGCCCAATGCCCGATTTCTGCCTCAGTCTAGGGTTAGGCTTAGGGCTAGGGTTAGGGTTATGCCTAGGGTTAGGGTTCACAAAACCACAAAGCCAGGAGCTCCAGGGATACTCACCATGCAAAAGGCAGGCCAAGTTGAGCGTAGCACATCCAAATCCTTGCTCCCTCTTTGTCATTCTGCTCGGAACTCCCCACAGCCCAATGCCCGATTTCTGCCTCAGTCTAGGGTTAGGCTTAGGGCTAGGGTTAGGGTTATGCCTAGGGTTAGGGTTCACAAAACCACAAAGCCAGGAGCTCCAGGGATACTCACCATGCAAAAGGCAGGCCAAGTTGAGCGTAGCACATCCAAATCCTTGCTCCCTCTTCGTCATTCTGCTCGGAACTCACCACAGCCCAATGCCCGATTTCTGCCTCAGTCTAGGGTTAGGCTTAGGGCTAGGGTTAGGGTTATGCCTAGGGTTAGGCTTCACAAAACCACAAAGCCAGGAGCTCCAGGGATACTCACCATGCAAAAGGCAGGCCAAGTTGAGCGTAGCACATCCAAATCCTTGCTCCCTCTTTGTCATTCTGCTCGGAACTCCCCACAGCCCAATGCCCGATTTCTGCCTCAGTCTAGGGTTAGGCTTAGGGCTAGGGTTAGGGTTCTGCCTCAGGTTAGGGTTCAGAAAACCACAAAGCCAGGAGCTCCAGGGATACCATGCAAAAGGCAGGCCAAGTTGAGCGTAGCACATCCAAATCCTTGCTCCCTCTTCGTCATTCTGCTCGGAACTCCCCACAGCCCAATGCCCGATTTCTGCCTCAGTCTAGGGTTAGGCTTAGGGCTAGGGTTAGGGTTATGCCTCAGGTTAGGGTTCAGAAAACCACAAAGCCAGGAGCTCCAGGGATACCATGCAAAAGGCAGGCCAAGTTGAGCGTAGCACATCCAAATCCTTGCTCCCTCTTCTTCATTCTGCTCGGAACTCCCCACAGCCCAATACCCGATTTCTGCCTCAGTCTAGGGTTAGGCTTAGGGCTAGGGTTAGGGTTATGCCTAGGGTTAGGCTTCAGAAAACCACAAAGCCAGGAGCTCCAGGGATACTCACCATGCAAAAGGCAGGCCGAGTTGAGCGTAGTACATCCAAATCCTTGCTCCCTCTTTGTCATTCTGCTCGGAACTCACCACAGCCCAATGCCCGATTTCTGCCTCAGTCTAGGGTTAGGCTTAGGGCTAGGGTTAGGGTTCTGCCTAGGGTTAGGGTTCACAAAACCACAAAGCCAGGAGCTCCAGGGATACTCACCATGCAAAAGGCAGGCCAAGTTGAGCGTAGCACATCCAAATCCTTGCTCCCTCTTCTTCATTCTGCTCGGAACTCACCACAGTCCAATGCCTGATTTCTGCCTCAGTCTAGGGTTAGGCTTAGGGCTAGGGTTAGGGTTATGCCTAGGGTTAGGCTTCAGAAAACCACAAAGCCAGGAGCTCCAGGGATACTCACCATGCAAAAGGCAGGCCAAGTTGAGCGTAGCACATCCAAATCCTTGCTCCCTCTTCGTCATTCTGCTCGGAACTCACCACAGCCCAATGCCCGATTTCTGCCTCAGTCTAGGGTTAGGCTTAGGGCTAGGGTTAGGGTTATGCCTAGGGTTAGGCTTCACAAAACCACAAAGCCAGGAGCTCCAGGGATACCATGCAAAAGGCAGGCCAAGTTGAGCGTAGCACATCCAAATCCTTGCTCCCTCTTCGTCATTCTGCTCGGAACTCCCCACAGCCCAATGCCCGATTTCTGCCTTAGTCTAGGGTTAGGCTTAGGGCTAGGGTTAGGGTTATGCCTAGGGTTAGGCTTCTGCCTCAGGTTAGGGTTCAGAAAACCACAAAGCCAGGAGCTCCAGGGATACTCACCATGCAAAAGGCAGGCCAAGTTGAGCGTAGCACATCCAAATCCTTGCTCCCTCTTCTTCATTCTGCTCGGAACTCCCCACAGCCCAATGCCTGATTTCTGCCTCAGTCTAGGGTTAGGCTTAGGGCTAGGGTTAGGGTTATGCCTAGGGTTAGGGTTCAGAAAACCACAAAGCCAGGAGCTCCAGGGATACTCACCATGCAAAAGGCAGGCCAAGTTGAGCGTAGCACATCCAAATCCTTGCTCCCTCTTCGTCATTCTGCTCGGAACTCACCACAGCCCAATGCCCGATTTCTGCCTCAGTCTAGGGTTAGGCTTAGGGCTAGGGTTAGGGTTATGCCTAGGGTTAGGCTTCACAAAACCACAAATCCAGGAGCTCCAGGGATACCATGCAAAAGGCAGGCCAAGTTGAGCGTAGCACATCCAAATCCTTGCTCCCTCTTCGTCATTCTGCTCGGAACTCCCCACAGCCCAATGCCCGATTTCTGCCTTAGTCTAGGGTTAGGCTTAGGGCTAGGGTTAGGGTTATGCCTAGGGTTAGGCTTCTGTCTCAGGTTAGGGTTCACAAAACCACAAAGCCAGGAGCTCCAGGGATACTCACCATGCAAAAGGCAGGCCAAGTTGAGCGTAGCACATCCAAATTCTTGCTCCCTCTTCGTCATTCTGCTCGGAACTCACCACAGCCCAATGCCCGATTTCTGCCTCAGTCTAGGGTTAGGCTTAGGGCTAGGGTTAGGGTTATGCCTAGGGTTAGGGTTCACAAAACCACAAAGCCAGGAGCTCCAGGGATACTCACCATGCAAAAGGCAGGCCAAGTTGAGCGTAGCACATCCAAATCCTTGCTCCCTCTTTGTCATTCTGCTCGGAACTCCCCACAGCCCAATGCTTGATTTCTGCCTCAGTCTAGGGTTAGGCTTAGGGCTAGGGTTAGGGTTATGCCTAGGGTTAGGGTTCAGAAAACCACAAAGCCAGGAGCTCCAGGGATACTCACCATGCAAAAGGCAGGCCAAGTTGAGCGTAGCACATCCAAATCCTTGCTCCCTCTTCGTCATTCTGCTCGGAACTCACCACAGCCCAATGCCCGATTTCTGCCTCAGTCTAGGGTTAGGCTTAGGGCTAGGGTTAGGGTTCTGCCTCAGGTTAGGGTTCAGAAAACCACAAAGCCAGGAGCTCCAGGGATACCATGCAAAAGGCAGGCCAAGTTGAGCGTAGCACATCAAAATCCTTGCTCCCTCTTCTTCATTCTGCTCGGAACTCCCCACAGCCCAATACCCGATTTCTGCCTCAGTCTAGGGTTAGGCTTAGGGCTAGGGTTAGGGTTATGCCTAGGGTTAGGGTTCACAAAACCACAAAGCCAGGAGCTCCAGGGATACCATGCAAAAGGCAGGCCAAGTTGAGCGTAGCACATCCAAATCCTTGCTCCCTCTTCGTCATTCTGCTCGGAACTCCCCACAGCCCAATGCCCGATTTCTGCCTTAGTCTAGGGTTAGGCTTAGGGCTAGGGTTAGGGTTATGCCTAGGGTTAGGCTTCTGCCTCAGGTTAGGGTTCACAAAACCACAAAGCCAGGAGCTCCAGGGATACTCACCATGCAAAAGGCAGGCCAAGTTGAGCGTAGCACATCCAAATCCTTGCTCCCTCTTCGTCATTCTGCTCGGAACTCACCACAGCCCAATGCCCGATTTCTGCCTCAGTCTAGGGTTAGGCTTAGGGCTAGGGTTAGGGTTATGCCTAGGGTTAGGGTTATGCCTAGGGTTAGGGTTCACAAAACCACAAAGCCCGGAGCTCCAGGGATACTCACCATGCAAAAGGCAGGCCAAGTTGAGCGTAGCACATCCAAATCCTTGCTCCCTCTTCTTCATTCTGCTCGGAACTCCCCACAGCCCAATGCCTGATTTCTGCCTCAGTCTAGGGTTAGGCTTAGGGCTAGGGTTAGGGTTATGCCTAGGGTTAGGGTTCACAAAACCACAAAGCCAGGAGCTCCAGGGATACTCACCATGCAAAAGGCAGGCCAAGTTGAGCGTAGCACATCCAAATCCTTGCTCCCTCTTCGTCATTCTGCTCGGAACTCACCACAGCCCAATGCCCGATTTCTGCCTCAGTCTAGGGTTAGGCTTAGGGCTAGGGTTAGGGTTATGCCTAGGGTTAGGCTTCACAAAACCACAAATCCAGGAGCTCCAGGGATACCATGCAAAAGGCAGGCCAAGTTGAGCGTAGCACATCCAAATCCTTGCTCCCTCTTCGTCATTCTGCTCGGAACTCACCACAGCCCAATGCCCGATTTCTGCCTCAGTCTAGGGTTAGGCTTAGGGCTAGGGTTAGGGTTATGCCTAGGGTTAGGGTTCACAAAACCACAAAGCCAGGAGCTCCAGGGATACTCACCATGAAAAAGGCAGGCCAAGTTGAGCGTAGCACATCCAAATCCTTGCTCCCTCTTTGTCATTCTGCTCGGAACTCCCCACAGCCCAATGCCCGATTTCTGCCTCAGTCTAGGGTTAGGCTTAGGGCTAGGGTTAGGGTTATGCCTAGGGTTAGGCTTCTGCCTCAGGTTAGGGTTCACAAAACCACAAAGCCAGGAGCTCCAGGGATACTCACCATGCAAAAGGCAGGCCAAGTTGAGCGTAGCACATCCAAATCCTTGCTCCCTCTTCGTCATTCTGCTCGGAACTCACCACAGCCCAATGCCCGATTTCTGCCTCAGTCTAGGGTTAGGCTTAGGGCTAGGGTTAGGGTTATGCCTAGGGTTAGGCTTCAGAAAACCACAAAGCCAGGAGCTCCAGGGATACTCACCATGCAAAAGGCAGGCCAAGTTGAGCGTAGCACATCCAAATCCTTGCTCCCTCTTTGTCATTCTGCTCGGAACTCCCCACAGCCCAATGCCCCATTTCTACCTCAGTCTAGGGTTAGGCTTAGGGCTAGGGTTAGGGTTATGCCTAGGGTTAGGGTTCACAAAACCACAAAGCCAGGAGCTCCAGGGATACTCACCATGCAAAAGGCAGGCCAAGTTGAGCGTAGCACATCCAAATCCTTGCTCCCTCTTCGTCATTCTGCTCGGAACTCACCACAGCCCAATGCCCGATTTCTGCCTCAGTCTAGGGTTAGGCTTAGGGCTAGGGTTAGGGTTATGCCTAGGGTTAGGGTTCACAAAACCACAAAGCCAGGAGCTCCAGGGATACTCACCATGCAAAAGGCAGGCCAAGTTGAGCGTAGCACATCCAAATCCTTGCTCCCTCTTTGTCATTCTGCTCGGAACTCACCACAGCCCAATGCCCGATTTCTGCCTCAGTCTAGGGTTAGGCTTAGGGCTAGGGTTAGGGTTATGCCTAGGGTTAGGCTTCAGAAAACCACAAAGCCAGGAGCTCCAGGGATACTCACCATGCAAAAGGCAGGCCAAGTTGAGCGTAGCACATCCAAATCCTTGCTCCCTCTTCGTCATTCTGCTCGGAACTCACCACAGCCCAATGCCCCATTTCTGCCTCAGTCTAGGGTTAGGCTTAGGGCTAGGGTTAGGGTTATGCCTAGGGTTAGGGTTCTGCCTAGGGTTAGGGTTCACAAAACCACAAAGCCAGGAGCTCCAGGGATACTCACCATGCAAAAGGCAGGCCAAGTTGAGCGTAGCACATCCAAATCCTTGCTCCCTCTTCGTCATTCTGCTCGGAACTCACCACAGCCCAATGCCCGATTTCTGCCTCAGTCTAGGGTTAGGCTTAGGGCTAGGGTTAGGGTTATGCCTAGGGTTAGGGTTCTGCCTAGGGTTAGGGTTCACAAAACCACAAAGCCAGGAGCTCCAGGGATACTCACCATGCAAAAGGCAGGCCAAGTTGAGCGTAGCACATCCAAATCCTTGCTCCCTCTTCGTCATTCTGCTCGGAACTCCCCACAGCCCAATGCCCGATTTCTGCCTCAGTCTAGGGTTAGGCTTAGGGCTAGGGTTAGGGTTCTGCCTCAGGTTAGGGTTCAGAAAACCACAAAGCCAGGAGCTCCAGGGATACCATGCAAAAGGCAGGCCAAGTTGAGCGTAGCACATCCAAATCCTTGCTCCCTCTTCTTCATTCTGCTCGGAACTTCCCACAGCCCAATACCCGATTTCTGCCTCAGTCTAGGGTTAGGCTTAGGGCTAGGGTTAGGGTTATGCCTAGGGTTAGGGTTCAGAAAACCACAAAGCCAGGAGCTCCAGGGATACTCACCATGCAAAAGGCAGGCCGAGTTGAGCGTAGCACATCCAAATCCTTGCTCCCTCTTTGTCATTCTGCTCGGAACTCACCACAGCCCAATGCCCGATTTCTGCCTCAGTCTAGGGTTAGGCTTAGGGCTAGGGTTAGGGTTATGCCTAGGGTTAGGGTTCACAAAACCACAAAGCCAGGAGCTCCAGGGATACTCACCATGCAAAAGGCAGGCCAAGTTGAGCGTAGCACATCCAAATCCTTGCTCCCTCTTCTTCATTCTGCTCGGAACTCCCCACAGTCCAATGCCCGATTTCTGCCTCAGTCTAGGGTTAGGCTTAGGGCTAGGGTTAGGGTTCTGCCTAGGGTTAGGCTTCAGAAAACCACAAAGCCAGGAGCTCCAGGGATACTCACCATGCAAAAGGCAGGCCAAGTTGAGCGTAGCACATCCAAATCCTTGCTCCCTCTTCGTCATTCTGCTCGGAACTCACCACAGCCCAATGCCCGATTTCTGCCTCAGTCTAGGGTTAGGCTTAGGGCTAGGGTTAGGGTTATGCCTAGGGTTAGGGTTCACAAAACCACAAAGCCAGGAGCTCCAGGGATACTCACCATGCAAAAGGCAGGCCAAGTTGAGCGTAGCACATCCAAATCCTTGCTCCCTCTTCGTCATTCTGCTCGGAACTCACCACAGCCCAATGCCCGATTTCTGCCTTAGTCTAGGGTTAGGCTTAGGGCTAGGGTTAGGGTTATGCCTAGGGTTAGGCTTCTGCCTAGGGTTAGGGTTCACAAAACCACAAAGCCAGGAGCTCCAGGGATACCATGCAAAAGGCAGGCCAAGTTGAGCGTAGCACATCCAAATCCTTGCTCCCTCTTCTTCATTCTGCTCGGAACTCCCCACAGCCCAATGCCCGATTTCTGCCTCAGTCTAGGGTTAGGCTTAGGGCTAGGGTTAGGGTTATGCCTAGGGTTAGGCTTCAGAAAACCACAAAGCCAGGAGCTCCAGGGATACTCACCATGCAAAAGGCAGGCCGAGTTGAGCGTAGCACATCCAAATCCTTGCTCCCTCTTCGTCATTCTGCTCGGAACTCACCACAGCCCAATGCCCGATTTCTGCCTCAGTCTAGGGTTAGGCTTAGGGCTAGGGTTAGGGTTATGCCTAGGGTTAGGCTTCAGAAAACCACAAAGCCAGGAGCTCCAGGGATACTCACCATGCAAAAGGCAGGCCGAGTTGAGCGTAGCACATCCAAATCCTTGCTCCCTCTTCGTCATTCTGCTCGGAACTCCCCACAGCCCAATGCCCGATTTCTGCCTCAGTCTAGGGTTAGGCTTAGGGCTAGGGTTAGGGTTATGCCTAGGGTTAGGCTTCAGAAAACCACAAAGCCAGGAGCTCCAGGGATACTCACCATGCAAAAGGCAGGCCGAGTTGAGCGTAGCACATCCAAATCCTTGCTCCCTCTTTGTCATTCTGTTCGGAACTCACCACAGCCCAATGCCTGATTACTGCCTCAGTCTAGGGTTAGGGTTATGCCTAGGGTTAGGGTTCTGCCTAGGGTTAGGGTTCACAAAACCACAAAGCCAGGAGCTCCAGGGATACTCACCATGCAAAAGGCAGGCCAAGTTGAGCGTAGCACATCCAAATCCTTGCTCCCTCTTCGTCATTCTGCTCGGAACTCACCACAGCCCAATGCCCGATTTCTGCCTCAGTCTAGGGTTAGGCTTAGGGCTAGGGTTAGGGTTATGCCTAGGGTTAGGGTTCAGAAAACCACAAAGCCAGGAGCTCCAGGGATACTCACCATGCAAAAGGCAGGCCAAGTTGAGCGTAGCACATCCAGTTCCTTGCTCCCTCTTCGTCATTCTGCTCGGAACTCACCACAGCCCAATGCCCGATTACTGCCTCAGTCTAGGGTTAGGCTTAGGGCTAGGGTTAGGGTTATGCCTAGGGTTAGGGTTCAGAAAACCACAAAGCCAGGAGCTCCAGGGATACCATGCAAAAGGCAGGCCAAGTTGAGCGTAGCACATCCAAATCCTTGCTCCCTCTTCTTCATTCTGCTCGGAACTCCCCACAGCCCAATGCCCGATTTCTGCCTCAGTCTAGGGTTAGGCTTAGGGCTAGGGTTAGGGTTATGCCTAGGGTTAGGGTTCACAAAACCACAAAGCCAGGAGCTCCAGGGATACTCACCATGCAAAAGGCAGGCCAAGTTGAGCGTCGCACATCCAAATCCTTGCTCCCTCTTCGTCATTCTGCTCGGAACTCACCACAGCCCAATGCCCGATTTCTGCCTCAGTCTAGGGTTAGGCTTAGGGCTAGGGTTAGGGTTATGCCTAGGGTTAGGGTTCACAAAACCATAAAGCCAGGAGCTCCAGGGATACCATGCAAAAGGCAGGCCAAGTTGAGCGTAGCACATCCAAATCCTTGCTCCCTCTTCTTCATTCTGCTCGGAACTCCCCACAGCCCAATGCCCGATTTCTGCCTCAGTCTAGGGTTAGGCTTAGGGCTAGGGTTAGGGTTATGCCTAGGGTTAGGCTTCAGAAAACCACAAAGCCAGGAGCTCCAGGGATACTCACCATGCAAAAGGCAGGCCGAGTTGAGCGTCGCACATCCAAATCCTTGCTCCCTCTTCGTCATTCTGCTCAGAACTCACCACAGCCCAATGCCCGATTTCTGCCTCAGTCTAGGGTTAGGCTTAGGGCTAGGGTTAGGGTTATGCCTAGGGTTAGGCTTCAGAAAACCACAAAGCCAGGAGCTCCAGGGATACTCACCATGCAAAAGGCAGGCCGAGTTGAGCGTAGCACATCCAAATCCTTGCTCCCTCTTCGTCATTCTGCTCGGAACTCCCCACAGCCCAATGCCCGATTTCTGCCTCAGTCTAGGGTTAGGCTTAGGGCTAGGGTTAGGGTTATGCCTAGGGTTAGGCTTCAGAAAACCACAAAGCCAGGAGCTCCAGGGATACTCACCATGCAAAAGGCAGGCCGAGTTGAGCGTAGCACATCCAAATCCTTGCTCCCTCTTTGTCATTCTGTTCGGAACTCACCACAGCCCAATGCCTGATTACTGCCTCAGTCTAGGGTTAGGCTTAGGGCTAGGGTTAGGGTTATGCCTAGGGTTAGGCTTCTGCCTAGGGTTAGGGTTCACAAAACCACAAAGCCAGGAGCTCCAGGGATACTCACCATGCAAAAGGCAGGCCAAGTTGAGCGTAGCACATCCAAATCCTTGCTCCCTCTTCGTCATTCTGCTCGGAACTCACCACAGCCCAATGCCCGATTTCTGCCTCAGTCTAGGGTTAGGCTTAGGGCTAGGGTTAGGGTTATGCCTAGGGTTAGGGTTCTGCCTAGGGTTAGGGTTCACAAAACCACAAAGCCAGGAGCTCCAGGGATACTCACCATGCAAAAGGCAGGCCAAGTTGAGCGTAGCACATCCAAATCCTTGCTCCCTCTTCTTCATTCTGCTCGGAACTCACCACAGCCCAATGCCCGATTTCTGCCTCAGTCTAGGGTTAGGCTTAGGGCTAGGGTTAGGGTTATGCCTAGGGTTAGGGTTCTGCCTAGGGTTAGGGTTCACAAAACCACAAAGCCAGGAGCTCCAGGGATACTCACCATGCAAAAGGCAGGCCAAGTTGAGCGTAGCACATCCAAATCCTTGCTCCCTCTTCTTCATTGTGCTCGGAACTCCCCACAGCCCAATGCCCGATTTCTGCCTCAGTCTAGGGTTAGGCTTAGGGCTAGGGTTAGGGTTCTGCCTCAGGTTAGGGTTCAGAAAACCACAAAGCCAGGAGCTCCAGGGATACCATGCAAAAGGCAGGCCAAGTTGAGCGTAGCACATCAAAATCCTTGCTCCCTCTTCTTCATTCTGCTCGGAACTCCCCACAGCCCAATACCCGATTTCTGCCTCAGTCTAGGGTTAGGCTTAGGGCTAGGGTTAGGGTTATGCCTAGGGTTAGGGTTCACAAAACCACAAAGCCAGGAGCTCCAGGGATACCATGCAAAAGGCAGGCCAAGTTGAGCGTAGCACATCCAAATCCTTGCTCCCTCTTCGTCATTCTGCTCGGAACTCCCCACAGCCCAATGCCCGATTTCTGCCTTAGTCTAGGGTTAGGCTTAGGGCTAGGGTTAGGGTTATGCCTAGGGTTAGGCTTCTGCCTCAGGTTAGGGTTCACAAAACCACAAAGCCAGGAGCTCCAGGGATACTCACCATGCAAAAGGCAGGCCAAGTTGAGCGTAGCACATCCAAATCCTTGCTCCCTCTTCGTCATTCTGCTCGGAACTCACCACAGCCCAATGCCCGATTTCTGCCTCAGTCTAGGGTTAGGCTTAGGGCTAGGGTTAGGGTTATGCCTAGGGTTAGGGTTATGCCTAGGGTTAGGGTTCACAAAACCACAAAGCCCGGAGCTCCAGGGATACTCACCATGCAAAAGGCAGGCCAAGTTGAGCGTAGCACATCCAAATCCTTGCTCCCTCTTCTTCATTCTGCTCGGAACTCCCCACAGCCCAATGCCTGATTTCTGCCTCAGTCTAGGGTTAGGCTTAGGGCTAGGGTTAGGGTTATGCCTAGGGTTAGGGTTCAGAAAACCACAAAGCCAGGAGCTCCAGGGATACTCACCATGCAAAAGGCAGGCCAAGTTGAGCGTAGCACATCCAAATCCTTGCTCCCTCTTCGTCATTCTGCTCGGAACTCACCACAGCCCAATGCCCGATTTCTGCCTCAGTCTAGGGTTAGGCTTAGGGCTAGGGTTAGGGTTATGCCTAGGGTTAGGCTTCAGAAAACCACAAAGCCAGGAGCTCCAGGGATACTCACCATGCAAAAGGCAGGCCGAGTTGAGCGTAGCACATCCAAATCCTTGCTCCCTCTTTGTCATTCTGTTCGGAACTCACCACAGCCCAATGCCTGATTACTGCCTCAGTCTAGGGTTAGGGTTATGCCTAGGGTTAGGGTTCTGCCTAGGGTTAGGGTTCACAAAACCACAAAGCCAGGAGCTCCAGGGATACTCACCATGCAAAAGGCAGGCCAAGTTGAGCGTAGCACATCCAAATCCTTGCTCCCTCTTCGTCATTCTGCTCGGAACTCACCACAGCCCAATGCCCGATTTCTGCCTCAGTCTAGGGTTAGGCTTAGGGCTAGGGTTAGGGTTATGCCTAGGGTTAGGGTTCAGAAAACCACAAAGCCAGGAGCTCCAGGGATACTCACCATGCAAAAGGCAGGCCAAGTTGAGCGTAGCACATCCAGTTCCTTGCTCCCTCTTCGTCATTCTGCTCGGAACTCACCACAGCCCAATGCCCGATTACTGCCTCAGTCTAGGGTTAGGCTTAGGGCTAGGGTTAGGGTTATGCCTAGGGTTAGGGTTCAGAAAACCACAAAGCCAGGAGCTCCAGGGATACCATGCAAAAGGCAGGCCAAGTTGAGCGTAGCACATCCAAATCCTTGCTCCCTCTTCTTCATTCTGCTCGGAACTCCCCACAGCCCAATGCCCGATTTCTGCCTCAGTCTAGGGTTAGGCTTAGGGCTAGGGTTAGGGTTATGCCTAGGGTTAGGGTTCACAAAACCACAAAGCCAGGAGCTCCAGGGATACTCACCATGCAAAAGGCAGGCCAAGTTGAGCGTCGCACATCCAAATCCTTGCTCCCTCTTCGTCATTCTGCTCGGAACTCACCACAGCCCAATGCCCGATTTCTGCCTCAGTCTAGGGTTAGGCTTAGGGCTAGGGTTAGGGTTATGCCTAGGGTTAGGGTTCACAAAACCATAAAGCCAGGAGCTCCAGGGATACCATGCAAAAGGCAGGCCAAGTTGAGCGTAGCACATCCAAATCCTTGCTCCCTCTTCTTCATTCTGCTCGGACCTCCCCACAGCCCAATGCCCGATTTCTGCCTCAGTCTAGGGTTAGGCTTAGGGCTAGGGTTAGGGTTATGCCTAGGGTTAGGCTTCAGAAAACCACAAAGCCAGGAGCTCCAGGGATACTCACCATGCAAAAGTCAGGCCAAGTTGAGCGTCGCACATCCAAATCCTTGCTCCCTCTTCGTCATTCTGCTCAGAACTCACCACAGCCCAATGCCCGATTTCTGCCTCAGTCTAGGGTTAGGCTTAGGGCTAGGGTTAGGGTTATGCCTAGGGTTAGGCTTCAGAAAACCACAAAGCCAGGAGCTCCAGGGATACTCACCATGCAAAAGGCAGGCCGAGTTGAGCGTAGCACATCCAAATCCTTGCTCCCTCTTCGTCATTCTGCTCGGAACTCCCCACAGCCCAATGCCCGATTTCTGCCTCAGTCTAGGGTTAGGCTTAGGGCTAGGGTTAGGGTTATGCCTAGGGTTAGGCTTCAGAAAACCACAAAGCCAGGAGCTCCAGGGATACTCACCATGCAAAAGGCAGGCCAAGTTGAGCGTAGCACATCCAAATCCTTGCTCCCTCTTCGTCATTCTGCTCGGAACTCACCACAGCCCAATGCCCGATTTCTGCCTCAGTCTAGGGTTAGGCTTAGGGCTAGGGTTAGGGTTATGCCTAGGGTTAGGCTTCAGAAAACCACAAAGCCAGGAGCTCCAGGGATACTCACCATGCAAAAGGCAGGCCGAGTTGAGCGTAGCACATCCAAATCCTTGCTCCCTCTTTGTCATTCTGTTCGGAACTCACCACAGCCCAATGCCTGATTACTGCCTCAGTCTAGGGTTAGGCTTAGGGCTAGGGTTAGGGTTATGCCTAGGGTTAGGCTTCTGCCTAGGGTTAGGGTTCACAAAACCACAAAGCCAGGAGCTCCAGGGATACTCACCATGCAAAAGGCAGGCCAAGTTGAGCGTAGCACATCCAAATCCTTGCTCCCTCTTCGTCATTCTGCTCGGAACTCACCACAGCCCAATGCCCGATTTCTGCCTCAGTCTAGGGTTAGGCTTAGGGCTAGGGTTAGGGTTATGCCTAGGGTTAGGGTTCTGCCTAGGGTTAGGGTTCACAAAACCACAAAGCCAGGAGCTCCAGGGATACTCACCATGCAAAAGGCAGGCCAAGTTGAGCGTAGCACATCCAAATCCTTGCTCCCTCTTCTTCATTCTGCTCGGAACTCACCACAGCCCAATGCCCGATTTCTGCCTCAGTCTAGGGTTAGGCTTAGGGCTAGGGTTAGGGTTATGCCTAGGGTTAGGGTTCTGCCTAGGGTTAGGGTTCACAAAACCACAAAGCCAGGAGCTCCAGGGATACTCACCATGCAAAAGGCAGGCCAAGTTGAGCGTAGCACATCCAAATCCTTGCTCCCTCTTCGTCATTCTGCTCGGAACTCCCCACAGCCCAATGCCCGATTTCTGCCTCAGTCTAGGGTTAGGCTTAGGGCTAGGGTTAGGGTTCTGCCTCAGGTTAGGGTTCAGAAAACCACAAAGCCAGGAGCTCCAGGGATACCATGCAAAAGGCAGGCCAAGTTGAGCGTAGCACATCAAAATCCTTGCTCCCTCTTCTTCATTCTGCTCGGAACTCCCCACAGCCCAATACCCGATTTCTGCCTCAGTCTAGGGTTAGGCTTAGGGCTAGGGTTAGGGTTATGCCTAGGGTTAGGGTTCACAAAACCACAAAGCCAGGAGCTCCAGGGATACCATGCAAAAGGCAGGCCAAGTTGAGCGTAGCACATCCAAATCCTTGCTCCCTCTTCGTCATTCTGCTCGGAACTCCCCACAGCCCAATGCCCGATTTCTGCCTTAGTCTAGGGTTAGGCTTAGGGCTAGGGTTAGGGTTATGCCTAGGGTTAGGCTTCTGCCTCAGGTTAGGGTTCACAAAACCACAAAGCCAGGAGCTCCAGGGATACTCACCATGCAAAAGGCAGGCCAAGTTGAGCGTAGCACATCCAAATCCTTGCTCCCTCTTCGTCATTCTGCTCGGAACTCACCACAGCCCAATGCCCGATTTCTGCCTCAGTCTAGGGTTAGGCTTAGGGCTAGGGTTAGGGTTATGCCTAGGGTTAGGGTTATGCCTAGGGTTAGGGTTCACAAAACCACAAAGCCCGGAGCTCCAGGGATACTCACCATGCAAAAGGCAGGCCAAGTTGAGCGTAGCACATCCAAATCCTTGCTCCCTCTTCTTCATTCTGCTCGGAACTCCCCACAGCCCAATGCCCGATTTCTGCCTCAGTCTAGGGTTAGGCTTAGGGCTAGGGTTAGGGTTATGCCTAGGGTTAGGGTTCAGAAAACCACAAAGCCAGGAGCTCCAGGGATACTCACCATGCAAAAGGCAGGCCAAGTTGAGCGTAGCACATCCAAATCCTTGCTCCCTCTTCGTCATTCTGCTCGGAACTCACCACAGCCCAATGCCCGATTTCTGCCTCAGTCTAGGGTTAGGCTTAGGGCTAGGGTTAGGGTTATGCCTAGGGTTAGGCTTCACAAAACCACAAATCCAGGAGCTCCAGGGATACCATGCAAAAGGCAGGCCAAGTTGAGCGTAGCACATCCAAATCCTTGCTCCCTCTTCGTCATTCTGCTCGGAACTCCCCACAGCCCAATGCCCGATTTCTGCCTTAGTCTAGGGTTAGGCTTAGGGCTAGGGTTAGGGTTATGCCTAGGGTTAGGCTTCTGCCTCAGGTTAGGGTTCACAAAACCACAAAGCCAGGAGCTCCAGGGATACTCACCATGCAAAAGGCAGGCCAAGTTGAGCGTAGCACATCCAAATCCTTGCTCCCTCTTCTTCATTCTGCTCGGAACTCACCACAGCCCAATGCCCGATTTCTGCCTCAGTCTAGGGTTAGGCTTAGGGCTAGGGTTAGGGTTATGCCTAGGGTTAGGGTTCTGCCTAGGGTTAGGGTTCACAAAACCACAAAGCCAGGAGCTCCAGGGATACTCACCATGCAAAAGGCAGGCCAAGTTGAGCGTAGCACATCCAAATCCTTGCTCCCTCTTCGTCATTCTGCTCGGAACTCCCCACAGCCCAATGCCCGATTTCTGCCTCAGTCTAGGGTTAGGCTTAGGGCTAGGGTTAGGGTTCTGCCTCAGGTTAGGGTTCAGAAAACCACAAAGCCAGGAGCTCCAGGGATACCATGCAAAAGGCAGGCCAAGTTGAGCGTAGCACATCAAAATCCTTGCTCCCTCTTCTTCATTCTGCTCGGAACTCCCCACAGCCCAATACCCGATTTCTGCCTCAGTCTAGGGTTAGGCTTAGGGCTAGGGTTAGGGTTATGCCTAGGGTTAGGGTTCACAAAACCACAAAGCCAGGAGCTCCAGGGATACCATGCAAAAGGCAGGCCAAGTTGAGCGTAGCACATCCAAATCCTTGCTCCCTCTTCGTCATTCTGCTCGGAACTCCCCACAGCCCAATGCCCGATTTCTGCCTTAGTCTAGGGTTAGGCTTAGGGCTAGGGTTAGGGTTATGCCTAGGGTTAGGCTTCTGCCTCAGGTTAGGGTTCACAAAACCACAAAGCCAGGAGCTCCAGGGATACTCACCATGCAAAAGGCAGGCCAAGTTGAGCGTAGCACATCCAAATCCTTGCTCCCTCTTCGTCATTCTGCTCGGAACTCCCCACAGCCCAATGCCTGATTTCTGCCTCAGTCTAGGGTTAGGCTTAGGGCTAGGGTTAGGGTTATGCCTAGGGTTAGGGTTCAGAAAACCACAAAGCCAGGAGCTCCAGGGATACTCACCATGCAAAAGGCAGGCCAAGTTGAGCGTAGCACATCCAAATCCTTGCTCCCTCTTCGTCATTCTGCTCGGAACTCACCACAGCCCAATGCCCGATTTCTGCCTCAGTCTAGGGTTAGGCTTAGGGCTAGGGTTAGGGTTATGCCTAGGGTTAGGCTTCACAAAACCACAAATCCAGGAGCTCCAGGGATACCATGCAAAAGGCAGGCCAAGTTGAGCGTAGCACATCCAAATCCTTGCTCCCTCTTCGTCATTCTGCTCGGAACTCCCCACAGCCCAATGCCCGATTTCTGCCTTAGTCTAGGGTTAGGCTTAGGGCTAGGGTTAGGGTTATGCCTAGGGTTAGGCTTCTGCCTCAGGTTAGGGTTCACAAAACCACAAAGCCAGGAGCTCCAGGGATACTCACCATGCAAAAGGCAGGCCAAGTTGAGCGTAGCACATCCAAATTCTTGCTCCCTCTTCGTCATTCTGCTCGGAACTCACCACAGCCCAATGCCCGATTTCTGCCTCAGTCTAGGGTTAGGCTTAGGGCTAGGGTTAGGGTTATGCCTAGGGTTAGGGTTCACAAAACCACAAAGCCAGGAGCTCCAGGGATACTCACCATGCAAAAGGCAGGCCAAGTTGAGCGTAGCATATCCAAATCCTTGCTCCCTCTTTGTCATTCTGTTCGGAACTCACCACAGCCCAATGCCCGATTACTGCCTCAGTCTAGGGTTAGGCTTAGGGCTAGGGTTAGGGTTATGCCTAGGGTTAGGGTTCACAAAACCACAAAGCCAGGAGCTCCAGGGATACTCACCATGCAAAAGGCAGGCCAAGTTGAGCGTAGCACATCCAAATCCTTGCTCCCTCTTCGTCATTCTGCCTGGAACTCACCACAGCCCAATGCCCGATTACTGGCTCAGTCTAGGGTTAGGCTTACGGCAAGGGTTAGGGTTATGCCTAGGGTTAGGGTTCAGAAAACCACAAAGCCAGGAGCTCCAGGGATACTCACCATGCAAAAGGCAGGCCAAGTTGAGCGTAGCACATCCAAATCCTTGCTCCCTCTTCGTCATTCTGCTCGGAACTCACCACAGCCCAATGCCCGATTTCTGCCTCAGTCTAGGGTTAGACTTAGGGCTAGGGTTAGGGTTATGCCTAGGGTTAGGGTTCTGCCTAGGGTTAGGGTTCAGAAAACCACAAAGCCAGGAGCTCCAGGGATACTCACCATGCAAAAGGCAGGCCAAGTTGAGCGTAGCACATCCAAATCCTTGCTCCCTCTTCTTCATTCTGCTCGGAACTCACCACAGCCCAATGCCCGATTTCTGCCTCAGTCTAGGGTTAGGCTTAGGGCTAGGGTTAGGGTTATGCCTAGGGTTAGGGTTCAGAAAACCACAAAGCCAGGAGCTCCAGGGATACTCACCATGCAAAAGGCAGGCCAAGTTGAGCGTAGCACATCCAAATCCTTGCTCCCTCTTCGTCATTCTGCTCGGAACTCACCACAGCCCAATGCCCGATTACTGCCTCAGTCTAGGGTTAGGCTTGGGGCTAGGGTTAGGGTTCTGCCTCAGGTTAGGGTTCACAAAACCACAAAGCCAGGAGCTCCAGGGATACCATGCAAAAGGCAGGCCAAGTTGAGCGTAGCACATCCAAATCCTTGCTCCCTCTTCGTCATTCTGCTCGGAACTCCCCACAGCCCAATACCCGATTTCTGCCTCAGTCTAGGGTTAGGCTTAGGGCTAGGGTTAGGGTTATGCCTAGGGTTAGGGTTCACAAAACCACAAAGCCAGGAGCTCCAGGGATACTCACCATGCAAAAGGCAGGCCAAGTTGAGCGTAGCACATCCAAATCCTTGCTCCCTCTTCGTCATTCTGCTCGGAACTCACCACAGCCCAATGCCCCATTTCTGCCTCAGTCTAGGGTTAGGCTTAGGGCTAGGGTTAGGGTTATGCCTAGGGTTAGGGTTCTGCCTAGGGTTAGGGTTCACAAAACCACAAAGCCAGGAGCTCCAGGGATACTCACCATGCAAAAGGCAGGCCAAGTTGAGCGTAGCACATCCAAATCCTTGCTCCCTCTTCTTCATTCTGCTCGGAACTCACCACAGCCCAATGCCCGATTTCTGCCTCAGTCTAGGGTTAGGCTTAGGCCTAGGGTTAGGGTTCTGCTTCAGGTTAGGGTTCAGAAAACCACAAAGCCAGGAGCTCCAGGGATACCATGCAAAAGGCAGGCCAAGTTGAGCGTAGCACATCAAAATCCTTGCTCCCTCTTCTTCATTCTGCTCGGAACTCCCCACAGCCCAATACCCGATTTCTGCCTCAGTCTAGGGTTAGGCTTAGGGCTAGGGTTAGGGTTATGCCTAGGGTTAGGCTTCAGAAAACCACAAAGCCAGGAGCTCCAGGGATACTCACCATGCAAAAGGCAGGCCGAGTTGAGCGTAGTACATCCAAATCCTTGCTCCCTCTTTGTCATTCTGCTCGGAACTCACCACAGCCCAATGCCCGATTTCTGCCTCAGTCTAGGGTTAGGCTTAGGGCTAGGGTTAGGGTTATGCCTAGGGTTAGGGTTCTGCCTAGGGTTAGGGTTCACAAAACCACAAAGCCAGGAGCTCCAGGGATACTCACCATGCAAAAGGCAGGCCAAGTTGAGCGTAGCACATCCAAATCCTTGCTCCCTCTTCGTCATTCTGCTCGGAACTCACCACAGCCCAATGCCCGATTTCTGCCTCAGTCTAGGGTTAGGCTTAGGGCTAGGGTTAGGGTTATGCCTAGGGTTAGGGTTCTGCCTAGGGTTAGGGTTCACAAAACCACAAAGCCAGGAGCTCCAGGGATACTCACCATGCAAAAGGCAGGCCAAGTTGAGCGTAGCACATCCAAATCCTTGCTCCCTCTTCGTCATTCTGCTCGGAACTCACCACAGCCCAATGCCCGATTTCTGCCTCAGTCTAGGGTTAGGCTTAGGGCTAGGGTTAGGGTTATGCCTAGGGTTAGGGTTCTGCCTAGGGTTAGGGTTCACAAAACCACAAAGCCAGGAGCTCCAGGGATACTCACCATGCAAAAGGCAGGCCAAGTTGAGCGTAGCACATCCAAATCCTTGCTCCCTCTTCGTCATTCTGCTCGGAACTCCCCACAGCCCAATGCCTGATTTCTGCCTCAGTCTAGGGTTAGGCTTAGGGCTAGGGTTAGGGTTATGCCTAGGGTTAGGGTTCACAAAACCACAAAGCCAGGAGTTCCAGGGATACTCACCATGCAAAAGGCAGGCCAAGTTGAGCGTAGCACATCCAAATCCTTGCTCCCTCTTCGTCATTCTGCTCGGAACTCACCACAGCCCAATGCCCGATTTCTGCCTCAGTCTAGGGTTAGGCTTAGGGCTAGGGTTAGGGTTATGCCTAGGGTTAGGCTTCACAAAACCACAAAGCCAGGAGCTCCAGGGATACCATGCAAAAGGCAGGCCAAGTTGAGCGTAGCACATCCAAATCCTTGCTCCCTCTTCTTCATTCTGCTCGGAACTCCCCACAGCCCAATGCCCGATTTCTGCCTTAGTCTAGGGTTAGGCTTAGGGCTAGGGTTAGGGTTCTGCCTCAGGTTAGGGTTCACAAAACCACAAAGCCAGGAGCTCCAGGGATACCATGCAAAAGGCAGGCCAAGTTGAGCGTAGCACATCCAAATCCTTGCTCCCTCTTCGTCATTCTGCTCGGAACTCCCCACAGCCCAATACCCGATTTCTGCCTCAGTCTAGGGTTAGGCTTAGGGCTAGGGTTAGGGTTCTGCCTAGGGTTAGGGTTCACAAAACCACAAAGCCAGGAGCTCCAGGGATACTCACCATGCAAAAGGCAGGCCAAGTTGAGCGTAGCACATCCAAATCCTTGCTCCCGCTTCGTCATTCTGCTCGGAACTCACCACAGCCCAATGCCCCATTTCTGCCTCAGTCTAGGGTTAGGCTTAGGGCTAGGGTTAGGGTTCTGCCTCAGGTTAGGGTTATGCCTAGGGTTAGGGTTCACAAAACCACAAAGCCAGGAGCTCCAGGGATACTCACCATGCAAAAGGCAGGCCAAGTTGAGCGTAGCACATCCAAATCCTTGCTCCCTCTTCTTCATTCTGCTCGGAACTCACCACAGCCCAATGCCCGATTTCTGCCTCAGTCTAGGGTTAGGCTTAGGCCTTGGGTTAGGGTTCTGCCTCAGGTTAGGGTTCAGAAAACCACAAAGCCAGGAGCTCCAGGGGTACCATGCAAAAGGCAGGCCAAGTTGAGCGTAGCACATCAAAATCCTTGCTCCCTCTTCTTCATTCTGCTCGGAACTCCCCACAGCCCAATACCCGATTTCTGCCTCAGTCTAGGGTTAGGCTTAGGGCTAGGGTTAGGGTTATGCCTAGGGTTAGGCTTCAGAAAACCACAAAGCCAGGAGCTCCAGGGATACTCACCATGCAAAAGGCAGGCCGAGTTGAGCGTAGTACATCCAAATCCTTGCTCCCTCTTTGTCATTCTGCTCGGAACTCACCACAGCCCAATGCCCGATTTCTGCCTCAGTCTAGGGTTAGGCTTAGGGCTAGGGTTAGGGTTATGCCTAGGGTTAGGCTTCTGCCTAGGGTTAGGGTTCACAAAACCACAAAGCCAGGAGCTCCAGGGATACTCACCATGCAAAAGGCAGGCCAAGTTGAGCGTAGCACATCCAAATCCTTGCTCCCTCTTCGTCATTCTGCTCGGAACTCACCACAGCCCAATGCCCGATTTCTGCCTCAGTCTAGGGTTAGGCTTAGGGCTAGGGTTAGGGTTATGCCTAGGGTTAGGGTTCTGCCTAGGGTTAGGGTTCACAAAACCACAAAGCCAGGAGCTCCAGGGATACTCACCATGCAAAAGGCAGGCCAAGTTGAGCGTAGCACATCCAAATCCTTGCTCCCTCTTCGTCATTCTGCTCGGAACTCACCACAGCCCAATGCCCGATTTCTGCCTCAGTCTAGGGTTAGGCTTAGGGCTAGGGTTAGGGTTATGCCTAGGGTTAGGGTTCTGCCTAGGGTTAGGGTTCACAAAACCACAAAGCCAGGAGCTCCAGGGATACTCACCATGCAAAAGGCAGGCCGAGTTGAGCGTAGCACATCCAAATCCTTGCTCCCTCTTTGTCATTCTGCTCGGAACTCCCCACAGCCCAATGCCCGATTTCTGCCTCAGTCTAGGGTTAGGCTTAGGGCTAGGGTTAGGGTTATGCCTAGGGTTAGGGTTCTGCCTAGGGTTAGGGTTCACAAAACCACCAAGCCAGGAGCTCCAGGGATACTCACCATGCAAAAGGCAGGCCAAGTTGAGCGTAGCATATCCAAATCCTTGCTCCCTCTTCGTCATTCTGCTCGGAACTCACCACAGCCCAATGCCCGATTTCTGCCTCAGTCTAGGGTTAGGCTTAGGGCTAGGGTTAGGGTTATGCCTAGGGTTAGGGTTATGCCTAGGGTTAGGCTTCAGAAAACCACAAAGCCAGGAGCTCCAGGGATACTCACCATGCAAAAGGCAGGCCAAGTTGAGCGTAGCACATCCAAATCCTTGCTCCCTCTTCGTCATTCTGCTCGGAACTCACCACAGCCCAATGCCCGATTTCTGCCTCAGTCTAGGGTTAGGCTTAGGGCTAGGGTTAGGGTTCTGCCTCAGGTTAGGGTTCTGCCTAGGGTTAGGGTTCACAAAACCACAAAGCCAGGAGCTCCAGGGATACTCACCATGCAAAAGGCAGGCCAAGTTGAGCGTAGCACATCCAAATCCTTGCTCCCTCTTCTTCATTCTGCTCGGAACTCCCCACAGCCCTATGCCTGATTTCTGCCTCAGTCTAGGGTTAGGCTTAGGGCTAGGGTTAGGGTTATGCCTAGGGTTCGGCTTCAGAAAACCACAAAGCCAGGAGCTCCAGGGATACTCACCATGCAAAAGGCAGGCCAAGTTGAGCGTAGCACATCCAAATCCTTGCTCCCTCTTCGTCATTCTGCTCGGAACTCACCACAGCCCAATGCCCGATTTCTGCCTCAGTCTAGGGTTAGGCTTAGGGCTAGGGTTAGGGTTATGCCTAGGGTTAGGCTTCTGCCTCAGGTTAGGGTTCAGAAAACCACAAAGCCAGGAGCTCCAGGGATACTCACCATGCAAAAGGCAGGCCAAGTTGAGCGTAGCACATCCAAATCCTTGCTCCCTCTTCGTCATTCTGCTCGGAACTCACCACAGCCCAATGCCCGATTTCTGCCTCAGTCTAGGGTTAGGCTTAGGGCTAGGGTTAGGGTTCTGCCTAGGGTTAGGGTTCACAAAACCACCAAGCCAGGAGCTCCAGGGATACTCACCATGCAAAAGGCAGGCCAAGTTGAGCGTAGCACATCCAAATCCTTGCTCCCTCTTTGTCATTCTGCTCGGAACTCACCACAGCCCAATGCCCGATTACTGCCTCAGTCTAGGGTTAGGCTGGGGGCTAGGGTTAGGGTTCTGCCTCAGGTTAGGGTTCACAAAACCACAAAGCCAGGAGCTCCAGGGATACCATGCAAAAGGCAGGCCAAGTTGAGCGTAGCACATCCAAATCCTTGCTCCCTCTTCGTCATTCTGCTCGGAACTCCCCACAGCCCAATACCCGATTTCTGCCTCAGTCTAGGGTTAGGCTTAGGGCTAGGGTTAGGGTTCTGCCTAGGGTTAGGGTTCACAAAACCACAAAGCCAGGAGCTCCAGGGATACTCACCATGCAAAAGGCAGGCCAAGTTGAGCGTAGCACATCCAAATCCTTGCTCCCTCTTCGTCATTCTGCTCGGAACTCACCACAGCCCAATGCCCCATTTCTGCCTCAGTCTAGGGTTAGGCTTAGGGCTAGGGTTAGGGTTATGACTAGGGTTAGGGTTCTGCCTAGGGTTAGGGTTCACAAAACCACAAAGCCAGGAGCTCCAGGGATACTCACCATGCAAAAGGCAGGCCAAGTTGAGCGTAGCACATCCAAATCCTTGCTCCCTCTTCGTCATTCTGCTCGGAACTCACCACAGCCCAATGCCCGATTTCTGCCTCAGTCTAGGGTTAGGCTTAGGGCTAGGGTTAGGGTTCTGCCTCAGGTTAGGGTTCAGAAAACCACAAAGCCAGGAGCTCCAGGGATACCATGCAAAAGGCAGGCCAAGTTGAGCGTAGCACATCAAAATCCTTGCTCCCTCTTCTTCATTCTGCTCGGAACTCCCCACAGCCCAATACCCGATTTCTGCCTCAATCTAGGGTTAGGCTTAGGGCTAGGGTTAGGGTTATGCCTAGGGTTAGGCTTCAGAAAACCACAAAGCCAGGAGCTCCAGGGATACTCACCATGCAAAAGGCAGGCCGAGTTGAGCGTAGTACATCCAAATCCTTGCTCCCTCTTTGTCATTCTGCTCGGAACTCCCCACAGCCCAATGCCCGATTTCTGCCTCAGTCTAGGGTTAGGCTTAGGGCTAGGGTTAGGGTTATGCCTAGGGTTAGGGTTCTGCCTAGGGTTAGGGTTCACAAAACCACCAAGCCAGGAGCTCCAGGGATACTCACCATGCAAAAGGCAGGCCAAGTTGAGCGTAGCACATCCAAATCCTTGCTCCCTCTTCGTCATTCTGCTCGGAACTCACCACAGCCCAATGCCCGATTTCTGCCTCAGTCTAGGGTTAGGCTTAGGGCTAGGGTTAGGGTTCTGCCTCAGGTTAGGGTTCTGCCTCAGGTTAGGGTTCACAAAACCACAAAGCCAGGAGCTCCAGGGATACTCACCATGCAAAAGGCAGGCCAAGTTGAGCGTAGCACATCCAAATCCTTGCTCCCTCTTCGTCATTCTGCTCGGAACTCACCACAGCCCAATGCCCGATTTCTGCCTCAGTCTAGGGTTAGGCTTAGGGCTAGGGTTAGGGTTCTGCCTCAGGTTAGGGTTCAGAAAACCACAAAGCCAGGAGCTCCAGGGATACCATGCAAAAGGCAGGCCAAGTTGAGCGTAGCACATCAAAATCCTTGCTCCCTCTTCTTCATTCTGCTCGGAACTCCCCACAGCCCAATACCCGATTTCTGCCTCAGTCTAGGGTTAGGCTTAGGGCTAGGGTTAGGGTTATGCCTAGGGTTAGGCTTCAGAAAACCACAAAGCCAGGAGCTCCAGGGATACTCACCATGCAAAAGGCAGGCCGAGTTGAGCGTAGTACATCCAAATCCTTGCTCCCTCTTTGTCATTCTGCTCGGAACTCCCCACAGCCCAATGCCCGATTTCTGCCTCAGTCTAGGGTTAGACTTAGGGCTAGGGTTAGGGTTATGCCTAGGGTTAGGGTTCTGCCTAGGGTTAGGGTTCACAAAACCACCAAGCCAGGAGCTCCAGGGATACTCACCATGCAAAAGGCAGGCCAAGTTGAGCGTAGCACATCCAAATCCTTGCTCCCTCTTCGTCATTCTGCTCGGAACTCACCACAGCCCAATGCCCGATTTCTGCCTCAGTCTAGGGTTAGGCTTAGGGCTAGGGTTAGGGTTATGCCTAGGGTTAGGGTTCTGCCTAGGGTTAGGGTTCACAAAACCACAAAGCCAGGAGCTCCAGGGATACTCACCATGCAAAAGGCAGGCCAAGTTGAGCGTAGCACATCCAAATCCTTGCTCCCTCTTCGTCATTCTGCTCGGAACTCACCACAGCCCAATGCCCCATTTCTGCCTCAGTCTAGGGTTAGGCTTAGGGCTAGGGTTAGGGTTATGCCTAGGGTTAGGCTTCACAAAACCACAAAGCCAGGAGCTCCAGGGATACCATGCAAAAGGCAGGCCAAGTTGAGCGTAGCACATCCAAATCCTTGCTCCCTCTTCGTCATTCTGCTCGGAACTCCCCACAGCCCAATGCCCGATTTCTGCCTTAGTCTAGGGTTAGGCTTAGGGCTAGGGTTAGGGTTATGCCAAGGGTTAGGCTTCTGCCTCAGGTTAGGGTTCACAAAACCACAAAGCCAGGAGCTCCAGGGATACTCACCATGCAAAAGGCAGGCCAAGTTGAGCGTAGCACATCCAAATCCTTGCTCCCTCTTCGTCATTCTGCTCGGAACTCACCACAGCCCAATGCCCGATTTCTGCCTCAGTCTAGGGTTAGGCTTAGGGCTAGGGTTAGGGTTATGCCTAGGGTTAGGGTTCTGCCTAGGGTTAGGGTTCACAAAACCACAAAGCCAGGAGCTCCAGGGATACTCACCATGCAAAAGGCAGGCCAAGTTGAGCGTAGCACATCCAAATCCTTGCTCCCTCTTCTTCATTCTGCTCGGAACTCCCCACAGCCCAATGCCTGATTTCTGCCTCAGTCTAGGGTTAGGCTTAGGGCTAGGGTTAGGGTTATGCCTAGGGTTAGGCTTCAGAAAACCACAAAGCCAGGAGCTCCAGGGATACTCACCATGCAAAAGGCAGGCCAAGTTGAGCGTAGCACATCCAAATCCTTGCTCCCTCTTCGTCATTCTGCTCGGAACTCACCACAGCCCAATGCCCGATTTCTGCCTCAGTCTAGGGTTAGGCTTAGGGCTAGGGTTAGGGTTATGCCTAGGGTTAGGGTTCACAAAACCACAAAGCCAGGAGCTCCAGGGATACTCACCATGCAAAAGGCAGGCCAAGTTGAGCGTAGCACATCCAAATCCTTGCTCCCTCTTCGTCATTCTGCTCGGAACTCACCACAGCCCAATGCCCGATTTCTGCCTTAGTCTAGGGTTAGGCTTAGGGCTAGGGTTAGGGTTATGCCTAGGGTTAGGCTTCTGCCTAGGGTTAGGGTTCACAAAACCACAAAGCCAGGAGCTCCAGGGATACCATGCAAAAGGCAGGCCAAGTTGAGCGTAGCACATCCAAATCCTTGCTCCCTCTTCTTCATTCTGCTCGGAACTCCCCACAGCCCAATGCCCGATTTCTGCCTCAGTCTAGGGTTAGGCTTAGGGCTAGGGTTAGGGTTATGCCTAGGGTTAGGCTTCAGAAAACCACAAAGCCAGGAGCTCCAGGGATACTCACCATGCAAAAGGCAGGCCAAGTTGAGCGTCGCACATCCAAATCCTTGCTCCCTCTTCGTCATTCTGCTCGGAACTCACCACAGCCCAATGCCCGATTTCTGCCTCAGTCTAGGGTTAGGCTTAGGGCTAGGGTTAGGGTTATGCCTAGGGTTAGGGTTCAGAAAACCATAAAGCCAGGAGCTCCAGGGATACCATGCAAAAGGCAGGCCAAGTTGAGCGTAGCACATCCAAATCCTTGCTCCCTCTTCTTCATTCTGCTCGGAACTCCCCACAGCCCAATGCCCGATTTCTGCCTCAGTCTAGGGTTAGGCTTAGGGCTAGGGTTAGGGTTATGCCTAGGGTTAGGCTTCAGAAAACCACAAAGCCAGGAGCTCCAGGGATACTCACCATGCAAAAGGCAGGCCGAGTTGAGCGTCGCACATCCAAATCCTTGCTCCCTCTTCGTCATTCTGCTCAGAACTCACCACAGCCCAATGCCCGATTTCTGCCTCAGTCTAGGGTTAGGCTTAGGGCTAGGGTTAGGGTTATGCCTAGGGTTAGGCTTCAGAAAACCACAAAGCCAGGAGCTCCAGGGATACTCACCATGCAAAAGGCAGGCCAAGTTGAGCGTAGCACATCAAAATCCTTGCTCCCTCTTCTTCATTCTGCTCGGAACTCCCCACAGCCCAATACCCGATTTCTGCCTCAGTCTAGGGTTAGGCTTAGGGCTAGGGTTAGGGTTATGCCTAGGGTTAGGGTTCACAAAACCACAAAGCCAGGAGCTCCAGGGATACCATGCAAAAGGCAGGCCAAGTTGAGCGTAGCACATCCAAATCCTTGCTCCCTCTTCGTCATTCTGCTCGGAACTCCCCACAGCCCAATGCCCGATTTCTGCCTTAGTCTAGGGTTAGGCTTAGGGCTAGGGTTAGGGTTATGCCTAGGGTTAGGCTTCTGCCTCAGGTTAGGGTTCACAAAACCACAAAGCCAGGAGCTCCAGGGATACTCACCATGCAAAAGGCAGGCCAAGTTGAGCGTAGCACATCCAAATCCTTGCTCCCTCTTCGTCATTCTGCTCGGAACTCACCACAGCCCAATGCCCGATTTCTGCCTCAGTCTAGGGTTAGGCTTAGGGCTAGGGTTAGGGTTATGCCTAGGGTTAGGGTTATGCCTAGGGTTAGGGTTCACAAAACCACAAAGCCCGGAGCTCCAGGGATACTCACCATGCAAAAGGCAGGCCAAGTTGAGCGTAGCACATCCAAATCCTTGCTCCCTCTTCTTCATTCTGCTCGGAACTCCCCACAGCCCAATGCCTGATTTCTGCCTCAGTCTAGGGTTAGGCTTAGGGCTAGGGTTAGGGTTATGCCTAGGGTTAGGGTTCAGAAAACCACAAAGCCAGGAGCTCCAGGGATACTCACCATGCAAAAGGCAGGCCAAGTTGAGCGTAGCACATCCAAATCCTTGCTCCCTCTTCGTCATTCTGCTCGGAACTCACCACAGCCCAATGCCCGATTTCTGCCTCAGTCTAGGGTTAGGCTTAGGGCTAGGGTTAGGGTTATGCCTAGGGTTAGGCTTCAGAAAACCACAAAGCCAGGAGCTCCAGGGATACTCACCATGCAAAAGGCAGGCCGAGTTGAGCGTAGCACATCCAAATCCTTGCTCCCTCTTTGTCATTCTGTTCGGAACTCACCACAGCCCAATGCCTGATTACTGCCTCAGTCTAGGGTTAGGGTTATGCCTAGGGTTAGGGTTCTGCCTAGGGTTAGGGTTCACAAAACCACAAAGCCAGGAGCTCCAGGGATACTCACCATGCAAAAGGCAGGCCAAGTTGAGCGTAGCACATCCAAATCCTTGCTCCCTCTTCGTCATTCTGCTCGGAACTCACCACAGCCCAATGCCCGATTTCTGCCTCAGTCTAGGGTTAGGCTTAGGGCTAGGGTTAGGGTTATGCCTAGGGTTAGGGTTCAGAAAACCACAAAGCCAGGAGCTCCAGGGATACTCACCATGCAAAAGGCAGGCCAAGTTGAGCGTAGCACATCCAGTTCCTTGCTCCCTCTTCGTCATTCTGCTCGGAACTCACCACAGCCCAATGCCCGATTACTGCCTCAGTCTAGGGTTAGGCTTAGGGCTAGGGTTAGGGTTATGCCTAGGGTTAGGGTTCAGAAAACCACAAAGCCAGGAGCTCCAGGGATACCATGCAAAAGGCAGGCCAAGTTGAGCGTAGCACATCCAAATCCTTGCTCCCTCTTCTTCATTCTGCTCGGAACTCCCCACAGCCCAATGCCCGATTTCTGCCTCAGTCTAGGGTTAGGCTTAGGGCTAGGGTTAGGGTTATGCCTAGGGTTAGGGTTCACAAAACCACAAAGCCAGGAGCTCCAGGGATACTCACCATGCAAAAGGCAGGCCAAGTTGAGCGTCGCACATCCAAATCCTTGCTCCCTCTTCGTCATTCTGCTCGGAACTCACCACAGCCCAATGCCCGATTTCTGCCTCAGTCTAGGGTTAGGCTTAGGGCTAGGGTTAGGGTTATGCCTAGGGTTAGGGTTCACAAAACCATAAAGCCAGGAGCTCCAGGGATACCATGCAAAAGGCAGGCCAAGTTGAGCGTAGCACATCCAAATCCTTGCTCCCTCTTCTTCATTCTGCTCGGACCTCCCCACAGCCCAATGCCCGATTTCTGCCTCAGTCTAGGGTTAGGCTTAGGGCTAGGGTTAGGGTTATGCCTAGGGTTAGGCTTCAGAAAACCACAAAGCCAGGAGCTCCAGGGATACTCACCATGCAAAAGTCAGGCCAAGTTGAGCGTCGCACATCCAAATCCTTGCTCCCTCTTCGTCATTCTGCTCAGAACTCACCACAGCCCAATGCCCGATTTCTGCCTCAGTCTAGGGTTAGGCTTAGGGCTAGGGTTAGGGTTATGCCTAGGGTTAGGCTTCAGAAAACCACAAAGCCAGGAGCTCCAGGGATACTCACCATGCAAAAGGCAGGCCGAGTTGAGCGTAGCACATCCAAATCCTTGCTCCCTCTTCGTCATTCTGCTCGGAACTCCCCACAGCCCAATGCCCGATTTCTGCCTCAGTCTAGGGTTAGGCTTAGGGCTAGGGTTAGGGTTATGCCTAGGGTTAGGCTTCAGAAAACCACAAAGCCAGGAGCTCCAGGGATACTCACCATGCAAAAGGCAGGCCAAGTTGAGCGTAGCACATCCAAATCCTTGCTCCCTCTTCGTCATTCTGCTCGGAACTCCCCACAGCCCAATGCCCGATTTCTGCCTCAGTCTAGGGTTAGGCTTAGGGCTAGGGTTAGGGTTATGCCTAGGGTTAGGCTTCAGAAAACCACAAAGCCAGGAGCTCCAGGGATACTCACCATGCAAAAGGCAGGCCGAGTTGAGCGTAGCACATCCAAATCCTTGCTCCCTCTTTGTCATTCTGTTCGGAACTCACCACAGCCCAATGCCTGATTACTGCCTCAGTCTAGGGTTAGGCTTAGGGCTAGGGTTAGGGTTATGCCTAGGGTTAGGCTTCTGCCTAGGGTTAGGGTTCACAAAACCACAAAGCCAGGAGCTCCAGGGATACTCACCATGCAAAAGGCAGGCCAAGTTGAGCGTAGCACATCCAAATCCTTGCTCCCTCTTCGTCATTCTGCTCGGAACTCACCACAGCCCAATGCCCGATTTCTGCCTCAGTCTAGGGTTAGGCTTAGGGCTAGGGTTAGGGTTATGCCTAGGGTTAGGGTTCTGCCTAGGGTTAGGGTTCACAAAACCACAAAGCCAGGAGCTCCAGGGATACTCACCATGCAAAAGGCAGGCCAAGTTGAGCGTAGCACATCCAAATCCTTGCTCCCTCTTCTTCATTCTGCTCGGAACTCACCACAGCCCAATGCCCGATTTCTGCCTCAGTCTAGGGTTAGGCTTAGGGCTAGGGTTAGGGTTATGCCTAGGGTTAGGGTTCTGCCTAGGGTTAGGGTTCACAAAACCACAAAGCCAGGAGCTCCAGGGATACTCACCATGCAAAAGGCAGGCCAAGTTGAGCGTAGCACATCCAAATCCTTGCTCCCTCTTCGTCATTCTGCTCGGAACTCCCCACAGCCCAATGCCCGATTTCTGCCTCAGTCTAGGGTTAGGCTTAGGGCTAGGGTTAGGGTTCTGCCTCAGGTTAGGGTTCAGAAAACCACAAAGCCAGGAGCTCCAGGGATACCATGCAAAAGGCAGGCCAAGTTGAGCGTAGCACATCAAAATCCTTGCTCCCTCTTCTTCATTCTGCTCGGAACTCCCCACAGCCCAATACCCGATTTCTGCCTCAGTCTAGGGTTAGGCTTAGGGCTAGGGTTAGGGTTATGCCTAGGGTTAGGGTTCACAAAACCACAAAGCCAGGAGCTCCAGGGATACCATGCAAAAGGCAGGCCAAGTTGAGCGTAGCACATCCAAATCCTTGCTCCCTCTTCGTCATTCTGCTCGGAACTCCCCACAGCCCAATGCCCGATTTCTGCCTTAGTCTAGGGTTAGGCTTAGGGCTAGGGTTAGGGTTATGCCTAGGGTTAGGCTTCTGCCTCAGGTTAGGGTTCACAAAACCACAAAGCCAGGAGCTCCAGGGATACTCACCATGCAAAAGGCAGGCCAAGTTGAGCGTAGCACATCCAAATCCTTGCTCCCTCTTCGTCATTCTGCTCGGAACTCACCACAGCCCAATGCCCGATTTCTGCCTCAGTCTAGGGTTAGGCTTAGGGCTAGGGTTAGGGTTATGCCTAGGGTTAGGGTTATGCCTAGGGTTAGGGTTCACAAAACCACAAAGCCCGGAGCTCCAGGGATACTCACCATGCAAAAGGCAGGCCAAGTTGAGCGTAGCACATCCAAATCCTTGCTCCCTCTTCTTCATTCTGCTCGGAACTCCCCACAGCCCAATGCCCGATTTCTGCCTCAGTCTAGGGTTAGGCTTAGGGCTAGGGTTAGGGTTATGCCTAGGGTTAGGGTTCAGAAAACCACAAAGCCAGGAGCTCCAGGGATACTCACCATGCAAAAGGCAGGCCAAGTTGAGCGTAGCACATCCAAATCCTTGCTCCCTCTTCGTCATTCTGCTCGGAACTCACCACAGCCCAATGCCCGATTTCTGCCTCAGTCTAGGGTTAGGCTTAGGGCTAGGGTTAGGGTTATGCCTAGGGTTAGGCTTCACAAAACCACAAATCCAGGAGCTCCAGGGATACCATGCAAAAGGCAGGCCAAGTTGAGCGTAGCACATCCAAATCCTTGCTCCCTCTTCGTCATTCTGCTCGGAACTCCCCACAGCCCAATGCCCGATTTCTGCCTTAGTCTAGGGTTAGGCTTAGGGCTAGGGTTAGGGTTATGCCTAGGGTTAGGCTTCTGCCTCAGGTTAGGGTTCACAAAACCACAAAGCCAGGAGCTCCAGGGATACTCACCATGCAAAAGGCAGGCCAAGTTGAGCGTAGCACATCCAAATCCTTGCTCCCTCTTCTTCATTCTGCTCGGAACTCACCACAGCCCAATGCCCGATTTCTGCCTCAGTCTAGGGTTAGGCTTAGGGCTAGGGTTAGGGTTATGCCTAGGGTTAGGGTTCTGCCTAGGGTTAGGGTTCACAAAACCACAAAGCCAGGAGCTCCAGGGATACTCACCATGCAAAAGGCAGGCCAAGTTGAGCGTAGCACATCCAAATCCTTGCTCCCTCTTCGTCATTCTGCTCGGAACTCCCCACAGCCCAATGCCCGATTTCTGCCTCAGTCTAGGGTTAGGCTTAGGGCTAGGGTTAGGGTTCTGCCTCAGGTTAGGGTTCAGAAAACCACAAAGCCAGGAGCTCCAGGGATACCATGCAAAAGGCAGGCCAAGTTGAGCGTAGCACATCAAAATCCTTGCTCCCTCTTCTTCATTCTGCTCGGAACTCCCCACAGCCCAATACCCGATTTCTGCCTCAGTCTAGGGTTAGGCTTAGGGCTAGGGTTAGGGTTATGCCTAGGGTTAGGGTTCACAAAACCACAAAGCCAGGAGCTCCAGGGATACCATGCAAAAGGCAGGCCAAGTTGAGCGTAGCACATCCAAATCCTTGCTCCCTCTTCGTCATTCTGCTCGGAACTCCCCACAGCCCAATGCCCGATTTCTGCCTTAGTCTAGGGTTAGGCTTAGGGCTAGGGTTAGGGTTATGCCTAGGGTTAGGCTTCTGCCTCAGGTTAGGGTTCACAAAACCACAAAGCCAGGAGCTCCAGGGATACTCACCATGCAAAAGGCAGGCCAAGTTGAGCGTAGCACATCCAAATCCTTGCTCCCTCTTCGTCATTCTGCTCGGAACTCCCCACAGCCCAATGCCTGATTTCTGCCTCAGTCTAGGGTTAGGCTTAGGGCTAGGGTTAGGGTTATGCCTAGGGTTAGGGTTCAGAAAACCACAAAGCCAGGAGCTCCAGGGATACTCACCATGCAAAAGGCAGGCCAAGTTGAGCGTAGCACATCCAAATCCTTGCTCCCTCTTCGTCATTCTGCTCGGAACTCACCACAGCCCAATGCCCGATTTCTGCCTCAGTCTAGGGTTAGGCTTAGGGCTAGGGTTAGGGTTATGCCTAGGGTTAGGCTTCACAAAACCACAAATCCAGGAGCTCCAGGGATACCATGCAAAAGGCAGGCCAAGTTGAGCGTAGCACATCCAAATCCTTGCTCCCTCTTCGTCATTCTGCTCGGAACTCCCCACAGCCCAATGCCCGATTTCTGCCTTAGTCTAGGGTTAGGCTTAGGGCTAGGGTTAGGGTTATGCCTAGGGTTAGGCTTCTGCCTCAGGTTAGGGTTCACAAAACCACAAAGCCAGGAGCTCCAGGGATACTCACCATGCAAAAGGCAGGCCAAGTTGAGCGTAGCACATCCAAATTCTTGCTCCCTCTTCGTCATTCTGCTCGGAACTCACCACAGCCCAATGCCCGATTTCTGCCTCAGTCTAGGGTTAGGCTTAGGGCTAGGGTTAGGGTTATGCCTAGGGTTAGGGTTCACAAAACCACAAAGCCAGGAGCTCCAGGGATACTCACCATGCAAAAGGCAGGCCAAGTTGAGCGTAGCATATCCAAATCCTTGCTCCCTCTTTGTCATTCTGTTCGGAACTCACCACAGCCCAATGCCCGATTACTGCCTCAGTCTAGGGTTAGGCTTAGGGCTAGGGTTAGGGTTATGCCTAGGGTTAGGGTTCACAAAACCACAAAGCCAGGAGCTCCAGGGATACTCACCATGCAAAAGGCAGGCCAAGTTGAGCGTAGCACATCCAAATCCTTGCTCCCTCTTCGTCATTCTGCCTGGAACTCACCACAGCCCAATGCCCGATTACTGGCTCAGTCTAGGGTTAGGCTTACGGCAAGGGTTAGGGTTATGCCTAGGGTTAGGGTTCAGAAAACCACAAAGCCAGGAGCTCCAGGGATACTCACCATGCAAAAGGCAGGCCAAGTTGAGCGTAGCACATCCAAATCCTTGCTCCCTCTTCGTCATTCTGCTCGGAACTCACCACAGCCCAATGCCCGATTTCTGCCTCAGTCTAGGGTTAGACTTAGGGCTAGGGTTAGGGTTATGCCTAGGGTTAGGGTTCTGCCTAGGGTTAGGCTTCAGAAAACCACAAAGCCAGGAGCTCCAGGGATACTCACCATGCAAAAGGCAGGCCAAGTTGAGCGTAGCACATCCAAATCCTTGCTCCCTCTTCTTCATTCTGCTCGGAACTCACCACAGCCCAATGCCCGATTTCTGCCTCAGTCTAGGGTTAGGCTTAGGGCTAGGGTTAGGGTTATGCCTAGGGTTAGGGTTCAGAAAACCACAAAGCCAGGAGCTCCAGGGATACTCACCATGCAAAAGGCAGGCCAAGTTGAGCGTAGCACATCCAAATCCTTGCTCCCTCTTCGTCATTCTGCTCGGAACTCACCACAGCCCAATGCCCGATTACTGCCTCAGTCTAGGGTTAGGCTTGGGGCTAGGGTTAGGGTTCTGCCTCAGGTTAGGGTTCACAAAACCACAAAGCCAGGAGCTCCAGGGATACCATGCAAAAGGCAGGCCAAGTTGAGCGTAGCACATCCAAATCCTTGCTCCCTCTTCGTCATTCTGCTCGGAACTCCCCACAGCCCAATACCCGATTTCTGCCTCAGTCTAGGGTTAGGCTTAGGGCTAGGGTTAGGGTTATGCCTAGGGTTAGGGTTCACAAAACCACAAAGCCAGGAGCTCCAGGGATACTCACCATGCAAAAGGCAGGCCAAGTTGAGCGTAGCACATCCAAATCCTTGCTCCCTCTTCGTCATTCTGCTCGGAACTCACCACAGCCCAATGCCCCATTTCTGCCTCAGTCTAGGGTTAGGCTTAGGGCTAGGGTTAGGGTTATGCCTAGGGTTAGGGTTCTGCCTAGGGTTAGGGTTCACAAAACCACAAAGCCAGGAGCTCCAGGGATACTCACCATGCAAAAGGCAGGCCAAGTTGAGCGTAGCACATCCAAATCCTTGCTCCCTCTTCTTCATTCTGCTCGGAACTCACCACAGCCCAATGCCCGATTTCTGCCTCAGTCTAGGGTTAGGCTTAGGCCTAGGGTTAGGGTTCTGCTTCAGGTTAGGGTTCAGAAAACCACAAAGCCAGGAGCTCCAGGGATACCATGCAAAAGGCAGGCCAAGTTGAGCGTAGCACATCAAAATCCTTGCTCCCTCTTCTTCATTCTGCTCGGAACTCCCCACAGCCCAATACCCGATTTCTGCCTCAGTCTAGGGTTAGGCTTAGGGCTAGGGTTAGGGTTATGCCTAGGGTTAGGCTTCAGAAAACCACAAAGCCAGGAGCTCCAGGGATACTCACCATGCAAAAGGCAGGCCGAGTTGAGCGTAGTACATCCAAATCCTTGCTCCCTCTTTGTCATTCTGCTCGGAACTCACCACAGCCCAATGCCCGATTTCTGCCTCAGTCTAGGGTTAGGCTTAGGGCTAGGGTTAGGGTTATGCCTAGGGTTAGGGTTCTGCCTAGGGTTAGGGTTCACAAAACCACAAAGCCAGGAGCTCCAGGGATACTCACCATGCAAAAGGCAGGCCAAGTTGAGCGTAGCACATCCAAATCCTTGCTCCCTCTTCGTCATTCTGCTCGGAACTCACCACAGCCCAATGCCCGATTTCTGCCTCAGTCTAGGGTTAGGCTTAGGGCTAGGGTTAGGGTTATGCCTAGGGTTAGGGTTCTGCCTAGGGTTAGGGTTCACAAAACCACAAAGCCAGGAGCTCCAGGGATACTCACCATGCAAAAGGCAGGCCAAGTTGAGCGTAGCACATCCAAATCCTTGCTCCCTCTTCGTCATTCTGCTCGGAACTCACCACAGCCCAATGCCCGATTTCTGCCTCAGTCTAGGGTTAGGCTTAGGGCTAGGGTTAGGGTTATGCCTAGGGTTAGGGTTCTGCCTAGGGTTAGGGTTCACAAAACCACAAAGCCAGGAGCTCCAGGGATACTCACCATGCAAAAGGCAGGCCAAGTTGAGCGTAGCACATCCAAATCCTTGCTCCCTCTTCGTCATTCTGCTCGGAACTCCCCACAGCCCAATGCCTGATTTCTGCCTCAGTCTAGGGTTAGGCTTAGGGCTAGGGTTAGGGTTATGCCTAGGGTTAGGGTTCACAAAACCACAAAGCCAGGAGTTCCAGGGATACTCACCATGCAAAAGGCAGGCCAAGTTGAGCGTAGCACATCCAAATCCTTGCTCCCTCTTCGTCATTCTGCTCGGAACTCACCACAGCCCAATGCCCGATTTCTGCCTCAGTCTAGGGTTAGGCTTAGGGCTAGGGTTAGGGTTATGCCTAGGGTTAGGCTTCACAAAACCACAAAGCCAGGAGCTCCAGGGATACCATGCAAAAGGCAGGCCAAGTTGAGCGTAGCACATCCAAATCCTTGCTCCCTCTTCTTCATTCTGCTCGGAACTCCCCACAGCCCAATGCCCGATTTCTGCCTTAGTCTAGGGTTAGGCTTAGGGCTAGGGTTAGGGTTCTGCCTCAGGTTAGGGTTCACAAAACCACAAAGCCAGGAGCTCCAGGGATACCATGCAAAAGGCAGGCCAAGTTGAGCGTAGCACATCCAAATCCTTGCTCCCTCTTCGTCATTCTGCTCGGAACTCCCCACAGCCCAATACCCGATTTCTGCCTCAGTCTAGGGTTAGGCTTAGGGCTAGGGTTAGGGTTCTGCCTAGGGTTAGGGTTCACAAAACCACAAAGCCAGGAGCTCCAGGGATACTCACCATGCAAAAGGCAGGCCAAGTTGAGCGTAGCACATCCAAATCCTTGCTCCCGCTTCGTCATTCTGCTCGGAACTCACCACAGCCCAATGCCCCATTTCTGCCTCAGTCTAGGGTTAGGCTTAGGGCTAGGGTTAGGGTTATGACTAGGGTTAGGGTTATGCCTAGGGTTAGGGTTCACAAAACCACAAAGCCAGGAGCTCCAGGGATACTCACCATGCAAAAGGCAGGCCAAGTTGAGCGTAGCACATCCAAATCCTTGCTCCCTCTTCTTCATTCTGCTCGGAACTCACCACAGCCCAATGCCCGATTTCTGCCTCAGTCTAGGGTTAGGCTTAGGCCTTGGGTTAGGGTTCTGCCTCAGGTTAGGGTTCAGAAAACCACAAAGCCAGGAGCTCCAGGGGTACCATGCAAAAGGCAGGCCAAGTTGAGCGTAGCACATCAAAATCCTTGCTCCCTCTTCTTCATTCTGCTCGGAACTCCCCACAGCCCAATACCCGATTTCTGCCTCAGTCTAGGGTTAGGCTTAGGGCTAGGGTTAGGGTTATGCCTAGGGTTAGGCTTCAGAAAACCACAAAGCCAGGAGCTCCAGGGATACTCACCATGCAAAAGGCAGGCCGAGTTGAGCGTAGTACATCCAAATCCTTGCTCCCTCTTTGTCATTCTGCTCGGAACTCACCACAGCCCAATGCCCGATTTCTGCCTCAGTCTAGGGTTAGGCTTAGGGCTAGGGTTAGGGTTATGCCTAGGGTTAGGGTTCTGCCTAGGGTTAGGGTTCACAAAACCACAAAGCCAGGAGCTCCAGGGATACTCACCATGCAAAAGGCAGGCCAAGTTGAGCGTAGCACATCCAAATCCTTGCTCCCTCTTCGTCATTCTGCTCGGAACTCACCACAGCCCAATGCCCGATTTCTGCCTCAGTCTAGGGTTAGGCTTAGGGCTAGGGTTAGGGTTATGCCTAGGGTTAGGGTTCTGCCTAGGGTTAGGGTTCACAAAACCACAAAGCCAGGAGCTCCAGGGATACTCACCATGCAAAAGGCAGGCCAAGTTGAGCGTAGCACATCCAAATCCTTGCTCCCTCTTCGTCATTCTGCTCGGAACTCACCACAGCCCAATGCCCAATTTCTGCCTCAGTCTAGGGTTAGGCTTAGGGCTAGGGTTAGGGTTATGCCTAGGGTTAGGGTTCTGCCTAGGGTTAGGGTTCACAAAACCACAAAGCCAGGAGCTCCAGGGATACTCACCATGCAAAAGGCAGGCCGAGTTGAGCGTAGCACATCCAAATCCTTGCTCCCTCTTTGTCATTCTGCTCGGAACTCCCCACAGCCCAATGCCCGATTTCTGCCTCAGTCTAGGGTTAGGCTTAGGGCTAGGGTTAGGGTTATGCCTAGGGTTAGGGTTCTGCCTAGGGTTAGGGTTCACAAAACCACCAAGCCAGGAGCTCCAGGGATACTCACCATGCAAAAGGCAGGCCAAGTTGAGCGTAGCATATCCAAATCCTTGCTCCCTCTTCGTCATTCTGCTCGGAACTCACCACAGCCCAATGCCCGATTTCTGCCTCAGTCTAGGGTTAGGCTTAGGGCTAGGGTTAGGGTTATGCCTAGGGTTAGGGTTATGCCTAGGGTTAGGCTTCAGAAAACCACAAAGCCAGGAGCTCCAGGGATACTCACCATGCAAAAGGCAGGCCAAGTTGAGCGTAGCACATCCAAATCCTTGCTCCCTCTTCGTCATTCTGCTCGGAACTCACCACAGCCCAATGCCCGATTTCTGCCTCAGTCTAGGGTTAGGCTTAGGGCTAGGGTTAGGGTTATGCCTAGGGTTAGGGTTCTGCCTAGGGTTAGGGTTCACAAAACCACAAAGCCAGGAGCTCCAGGGATACTCACCATGCAAAAGGCAGGCCAAGTTGAGCGTAGCACATCCAAATCCTTGCTCCCTCTTCTTCATTCTGCTCGGAACTCCCCACAGCCCTATGCCCGATTTCTGCCTCAGTCTAGGGTTAGGCTTAGGGCTAGGGTTAGGGTTATGCCTAGGGTTAGGGTTATGCCTAGGGTTAGGCTTCAGAAAACCACAAAGCCAGGAGCTCCAGGGATACTCACCATGCAAAAGGCAGGCCAAGTTGAGCGTAGCACATCCAAATCCTTGCTCCCTCTTTGTCATTCTGCTCGGAACTCCCCACAGCCCAATGCCCAATTTCTGCCTCAGTCTAGGGTTAGGCTTAGGGCTAGGGTTAGGGTTATGCCTAGGGTTAGGGTTCTGCCTAGGGTTAGGGTTCACAAAACCACAAAGCCAGGAGCTCCAGGGATACTCACCATGCAAAAGGCAGGCCGAGTTGAGCGTAGCACATCCAAATCCTTGCTCCCTCTTTGTCATTCTGCTCGGAACTCCCCACAGCCCAATGCCCGATTTCTGCCTCAGTCTAGGGTTAGGCTTAGGGCTAGGGTTAGGGTTATGCCTAGGGTTAGGGTTCTGCCTAGGGTTAGGGTTCACAAAACCACCAAGCCAGGAGCTCCAGGGATACTCACCATGCAAAAGGCAGGCCAAGTTGAGCGTAGCATATCCAAATCCTTGCTCCCTCTTCGTCATTCTGCTCGGAACTCACCACAGCCCAATGCCCGATTTCTGCCTCAGTCTAGGGTTAGGCTTAGGGCTAGGGTTAGGGTTATGACTAGGGTTAGGGTTATGCCTAGGGTTAGGCTTCAGAAAACCACAAAGCCAGGAGCTCCATGGATACTCACCATGCAAAAGGCAGGCCAAGTTGAGCGTAGCACATCCAAATCCTTGCTCCCTCTTCGTCATTCTGCTCGGAACTCACCACAGCCCAATGCCCGATTTCTGCCTCAGTCTAGGGTTAGGCTTAGGGCTAGGGTTAGGGTTCTGCCTCAGGTTAGGGTTCTGCCTAGGGTTAGGGTTCACAAAACCACAAAGCCAGGAGCTCCAGGGATACTCACCATGCAAAAGGCAGGCCAAGTTGAGCGTAGCACATCCAAATCCTTGCTCCCTCTTCTTCATTCTGCTCGGAACTCCCCACAGCCCTATGCCTGATTTCTGCCTCAGTCTAGGGTTAGGCTTAGGGCTAGGGTTAGGGTTATGCCTAGGGTTCGGCTTCAGAAAACCACAAAGCCAGGAGCTCCAGGGATACTCACCATGCAAAAGGCAGGCCAAGTTGAGCGTAGCACATCCAAATCCTTGCTCCCTCTTCGTCATTCTGCTCGGAACTCACCACAGCCCAATGCCCGATTTCTGCCTCAGTCTAGGGTTAGGCTTAGGGCTAGGGTTAGGGTTATGCCTAGGGTTAGGCTTCTGCCTCAGGTTAGGCTTCAGAAAACCACAAAGCCAGGAGCTCCAGGGATACTCACCATGCAAAAGGCAGGCCAAGTTGAGCGTAGCACATCCAAATCCTTGCTCCCTCTTCGTCATTCTGCTCAGAACTCACCACAGCCCAATGCCCGATTTCTGCCTCAGTCTAGGGTTAGGCTTAGGGCTAGGGTTAGGGTTCTGCCTAGGGTTAGGGTTCACAAAACCACCAAGCCAGGAGCTCCAGGGATACTCACCATGCAAAAGGCAGGCCAAGTTGAGCGTAGCACATCCAAATCCTTGCTCCCTCTTTGTCATTCTGCTCGGAACTCACCACAGCCCAATGCCCGATTACTGCCTCAGTCTAGGGTTAGGCTGGGGGCTAGGGTTAGGGTTCTGCCTCAGGTTAGGGTTCACAAAACCACAAAGCCAGGAGCTCCAGGGATACCATGCAAAAGGCAGGCCAAGTTGAGCGTAGCACATCCAAATCCTTGCTCCCTCTTCGTCATTCTGCTCGGAACTCCCCACAGCCCAATACCCGATTTCTGCCTCAGTCTAGGGTTAGGCTTAGGGCTAGGGTTAGGGTTCTGCCTAGGGTTAGGGTTCACAAAACCACAAAGCCAGGAGCTCCAGGGATACTCACCATGCAAAAGGCAGGCCAAGTTGAGCGTAGCACATCCAAATCCTTGCTCCCTCTTCGTCATTCTGCTCGGAACTCACCACAGCCCAATGCCCCATTTCTGCCTCAGTCTAGGGTTAGGCTTAGGGCTAGGGTTAGGGTTATGACTAGGGTTAGGGTTCTGCCTAGGGTTAGGGTTCACAAAACCACAAAGCCAGGAGCTCCAGGGATACTCACCATGCAAAAGGCAGGCCAAGTTGAGCGTAGCACATCCAAATCCTTGCTCCCTCTTCGTCATTCTGCTCGGAACTCACCACAGCCCAATGCCCGATTTCTGCCTCAGTCTAGGGTTAGGCTTAGGGCTAGGGTTAGGGTTCTGCCTCAGGTTAGGGTTCAGAAAACCACAAAGCCAGGAGCTCCAGGGATACCATGCAAAAGGCAGGCCAAGTTGAGCGTAGCACATCAAAATCCTTGCTCCCTCTTCTTCATTCTGCTCGGAACTCCCCACAGCCCAATACCCGATTTCTGCCTCAGTCTAGGGTTAGGCTTAGGGCTAGGGTTAGGGTTATGCCTAGGGTTAGGCTTCAGAAAACCACAAAGCCAGGAGCTCCAGGGATACTCACCATGCAAAAGGCAGGCCGAGTTGAGCGTAGTACATCCAAATCCTTGCTCCCTCTTTGTCATTCTGCTCGGAACTCCCCACAGCCCAATGCCCGATTTCTGCCTCAGTCTAGGGTTAGGCTTAGGGCTAGGGTTAGGGTTATGCCTAGGGTTAGGGTTCTGCCTAGGGTTAGGGTTCACAAAACCACCAAGCCAGGAGCTCCAGGGATACTCACCATGCAAAAGGCAGGCCAAGTTGAGCGTAGCACATCCAAATCCTTGCTCCCTCTTCGTCATTCTGCTCGGAACTCACCACAGCCCAATGCCCGATTTCTGCCTCAGTCTAGGGTTAGGCTTAGGGCTAGGGTTAGGGTTCTGCCTCAGGTTAGGGTTCTGCCTCAGGTTAGGGTTCACAAAACCACAAAGCCAGGAGCTCCAGGGATACTCACCATGCAAAAGGCAGGCCAAGTTGAGCGTAGCACATCCAAATCCTTGCTCCCTCTTCGTCATTCTGCTCGGAACTCACCACAGCCCAATGCCCGATTTCTGCCTCAGTCTAGGGTTAGGCTTAGGGCTAGGGTTAGGGTTCTGCCTCAGGTTAGGGTTCAGAAAACCACAAAGCCAGGAGCTCCAGGGATACCATGCAAAAGGCAGGCCAAGTTGAGCGTAGCACATCAAAATCCTTGCTCCCTCTTCTTCATTCTGCTCGGAACTCCCCACAGCCCAATACCCGATTTCTGCCTCAGTCTAGGGTTAGGCTTAGGGCTAGGGTTAGGGTTATGCCTAGGGTTAGGCTTCAGAAAACCACAAAGCCAGGAGCTCCAGGGATACTCACCATGCAAAAGGCAGGCCGAGTTGAGCGTAGTACATCCAAATCCTTGCTCCCTCTTTGTCATTCTGCTCGGAACTCCCCACAGCCCAATGCCCGATTTCTGCCTCAGTCTAGGGTTAGACTTAGGGCTAGGGTTAGGGTTATGCCTAGGGTTAGGGTTCTGCCTAGGGTTAGGGTTCACAAAACCACCAAGCCAGGAGCTCCAGGGATACTCACCATGCAAAAGGCAGGCCAAGTTGAGCGTAGCACATCCAAATCCTTGCTCCCTCTTCGTCATTCTGCTCGGAACTCACCACAGCCCAATGCCCGATTTCTGCCTCAGTCTAGGGTTAGGCTTAGGGCTAGGGTTAGGGTTATGCCTAGGGTTAGGGTTCTGCCTAGGGTTAGGGTTCACAAAACCACAAAGCCAGGAGCTCCAGGGATACTCACCATGCAAAAGGCAGGCCAAGTTGAGCGTAGCACATCCAAATCCTTGCTCCCTCTTCGTCATTCTGCTCGGAACTCACCACAGCCCAATGCCCCATTTCTGCCTCAGTCTAGGGTTAGGCTTAGGGCTAGGGTTAGGGTTATGCCTAGGGTTAGGCTTCACAAAACCACAAAGCCAGGAGCTCCAGGGATACCATGCAAAAGGCAGGCCAAGTTGAGCGTAGCACATCCAAATCCTTGCTCCCTCTTCGTCATTCTGCTCGGAACTCCCCACAGCCCAATGCCCGATTTCTGCCTTAGTCTAGGGTTAGGCTTAGGGCTAGGGTTAGGGTTATGCCAAGGGTTAGGCTTCTGCCTCAGGTTAGGGTTCACAAAACCACAAAGCCAGGAGCTCCAGGGATACTCACCATGCAAAAGGCAGGCCAAGTTGAGCGTAGCACATCCAAATCCTTGCTCCCTCTTCGTCATTCTGCTCGGAACTCACCACAGCCCAATGCCCGATTTCTGCCTCAGTCTAGGGTTAGGCTTAGGGCTAGGGTTAGGGTTATGCCTAGGGTTAGGGTTCTGCCTAGGGTTAGGGTTCACAAAACCACAAAGCCAGGAGCTCCAGGGATACTCACCATGCAAAAGGCAGGCCAAGTTGAGCGTAGCACATCCAAATCCTTGCTCCCTCTTCTTCATTCTGCTCGGAACTCCCCACAGCCCAATGCCTGATTTCTGCCTCAGTCTAGGGTTAGGCTTAGGGCTAGGGTTAGGGTTATGCCTAGGGTTAGGCTTCAGAAAACCACAAAGCCAGGAGCTCCAGGGATACTCACCATGCAAAAGGCAGGCCAAGTTGAGCGTAGCACATCCAAATCCTTGCTCCCTCTTCGTCATTCTGCTCGGAACTCACCACAGCCCAATGCCCGATTTCTGCCTCAGTCTAGGGTTAGGCTTAGGGCTAGGGTTAGGGTTATGCCTAGGGTTAGGGTTCACAAAACCACAAAGCCAGGAGCTCCAGGGATACTCACCATGCAAAAGGCAGGCCAAGTTGAGCGTAGCACATCCAAATCCTTGCTCCCTCTTCGTCATTCTGCTCGGAACTCACCACAGCCCAATGCCCGATTTCTGCCTTAGTCTAGGGTTAGGCTTAGGGCTAGGGTTAGGGTTATGCCTAGGGTTAGGCTTCTGCCTAGGGTTAGGGTTCACAAAACCACAAAGCCAGGAGCTCCAGGGATACCATGCAAAAGGCAGGCCAAGTTGAGCGTAGCACATCCAAATCCTTGCTCCCTCTTCTTCATTCTGCTCGGAACTCCCCACAGCCCAATGCCCGATTTCTGCCTCAGTCTAGGGTTAGGCTTAGGGCTAGGGTTAGGGTTATGCCTAGGGTTAGGCTTCACAAAACCACAAAGCCAGGAGCTCCAGGGATACTCACCATGCAAAAGGCAGGCCAAGTTGAGCGTCGCACATCCAAATCCTTGCTCCCTCTTCGTCATTCTGCTCGGAACTCACCACAGCCCAATGCCCGATTTCTGCCTCAGTCTAGGGTTAGGCTTAGGGCTAGGGTTAGGGTTATGCCTAGGGTTAGGGTTCAGAAAACCATAAAGCCAGGAGCTCCAGGGATACCATGCAAAAGGCAGGCCAAGTTGAGCGTAGCACATCCAAATCCTTGCTCCCTCTTCTTCATTCTGCTCGGAACTCCCCACAGCCCAATGCCCGATTTCTGCCTCAGTCTAGGGTTAGGCTTAGGGCTAGGGTTAGGGTTATGCCTAGGGTTAGGCTTCAGAAAACCACAAAGCCAGGAGCTCCAGGGATACTCACCATGCAAAAGGCAGGCCGAGTTGAGCGTCGCACATCCAAATCCTTGCTCCCTCTTCGTCATTCTGCTCAGAACTCACCACAGCCCAATGCCCGATTTCTGCCTCAGTCTAGGGTTAGGCTTAGGGCTAGGGTTAGGGTTATGCCTAGGGTTAGGCTTCAGAAAACCACAAAGCCAGGAGCTCCAGGGATACTCACCATGCAAAAGGCAGGCCGAGTTGAGCGTAGCACATCCAAATCCTTGCTCCCTCTTCGTCATTCTGCTCGGAACTCCCCACAGCCCAATGCCCGATTTCTGCCTCAGTCTAGGGTTAGGCTTAGGGCTAGGGTTAGGGTTATGCCTAGGGTTAGGCTTCAGAAAACCACAAAGCCAGGAGCTCCAGGGATACCATGCAAAAGGCAGGCCGAGTTGAGCGTAGCACATCCAAATCCTTGCTCCCTCTTTGTCATTCTGTTCGGAACTCACCACAGCCCAATGCCTGATTACTGCCTCAGTCTAGGGTTAGGCTTAGGGCTAGGGTTAGGGTTATGCCTAGGGTTAGGCTTCTGCCTAGGGTTAGGGTTCACAAAACCACAAAGCCAGGAGCTCCAGGGATACTCACCATGCAAAAGGCAGGCCAAGTTGAGCGTAGCACATCCAAATCCTTGCTCCCTCTTCGTCATTCTGCTCGGAACTCACCACAGCCCAATGCCCGATTTCTGCCTCAGTCTAGGGTTAGGCTTAGGGCTAGGGTTAGGGTTATGCCTAGGGTTAGGGTTCTGCCTAGGGTTAGGGTTCACAAAACCACAAAGCCAGGAGCTCCAGGGATACTCACCATGCAAAAGGCAGGCCAAGTTGAGCGTAGCACATCCAAATCCTTGCTCCCTCTTCGACATTCTGCTCGGAACTCACCACAGCCCAATGCCCGATTTCTGCCTCAGTCTAGGGTTAGGCTTAGGGCTAGGGTTAGGGTTATGCCTAGGGTTAGGGTTCTGCCTAGGGTTAGGGTTCACAAAACCACAAAGCCAGGAGCTCCAGGGATACTCACCATGCAAAAGGCAGGCCAAGTTGAGCGTAGCACATCCAAATTCTTGCTCCCTCTTCGTCATTCTGCTCGGAACTCCCCACAGCCCAATGCCCGATTTCTGCCTCAGTCTAGGGTTAGGCTTAGGGCTAGGGTTAGGGTTCTGCCTCAGGTTAGGGTTCAGAAAACCACAAAGCCAGGAGCTCCAGGGATACCATGCAAAAGGCAGGCCAAGTTGAGCGTAGCACATCAAAATCCTTGCTCCCTCTTCTTCATTCTGCTCGGAACTCCCCACAGCCCAATACCCGATTTCTGCCTCAGTCTAGGGTTAGGCTTAGGGCTAGGGTTAGGGTTATGCCTAGGGTTAGGGTTCACAAAACCACAAAGCCAGGAGCTCCAGGGATACCATGCAAAAGGCAGGCCAAGTTGAGCGTAGCACATCCAAATCCTTGCTCCCTCTTCGTCATTCTGCTCGGAACTCCCCACAGCCCAATGCCCGATTTCTGCCTTAGTCTAGGGTTAGGCTTAGGGCTAGGGTTAGGGTTATGCCTAGGGTTAGGCTTCTGCCTCAGGTTAGGGTTCACAAAACCACAAAGCCAGGAGCTCCAGGGATACTCACCATGCAAAAGGCAGGCCAAGTTGAGCGTAGCACATCCAAATCCTTGCTCTCTCTTCGTCATTCTGCTCGGAACTCACCACAGCCCAATGCCCGATTTCTGCCTCAGTCTAGGGTTAGGCTTAGGGCTAGGGTTAGGGTTATGCCTAGGGTTAGGGTTATGCCTAGGGTTAGGGTTCACAAAACCACAAAGCCCGGAGCTCCAGGGATACTCACCATGCAAAAGGCAGGCCAAGTTGAGCGTAGCACATCCAAATCCTTGCTCCCTCTTCTTCATTCTGCTCGGAACTCCCCACAGCCCAATGCCTGATTTCTGCCTCAGTCTAGGGTTAGGCTTAGGGCTAGGGTTAGGGTTATGCCTAGGGTTAGGGTTCAGAAAACCACAAAGCCAGGAGCTCCAGGGATACTCACCATGCAAAAGGCAGGCCAAGTTGAGCGTAGCACATCCAAATCCTTGCTCCCTCTTCGTCATTCTGCTCGGAACTCACCACAGCCCAATGCCCGATTTCTGCCTCAGTCTAGGGTTAGGCTTAGGGCTAGGGTTAGGGTTATGCCTAGGGTTAGGCTTCACAAAACCACAAATCCAGGAGCTCCCGGGATACCATGCAAAAGGCAGGCCAAGTTGAGCGTAGCACATCCAAATCCTTGCTCCCTCTTCGTCATTCTGCTCGGAACTCCCCACAGCCCAATGCCCGATTTCTGCCTTAGTCTAGGGTTAGGCTTAGGGCTAGGGTTAGGGTTATGCCTAGGGTTAGGCTTCTGCCTCAGGTTAGGGTTCAGAAAACCACAAAGCCAGGAGCTCCAGGGATACTCACCATGCAAAAGGCAGGCCAAGTTGAGCGTAGCACATCCAAATTCTTGCTCCCTCTTCGTCATTCTGCTCGGAACTCACCACAGCCCAATGCCCGATTTCTGCCTCAGTCTAGGGTTAGGCTTAGGGCTAGGGTTAGGGTTATGCCGAGGGTTAGGGTTCACAAAACCACAAAGCCAGGAGCTCCAGGGATACTCACCATGCAAAAGGCAGGCCAAGTTGAGCGTAGCATATCCAAATCCTTGCTCCCTCTTTGTCATTCTGTTCGGAACTCACCACAGCCCAATGCCCGATTACTGCCTCAGTCTAGGGTTAGGCTTAGGGCTAGGGTTAGGGTTATGCCTAGGGTTAGGGTTCACAAAACCACAAAGCCAGGAGCTCCAGGGATACTCACCATGCAAAAGGCAGGCCAAGTTGAGCGTAGCACATCCAGTTCCTTGCTCCCTCTTCGTCATTCTGCCTGGAACTCACCACAGCCCAATGCCCGATTACTGCCTCAGTCTAGGGTTAGGCTTACGGCAAGGGTTAGGGTTATGCCTAGGGTTAGGGTTCAGAAAACCACAAAGCCAGGAGCTCCAGGGATACTCACCATGCAAAAGGCAGGCCAAGTTGAGCGTAGCACATCCAAATCCTTGCTCCCTCTTCGTCATTCTGCTCGGAACTCACCACAGCCCAATGCCCGATTTCTGCCTCAGTCTAGGGTTAGACTTAGGGCTAGGGTTAGGGTTATGCCTAGGGTTAGGGTTCTGCCTAGGGTTAGGCTTCAGAAAACCACAAAGCCAGGAGCTCCAGGGATACTCACCATGCAAAAGGCAGGCCAAGTTGAGCGTAGCACATCCAAATCCTTGCTCCCTCTTCTTCATTCTGCTCGGAACTCACCACAGCCCAATGCCCGATTTCTGCCTCAGTCTAGGGTTAGGCTTAGGGCTAGGGTTAGGGTTATGCCTAGGGTTAGGGTTCAGAAAACCACAAAGCCAGGAGCTCCAGGGATACTCACCATGTAAAAGGCAGGCCAAGTTGAGCGTAGCACATCAAAATCCTTGCTCCCTCTTCGTCATTCTGCTCGGAACTCACCACAGCCCAATGCCCGATTACTGCCTCAGTCTAGGGTTAGGCTTGGGGCTAGGGTTAGGGTTCTGCCTCAGGTTAGGGTTCACAAAACCACAAAGCCAGGAGCTCCAGGGATACCATGCAAAAGGCAGGCCAAGTTGAGCGTAGCACATCCAAATCCTTGCTCCCTCTTCGTCATTCTGCTCGGAACTCCCCACAGCCCAATACCCGATTTCTGCCTCAGTCTAGGGTTAGGCTTAGGGCTAGGGTTAGGGTTATGCCTAGGGTTAGGGTTCACAAAACCACAAAGCCAGGAGCTCCAGGGATACTCACCATGCAAAAGGCAGGCCAAGTTGAGCGTAGCACATCCAAATCCTTGCTCCCTCTTCGTCATTCTGCTCGGAACTCACCACAGCCCAATGCCCCATTTCTGCCTCAGTCTAGGGTTAGGCTTAGGGCTAGGGTTAGGGTTATGACTAGGGTTAGGGTTCTGCCTAGGGTTAGGGTTCACAAAACCACAAAGCCAGGAGCTCCAGGGATACTCACCATGCAAAAGGCAGGCCAAGTTGAGCGTAGCACATCCAAATCCTTGCTCCCTCTTCTTCATTCTGCTCGGAACTCACCACAGCCCAATGCCCGATTTCTGCCTCAGTCTAGGGTTAGGCTTAGGCCTAGGGTTAGGGTTCTGCTTCAGGTTAGGGTTCAGAAAACCACAAAGCCAGGAGCTCCAGGGATACCATGCAAAAGGCAGGCCAAGTTGAGCGTAGCACATCAAAATCCTTGCTCCCTCTTCTTCATTCTGCTCGGAACTCCCCACAGCCCAATACCCGATTTCTGCCTCAGTCTAGGGTTAGGCTTAGGGCTAGGGTTAGGGTTATGCCTAGGGTTAGGCTTCAGAAAACCACAAAGCCAGGAGCTCCAGGGATACTCACCATGCAAAAGGCAGGCCAAGTTGAGCGTAGCACATCCAAATCCTTGCTCCCTCTTCGTCATTCTGCTCGGAACTCACCACAGCCCAATGCCCGATTTCTGCCTCAGTCTAGGGTTAGGCTTAGGGCTAGGGTTAGGGTTATGCCTAGGGTTAGGGTTCTGCCTAGGGTTAGGGTTCACAAAACCACAAAGCCAGGAGCTCCAGGGATACTCACCATGCAAAAGGCAGGCCAAGTTGAGCGTAGCACATCCAAATCCTTGCTCCCTCTTCGTCATTCTGCTCGGAACTCACCACAGCCCAATGCCCGATTTCTGCCTCAGTCTAGGGTTAGGCTTAGGGCTAGGGTTAGGGTTATGCCTAGGGTTAGGCTTCTGCCTAGGGTTAGGGTTCACAAAACCACAAAGCCAGGAGCTCCAGGGATACTCACCATGCAAAAGGCAGGCCAAGTTGAGCGTAGCACATCCAAATCCTTGCTCCCTCTTCGTCATTCTGCTCGGAACTCCCCACAGCCCAATGCCTGATTTCTGCCTCAGTCTAGGGTTAGGCTTAGGGCTAGGGTTAGGGTTATGCCTAGGGTTAGGCTTCACAAAACCACAAAGCCAGGAGCTCCAGGGATACTCACCATGCAAAAGGCAGGCCAAGTTGAGCGTAGCACATCCAAATCCTTGCTCCCTCTTCGTCATTCTGCTCGGAACTCACCACAGCCCAATGCCCGATTTCTGCCTCAGTCTAGGGTTAGGCTTAGGGCTAGGGTTAGGGTTATGCCTAGGGTTAGGCTTCACAAAACCACAAAGCCAGGAGCTCCAGGGATACCATGCAAAAGGCAGGCCAAGTTGAGCGTAGCACATCCAAATCCTTGCTCCCTCTTCTTCATTCTGCTCGGAACTCCCCACAGCCCAATGCCCGATTTCTGCCTTAGTCTAGGGTTAGGCTTAGGGCTAGGGTTAGGGTTCTGCCTCAGGTTAGGGTTCACAAAACCACAAAGCCAGGAGCTCCAGGGATACCATGCAAAAGGCAGGCCAAGTTGAGCGTAGCACATCCAAATCCTTGCTCCCTCTTCGTCATTCTGCTCGGAACTCCCCACAGCCCAATACCCGATTTCTGCCTCAGTCTAGGGTTAGGCTTAGGGCTAGGGTTAGGGTTCTGCCTAGGGTTAGGGTTCACAAAACCACAAAGCCAGGAGCTCCAGGGATACTCACCATGCAAAAGGCAGGCCAAGTTGAGCGTAGCACATCCAAATCCTTGCTCCCGCTTCGTCATTCTGCTCGGAACTCACCACAGCCCAATGCCCCATTTCTGCCTCAGTCTAGGGTTAGGCTTAGGGCTAGGGTTAGGGTTATGACTAGGGTTAGGGTTCTGCCTAGGGTTAGGGTTCACAAAACCACAAAGCCAGGAGCTCCAGGGATACTCACCATGCAAAAGGCAGGCCAAGTTGAGCGTAGCACATCCAAATCCTTGCTCCCTCTTCTTCATTCTGCTCGGAACTCACCACAGCCCAATGCCCGATTTCTGCCTCAGTCTAGGGTTAGGCTTAGGCCTTGGGTTAGGGTTCTGCCTCAGGTTAGGGTTCAGAAAACCACAAAGCCAGGAGCTCCAGGGGTACCATGCAAAAGGCAGGCCAAGTTGAGCGTAGCACATCAAAATCCTTGCTCCCTCTTCTTCATTCTGCTCGGAACTCCCCACAGCCCAATACCCGATTTCTGCCTCAGTCTAGGGTTAGGCTTAGGGCTAGGGTTAGGGTTATGCCTAGGGTTAGGCTTCACAAAACCACAAAGCCAGGAGCTCCAGGGATACTCACCATGCAAAAGGCAGGCCGAGTTGAGCGTAGTACATCCAAATCCTTGCTCCCTCTTTGTCATTCTGCTCGGAACTCCCCACAGCCCAATGCCCGATTTCTGCCTCAGTCTAGGGTTAGGCTTAGGGCTAGGGTTAGGGTTATGCCTAGGGTTAGGGTTCTGCCTAGGGTTAGGGTTCACAAAACCACCAAGCCAGGAGCTCCAGGGATACTCACCATGCAAAAGGCAGGCCAAGTTGAGCGTAGCACATCAAAATCCTTGCTCCCTCTTCTTCATTCTGCTCGGAACTCACCACAGCCCAATGCCCGATTTCTGCCTCAGTCTAGGGTTAGGCTTAGGGCTAGGGTTAGGGTTATGCCTAGGGTTAGGGTTCTGCCTAGGGTTAGGCTTCAGAAAACCACAAAGCCAGGAGCTCCAGGGATACTCACCATGCAAAAGGCAGGCCAAGTTGAGCGTAGCACATCCAAATCCTTGCTCCCTCTTCGTCATTCTGCTCGGAACTCACCACAGCCCAATGCCCCATTTCTGCCTCAGTCTAGGGTTAGGCTTAGGGCTAGGGTTAGGGTTCTGCCTCAGGTTAGGGTTCTGCCTAGGGTTAGGGTTCACAAAACCACAAAGCCAGGAGCTCCAGGGATACTCACCATGCAAAAGGCAGGCCAAGTTGAGCGTAGCACATCCAAATCCTTGCTCCCTCTTCGTCATTCTGCTCGGAACTCCCCACAGCCCTATGCCTGATTTCTGCCTCAGTCTAGGGTTAGGCTTAGGGCTAGGGTTAGGGTTATGCCTAGGGTTCGGCTTCAGAAAACCACAAAGCCAGGAGCTCCAGGGATACTCACCATGCAAAAGGCAGGCCAAGTTGAGCTTAGCACATCCAAATCCTTGCTCCCTCTTCGTCATTCTGCTCGGAACTCACCACAGCCCAATGCCCGATTTCTGCCTCAGTCTAGGGTTAGGCTTAGGGCTAGGGTTAGGGTTATGCCTAGGGTTAGGCTTCTGCCTCAGGTTAGGGTTCAGAAAACCACAAAGCCAGGAGCTCCAGGGATACTCACCATGCACAAGGCAGGCCAAGTTGAGCGTAGCACATCCAAATCCTTGCTCCCTCTTCGTCATTCTGCTCGGAACTCACCACAGCCCAATGCCCGATTTCTGCCTCAGTCTAGGGTTAGGCTTAGGGCTAGGGTTAGGGTTCTGCCTAGGGTTAGGGTTCACAAAACCACCAAGCCAGGAGCTCCAGGGATACTCACCATGCAAAAGGCAGGCCAAGTTGAGCGTAGCACATCCAAATCCTTGCTCCCTCTTTGTCATTCTGCTCGGAACTCACCACAGCCCAATGCCCGATTACTGCCTCAGTCTAGGGTTAGGCTGGGGGCTAGGGTTAGGGTTCTGCCTCAGGTTAGGGTTCACAAAACCACAAAGCCAGGAGCTCCAGGGATACCATGCAAAAGGCAGGCCAAGTTGAGCGTAGCACATCCAAATCCTTGCTCCCTCTTCGTCATTCTGCTCGGAACTCCCCACAGCCCAATACCCGATTTCTGCCTCAGTCTAGGGTTAGGCTTAGGGCTAGGGTTAGGGTTCTGCCTAGGGTTAGGGTTCACAAAACCACAAAGCCAGGAGCTCCAGGGATACTCACCATGCAAAAGGCAGGCCAAGTTGAGCGTAGCACATCCAAATCCTTGCTCCCTCTTCGTCATTCTGCTCGGAACTCACCACAGCCCAATGCCCCATTTCTGCCTCAGTCTAGGGTTAGGCTTAGGGCTAGGGTTAGGGTTATGACTAGGGTTAGGGTTCTGCCTAGGGTTAGGGTTCACAAAACCACAAAGCCAGGAGCTCCAGGGATACTCACCATGCAAAAGGCAGGCCAAGTTGAGCGTAGCACATCCAAATCCTTGCTCCCTCTTCGTCATTCTGCTCGGAACTCACCACAGCCCAATGCCCGATTTCTGCCTCAGTCTAGGGTTAGGCTTAGGGCTAGGGTTAGGGTTATGCCTAGGGTTAGGGTTATGCCTAGGGTTAGGGTTCACAAAACCACAAAGCCCGGAGCTCCAGGGATACTCACCATGCAAAAGGCAGGCCAAGTTGAGCGTAGCACATCCAAATCCTTGCTCCCTCTTCTTCATTCTGCTCGGAACTCCCCACAGCCCAATGCCTGATTTCTGCCTCAGTCTAGGGTTAGGCTTAGGGCTAGGGTTAGGGTTATGCCTAGGGTTAGGGTTCAGAAAACCACAAAGCCAGGAGCTCCAGGGATACTCACCATGCAAAAGGCAGGCCAAGTTGAGCGTAGCACATCCAAATCCTTGCTCCCTCTTCGTCATTCTGCTCGGAACTCACCACAGCCCAATGCCCGATTTCTGCCTCAGTCTAGGGTTAGGCTTAGGGCTAGGGTTAGGGTTATGCCTAGGGTTAGGCTTCAGAAAACCACAAAGCCAGGAGCTCCAGGGATACTCACCATGCAAAAGGCAGGCCGAGTTGAGCGTAGCACATCCAAATCCTTGCTCCCTCTTTGTCATTCTGTTCGGAACTCACCACAGCCCAATGCCTGATTACTGCCTCAGTCTAGGGTTAGGGTTATGCCTAGGGTTAGGGTTCTGCCTAGGGTTAGGGTTCACAAAACCACAAAGCCAGGAGCTCCAGGGATACTCACCATGCAAAAGGCAGGCCAAGTTGAGCGTAGCACATCCAAATCCTTGCTCCCTCTTCGTCATTCTGCTCGGAACTCACCACAGCCCAATGCCCGATTTCTGCCTCAGTCTAGGGTTAGGCTTAGGGCTAGGGTTAGGGTTATGCCTAGGGTTAGGGTTCAGAAAACCACAAAGCCAGGAGCTCCAGGGATACTCACCATGCAAAAGGCAGGCCAAGTTGAGCGTAGCACATCCAGTTCCTTGCTCCCTCTTCGTCATTCTGCTCGGAACTCACCACAGCCCAATGCCCGATTACTGCCTCAGTCTAGGGTTAGGCTTAGGGCTAGGGTTAGGGTTATGCCTAGGGTTAGGGTTCAGAAAACCACAAAGCCAGGAGCTCCAGGGATACCATGCAAAAGGCAGGCCAAGTTGAGCGTAGCACATCCAAATCCTTGCTCCCTCTTCTTCATTCTGCTCGGAACTCCCCACAGCCCAATGCCCGATTTCTGCCTCAGTCTAGGGTTAGGCTTAGGGCTAGGGTTAGGGTTATGCCTAGGGTTAGGGTTCACAAAACCACAAAGCCAGGAGCTCCAGGGATACTCACCATGCAAAAGGCAGGCCAAGTTGAGCGTCGCACATCCAAATCCTTGCTCCCTCTTCGTCATTCTGCTCGGAACTCACCACAGCCCAATGCCCGATTTCTGCCTCAGTCTAGGGTTAGGCTTAGGGCTAGGGTTAGGGTTATGCCTAGGGTTAGGGTTCACAAAACCATAAAGCCAGGAGCTCCAGGGATACCATGCAAAAGGCAGGCCAAGTTGAGCGTAGCACATCCAAATCCTTGCTCCCTCTTCTTCATTCTGCTCGGACCTCCCCACAGCCCAATGCCCGATTTCTGCCTCAGTCTAGGGTTAGGCTTAGGGCTAGGGTTAGGGTTATGCCTAGGGTTAGGCTTCAGAAAACCACAAAGCCAGGAGCTCCAGGGATACTCACCATGCAAAAGTCAGGCCAAGTTGAGCGTCGCACATCCAAATCCTTGCTCCCTCTTCGTCATTCTGCTCAGAACTCACCACAGCCCAATGCCCGATTTCTGCCTCAGTCTAGGGTTAGGCTTAGGGCTAGGGTTAGGGTTATGCCTAGGGTTAGGCTTCAGAAAACCACAAAGCCAGGAGCTCCAGGGATACTCACCATGCAAAAGGCAGGCCGAGTTGAGCGTAGCACATCCAAATCCTTGCTCCCTCTTCGTCATTCTGCTCGGAACTCCCCACAGCCCAATGCCCGATTTCTGCCTCAGTCTAGGGTTAGGCTTAGGGCTAGGGTTAGGGTTATGCCTAGGGTTAGGCTTCAGAAAACCACAAAGCCAGGAGCTCCAGGGATACTCACCATGCAAAAGGCAGGCCAAGTTGAGCGTAGCACATCCAAATCCTTGCTCCCTCTTCGTCATTCTGCTCGGAACTCCCCACAGCCCAATGCCCGATTTCTGCCTCAGTCTAGGGTTAGGCTTAGGGCTAGGGTTAGGGTTATGCCTAGGGTTAGGCTTCAGAAAACCACAAAGCCAGGAGCTCCAGGGATACTCACCATGCAAAAGGCAGGCCGAGTTGAGCGTAGCACATCCAAATCCTTGCTCCCTCTTTGTCATTCTGTTCGGAACTCACCACAGCCCAATGCCTGATTACTGCCTCAGTCTAGGGTTAGGCTTAGGGCTAGGGTTAGGGTTATGCCTAGGGTTAGGCTTCTGCCTAGGGTTAGGGTTCACAAAACCACAAAGCCAGGAGCTCCAGGGATACTCACCATGCAAAAGGCAGGCCAAGTTGAGCGTAGCACATCCAAATCCTTGCTCCCTCTTCGTCATTCTGCTCGGAACTCACCACAGCCCAATGCCCGATTTCTGCCTCAGTCTAGGGTTAGGCTTAGGGCTAGGGTTAGGGTTATGCCTAGGGTTAGGGTTCTGCCTAGGGTTAGGGTTCACAAAACCACAAAGCCAGGAGCTCCAGGGATACTCACCATGCAAAAGGCAGGCCAAGTTGAGCGTAGCACATCCAAATCCTTGCTCCCTCTTCTTCATTCTGCTCGGAACTCACCACAGCCCAATGCCCGATTTCTGCCTCAGTCTAGGGTTAGGCTTAGGGCTAGGGTTAGGGTTATGCCTAGGGTTAGGGTTCTGCCTAGGGTTAGGGTTCACAAAACCACAAAGCCAGGAGCTCCAGGGATACTCACCATGCAAAAGGCAGGCCAAGTTGAGCGTAGCACATCCAAATCCTTGCTCCCTCTTCGTCATTCTGCTCGGAACTCCCCACAGCCCAATGCCCGATTTCTGCCTCAGTCTAGGGTTAGGCTTAGGGCTAGGGTTAGGGTTCTGCCTCAGGTTAGGGTTCAGAAAACCACAAAGCCAGGAGCTCCAGGGATACCATGCAAAAGGCAGGCCAAGTTGAGCGTAGCACATCAAAATCCTTGCTCCCTCTTCTTCATTCTGCTCGGAACTCCCCACAGCCCAATACCCGATTTCTGCCTCAGTCTAGGGTTAGGCTTAGGGCTAGGGTTAGGGTTATGCCTAGGGTTAGGGTTCACAAAACCACAAAGCCAGGAGCTCCAGGGATACCATGCAAAAGGCAGGCCAAGTTGAGCGTAGCACATCCAAATCCTTGCTCCCTCTTCGTCATTCTGCTCGGAACTCCCCACAGCCCAATGCCCGATTTCTGCCTTAGTCTAGGGTTAGGCTTAGGGCTAGGGTTAGGGTTATGCCTAGGGTTAGGCTTCTGCCTCAGGTTAGGGTTCACAAAACCACAAAGCCAGGAGCTCCAGGGATACTCACCATGCAAAAGGCAGGCCAAGTTGAGCGTAGCACATCCAAATCCTTGCTCCCTCTTCGTCATTCTGCTCGGAACTCACCACAGCCCAATGCCCGATTTCTGCCTCAGTCTAGGGTTAGGCTTAGGGCTAGGGTTAGGGTTATGCCTAGGGTTAGGGTTATGCCTAGGGTTAGGGTTCACAAAACCACAAAGCCCGGAGCTCCAGGGATACTCACCATGCAAAAGGCAGGCCAAGTTGAGCGTAGCACATCCAAATCCTTGCTCCCTCTTCTTCATTCTGCTCGGAACTCCCCACAGCCCAATGCCCGATTTCTGCCTCAGTCTAGGGTTAGGCTTAGGGCTAGGGTTAGGGTTATGCCTAGGGTTAGGGTTCAGAAAACCACAAAGCCAGGAGCTCCAGGGATACTCACCATGCAAAAGGCAGGCCAAGTTGAGCGTAGCACATCCAAATCCTTGCTCCCTCTTCGTCATTCTGCTCGGAACTCACCACAGCCCAATGCCCGATTTCTGCCTCAGTCTAGGGTTAGGCTTAGGGCTAGGGTTAGGGTTATGCCTAGGGTTAGGCTTCACAAAACCACAAATCCAGGAGCTCCAGGGATACCATGCAAAAGGCAGGCCAAGTTGAGCGTAGCACATCCAAATCCTTGCTCCCTCTTCGTCATTCTGCTCGGAACTCCCCACAGCCCAATGCCCGATTTCTGCCTTAGTCTAGGGTTAGGCTTAGGGCTAGGGTTAGGGTTATGCCTAGGGTTAGGCTTCTGCCTCAGGTTAGGGTTCACAAAACCACAAAGCCAGGAGCTCCAGGGATACTCACCATGCAAAAGGCAGGCCAAGTTGAGCGTAGCACATCCAAATCCTTGCTCCCTCTTCTTCATTCTGCTCGGAACTCACCACAGCCCAATGCCCGATTTCTGCCTCAGTCTAGGGTTAGGCTTAGGGCTAGGGTTAGGGTTATGCCTAGGGTTAGGGTTCTGCCTAGGGTTAGGGTTCACAAAACCACAAAGCCAGGAGCTCCAGGGATACTCACCATGCAAAAGGCAGGCCAAGTTGAGCGTAGCACATCCAAATCCTTGCTCCCTCTTCGTCATTCTGCTCGGAACTCCCCACAGCCCAATGCCCGATTTCTGCCTCAGTCTAGGGTTAGGCTTAGGGCTAGGGTTAGGGTTCTGCCTCAGGTTAGGGTTCAGAAAACCACAAAGCCAGGAGCTCCAGGGATACCATGCAAAAGGCAGGCCAAGTTGAGCGTAGCACATCAAAATCCTTGCTCCCTCTTCTTCATTCTGCTCGGAACTCCCCACAGCCCAATACCCGATTTCTGCCTCAGTCTAGGGTTAGGCTTAGGGCTAGGGTTAGGGTTATGCCTAGGGTTAGGGTTCACAAAACCACAAAGCCAGGAGCTCCAGGGATACCATGCAAAAGGCAGGCCAAGTTGAGCGTAGCACATCCAAATCCTTGCTCCCTCTTCGTCATTCTGCTCGGAACTCCCCACAGCCCAATGCCCGATTTCTGCCTTAGTCTAGGGTTAGGCTTAGGGCTAGGGTTAGGGTTATGCCTAGGGTTAGGCTTCTGCCTCAGGTTAGGGTTCACAAAACCACAAAGCCAGGAGCTCCAGGGATACTCACCATGCAAAAGGCAGGCCAAGTTGAGCGTAGCACATCCAAATCCTTGCTCCCTCTTCGTCATTCTGCTCGGAACTCCCCACAGCCCAATGCCTGATTTCTGCCTCAGTCTAGGGTTAGGCTTAGGGCTAGGGTTAGGGTTATGCCTAGGGTTAGGGTTCAGAAAACCACAAAGCCAGGAGCTCCAGGGATACTCACCATGCAAAAGGCAGGCCAAGTTGAGCGTAGCACATCCAAATCCTTGCTCCCTCTTCGTCATTCTGCTCGGAACTCACCACAGCCCAATGCCCGATTTCTGCCTCAGTCTAGGGTTAGGCTTAGGGCTAGGGTTAGGGTTATGCCTAGGGTTAGGCTTCACAAAACCACAAATCCAGGAGCTCCAGGGATACCATGCAAAAGGCAGGCCAAGTTGAGCGTAGCACATCCAAATCCTTGCTCCCTCTTCGTCATTCTGCTCGGAACTCCCCACAGCCCAATGCCCGATTTCTGCCTTAGTCTAGGGTTAGGCTTAGGGCTAGGGTTAGGGTTATGCCTAGGGTTAGGCTTCTGCCTCAGGTTAGGGTTCACAAAACCACAAAGCCAGGAGCTCCAGGGATACTCACCATGCAAAAGGCAGGCCAAGTTGAGCGTAGCACATCCAAATTCTTGCTCCCTCTTCGTCATTCTGCTCGGAACTCACCACAGCCCAATGCCCGATTTCTGCCTCAGTCTAGGGTTAGGCTTAGGGCTAGGGTTAGGGTTATGCCTAGGGTTAGGGTTCACAAAACCACAAAGCCAGGAGCTCCAGGGATACTCACCATGCAAAAGGCAGGCCAAGTTGAGCGTAGCATATCCAAATCCTTGCTCCCTCTTTGTCATTCTGTTCGGAACTCACCACAGCCCAATGCCCGATTACTGCCTCAGTCTAGGGTTAGGCTTAGGGCTAGGGTTAGGGTTATGCCTAGGGTTAGGGTTCACAAAACCACAAAGCCAGGAGCTCCAGGGATACTCACCATGCAAAAGGCAGGCCAAGTTGAGCGTAGCACATCCAAATCCTTGCTCCCTCTTCGTCATTCTGCCTGGAACTCACCACAGCCCAATGCCCGATTACTGGCTCAGTCTAGGGTTAGGCTTACGGCAAGGGTTAGGGTTATGCCTAGGGTTAGGGTTCAGAAAACCACAAAGCCAGGAGCTCCAGGGATACTCACCATGCAAAAGGCAGGCCAAGTTGAGCGTAGCACATCCAAATCCTTGCTCCCTCTTCGTCATTCTGCTCGGAACTCACCACAGCCCAATGCCCGATTTCTGCCTCAGTCTAGGGTTAGACTTAGGGCTAGGGTTAGGGTTATGCCTAGGGTTAGGGTTCTGCCTAGGGTTAGGCTTCAGAAAACCACAAAGCCAGGAGCTCCAGGGATACTCACCATGCAAAAGGCAGGCCAAGTTGAGCGTAGCACATCCAAATCCTTGCTCCCTCTTCTTCATTCTGCTCGGAACTCACCACAGCCCAATGCCCGATTTCTGCCTCAGTCTAGGGTTAGGCTTAGGGCTAGGGTTAGGGTTATGCCTAGGGTTAGGGTTCAGAAAACCACAAAGCCAGGAGCTCCAGGGATACTCACCATGCAAAAGGCAGGCCAAGTTGAGCGTAGCACATCCAAATCCTTGCTCCCTCTTCGTCATTCTGCTCGGAACACACCACAGCCCAATGCCCGATTACTGCCTCAGTCTAGGGTTAGGCTTGGGGCTAGGGTTAGGGTTCTGCCTCAGGTTAGGGTTCACAAAACCACAAAGCCAGGAGCTCCAGGGATACCATGCAAAAGGCAGGCCAAGTTGAGCGTAGCACATCCAAATCCTTGCTCCCTCTTCGTCATTCTGCTCGGAACTCCCCACAGCCCAATACCCGATTTCTGCCTCAGTCTAGGGTTAGGCTTAGGGCTAGGGTTAGGGTTATGCCTAGGGTTAGGGTTCACAAAACCACAAAGCCAGGAGCTCCAGGGATACTCACCATGCAAAAGGCAGGCCAAGTTGAGCGTAGCACATCCAAATCCTTGCTCCCTCTTCGTCATTCTGCTCGGAACTCACCACAGCCCAATGCCCCATTTCTGCCTCAGTCTAGGGTTAGGCTTAGGGCTAGGGTTAGGGTTATGCCTAGGGTTAGGGTTCTGCCTAGGGTTAGGGTTCACAAAACCACAAAGCCAGGAGCTCCAGGGATACTCACCATGCAAAAGGCAGGCCAAGTTGAGCGTAGCACATCCAAATCCTTGCTCCCTCTTCTTCATTCTGCTCGGAACTCACCACAGCCCAATGCCCGATTTCTGCCTCAGTCTAGGGTTAGGCTTAGGCCTAGGGTTAGGGTTCTGCTTCAGGTTAGGGTTCAGAAAACCACAAAGCCAGGAGCTCCAGGGATACCATGCAAAAGGCAGGCCAAGTTGAGCGTAGCACATCAAAATCCTTGCTCCCTCTTCTTCATTCTGCTCGGAACTCCCCACAGCCCAATACCCGATTTCTGCCTCAGTCTAGGGTTAGGGTTATGCCTAGGGTTAGGGTTATGCCTAGGGTTAGGCTTCAGAAAACCACAAAGCCAGGAGCTCCAGGGATACTCACCATGCAAAAGGCAGGCCGAGTTGAGCGTAGTACATCCAAATCCTTGCTCCCTCTTTGTCATTCTGCTCGGAACTCACCACAGCCCAATGCCCGATTTCTGCCTCAGTCTAGGGTTAGGCTTAGGGCTAGGGTTAGGGTTATGCCTAGGGTTAGGGTTCTGCCTAGGGTTAGGGTTCACAAAACCACAAAGCCAGGAGCTCCAGGGATACTCACCATGCAAAAGGCAGGCCAAGTTGAGCGTAGCACATCCAAATCCTTGCTCCCTCTTCGTCATTCTGCTCGGAACTCACCACAGCCCAATGCCCGATTTCTGCCTCAGTCTAGGGTTAGGCTTAGGGCTAGGGTTAGGGTTATGCCTAGGGTTAGGGTTCTGCCTAGGGTTAGGGTTCACAAAACCACAAAGCCAGGAGCTCCAGGGATACTCACCATGCAAAAGGCAGGCCAAGTTGAGCGTAGCACATCCAAATCCTTGCTCCCTCTTCGTCATTCTGCTCGGAACTCACCACAGCCCAATGCCCGATTTCTGCCTCAGTCTAGGGTTAGGCTTAGGGCTAGGGTTAGGGTTATGCCTAGGGTTAGGGTTCTGCCTAGGGTTAGGGTTCACAAAACCACAAAGCCAGGAGCTCCAGGGATACTCACCATGCAAAAGGCAGGCCAAGTTGAGCGTAGCACATCCAAATCCTTGCTCCCTCTTCGTCATTCTGCTCGGAACTCCCCACAGCCCAATGCCTGATTTCTGCCTCAGTCTAGGGTTAGGCTTAGGGCTAGGGTTAGGGTTATGCCTAGGGTTAGGGTTCACAAAACCACAAAGCCAGGAGTTCCAGGGATACTCACCATGCAAAAGGCAGGCCAAGTTGAGCGTAGCACATCCAAATCCTTGCTCCCTCTTCGTCATTCTGCTCGGAACTCACCACAGCCCAATGCCCGATTTCTGCCTCAGTCTAGGGTTAGGCTTAGGGCTAGGGTTAGGGTTATGCCTAGGGTTAGGCTTCACAAAACCACAAAGCCAGGAGCTCCAGGGATACCATGCAAAAGGCAGGCCAAGTTGAGCGTAGCACATCCAAATCCTTGCTCCCTCTTCTTCATTCTGCTCGGAACTCCCCACAGCCCAATGCCCGATTTCTGCCTTAGTCTAGGGTTAGGCTTAGGGCTAGGGTTAGGGTTCTGCCTCAGGTTAGGGTTCACAAAACCACAAAGCCAGGAGCTCCAGGGATACCATGCAAAAGGCAGGCCAAGTTGAGCGTAGCACATCCAAATCCTTGCTCCCTCTTCGTCATTCTGCTCGGAACTCCCCACAGCCCAATACCCGATTTCTGCCTCAGTCTAGGGTTAGGCTTAGGGCTAGGGTTAGGGTTCTGCCTAGGGTTAGGGTTCACAAAACCACAAAGCCAGGAGCTCCAGGGATACTCACCATGCAAAAGGCAGGCCAAGTTGAGCGTAGCACATCCAAATCCTTGCTCCCGCTTCGTCATTCTGCTCGGAACTCACCACAGCCCAAAGCCCCATTTCTGCCTCAGTCTAGGGTTAGGCTTAGGGCTAGGGTTAGGGTTATGACTAGGGTTAGGGTTATGCCTAGGGTTAGGGTTCACAAAACCACAAAGCCAGGAGCTCCAGGGATACTCACCATGCAAAAGGCAGGCCAAGTTGAGCGTAGCACATCCAAATCCTTGCTCCCTCTTCTTCATTCTGCTCGGAACTCACCACAGCCCAATGCCCGATTTCTGCCTCAGTCTAGGGTTAGGCTTAGGCCTTGGGTTAGGGTTCTGCCTCAGGTTAGGGTTCAGAAAACCACAAAGCCAGGAGCTCCAGGGGTACCATGCAAAAGGCAGGCCAAGTTGAGCGTAGCACATCAAAATCCTTGCTCCCTCTTCTTCATTCTGCTCGGAACTCCCCACAGCCCAATACCCGATTTCTGCCTCAGTCTAGGGTTAGGCTTAGGGCTAGGGTTAGGGTTATGCCTAGGGTTAGGCTTCAGAAAACCACAAAGCCAGGAGCTCCAGGGATACTCACCATGCAAAAGGCAGGCCGAGTTGAGCGTAGTACATCCAAATCCTTGCTCCCTCTTTGTCATTCTGCTCGGAACTCACCACAGCCCAATGCCCGATTTCTGCCTCAGTCTAGGGTTAGGCTTAGGGCTAGGGTTAGGGTTATGCCTAGGGTTAGGGTTCTGCCTAGGGTTAGGGTTCACAAAACCACAAAGCCAGGAGCTCCAGGGATACTCACCATGCAAAAGGCAGGCCAAGTTGAGCGTAGCACATCCAAATCCTTGCTCCCTCTTCGTCATTCTGCTCGGAACTCACCACAGCCCAATGCCCGATTTCTGCCTCAGTCTAGGGTTAGGCTTAGGGCTAGGGTTAGGGTTATGCCTAGGGTTAGGGTTCTGCCTAGGGTTAGGGTTCACAAAACCACAAAGCCAGGAGCTCCAGGGATACTCACCATGCAAAAGGCAGGCCAAGTTGAGCGTAGCACATCCAAATCCTTGCTCCCTCTTCGTCATTCTGCTCGGAACTCACCACAGCCCAATGCCCGATTTCTGCCTCAGTCTAGGGTTAGGCTTAGGGCTAGGGTTAGGGTTATGCCTAGGGTTAGGGTTCTGCCTAGGGTTAGGGTTCACAAAACCACAAAGCCAGGAGCTCCAGGGATACTCACCATGCAAAAGGCAGGCCGAGTTGAGCGTAGCACATCCAAATCCTTGCTCCCTCTTTGTCATTCTGCTCGGAACTCCCCACAGCCCAATGCCCGATTTCTGCCTCAGTCTAGGGTTAGGCTTAGGGCTAGGGTTAGGGTTATGCCTAGGGTTAGGGTTCTGCCTAGGGTTAGGGTTCACAAAACCACCAAGCCAGGAGCTCCAGGGATACTCACCATGCAAAAGGCAGGCCAAGTTGAGCGTAGCATATCCAAATCCTTGCTCCCTCTTCGTCATTCTGCTCGGAACTCACCACAGCCCAATGCCCGATTTCTGCCTCAGTCTAGGGTTAGGCTTAGGGCTAGGGTTAGGGTTATGCCTAGGGTTAGGGTTATGCCTAGGGTTAGGCTTCAGAAAACCACAAAGCCAGGAGCTCCAGGGATACTCACCATGCAAAAGGCAGGCCAAGTTGAGCGTAGCACATCCAAATCCTTGCTCCCTCTTCGTCATTCTGCTCGGAACTCACCACAGCCCAATGCCCGATTTCTGCCTCAGTCTAGGGTTAGGCTTAGGGCTAGGGTTAGGGTTCTGCCTCAGGTTAGGGTTCTGCCTAGGGTTAGGGTTCACAAAACCACAAAGCCAGGAGCTCCAGGGATACTCACCATGCAAAAGGCAGGCCAAGTTGAGCGTAGCACATCCAAATCCTTGCTCCCTCTTCTTCATTCTGCTCGGAACTCCCCACAGCCCTATGCCTGATTTCTGCCTCAGTCTAGGGTTAGGCTTAGGGCTAGGGTTAGGGTTATGCCTAGGGTTCGGCTTCAGAAAACCACAAAGCCAGGAGCTCCAGGGATACTCACCATGCAAAAGGCAGGCCAAGTTGAGCGTAGCACATCCAAATCCTTGCTCCCTCTTCGTCATTCTGCTCGGAACTCACCACAGCCCAATGCCCGATTTCTGCCTCAGTCTAGGGTTAGGCTTAGGGCTAGGGTTAGGGTTATGCCTAGGGTTAGGCTTCTGCCTCAGGTTAGGGTTCAGAAAACCACAAAGCCAGGAGCTCCAGGGATACTCACCATGCAAAAGGCAGGCCAAGTTGAGCGTAGCACATCCAAATCCTTGCTCCCTCTTCGTCATTCTGCTCGGAACTCACCACAGCCCAATGCCCGATTTCTGCCTCAGTCTAGGGTTAGGCTTAGGGCTAGGGTTAGGGTTCTGCCTAGGGTTAGGGTTCACAAAACCACCAAGCCAGGAGCTCCAGGGATACTCACCATGCAAAAGGCAGGCCAAGTTGAGCGTAGCACATCCAAATCCTTGCTCCCTCTTTGTCATTCTGCTCGGAACTCACCACAGCCCAATGCCCGATTACTGCCTCAGTCTAGGGTTAGGCTGGGGGCTAGGGTTAGGGTTCTGCCTCAGGTTAGGGTTCACAAAACCACAAAGCCAGGAGCTCCAGGGATACCATGCAAAAGGCAGGCCAAGTTGAGCGTAGCACATCCAAATCCTTGCTCCCTCTTCGTCATTCTGCTCGGAACTCCCCACAGCCCAATACCCGATTTCTGCCTCAGTCTAGGGTTAGGCTTAGGGCTAGGGTTAGGGTTCTGCCTAGGGTTAGGGTTCACAAAACCACAAAGCCAGGAGCTCCAGGGATACTCACCATGCAAAAGGCAGGCCAAGTTGAGCGTAGCACATCCAAATCCTTGCTCCCTCTTCGTCATTCTGCTCGGAACTCACCACAGCCCAATGCCCCATTTCTGCCTCAGTCTAGGGTTAGGCTTAGGGCTAGGGTTAGGGTTATGACTAGGGTTAGGGTTCTGCCTAGGGTTAGGGTTCACAAAACCACAAAGCCAGGAGCTCCAGGGATACTCACCATGCAAAAGGCAGGCCAAGTTGAGCGTAGCACATCCAAATCCTTGCTCCCTCTTCGTCATTCTGCTCGGAACTCACCACAGCCCAATGCCCGATTTCTGCCTCAGTCTAGGGTTAGGCTTAGGGCTAGGGTTAGGGTTCTGCCTCAGGTTAGGGTTCAGAAAACCACAAAGCCAGGAGCTCCAGGGATACCATGCAAAAGGCAGGCCAAGTTGAGCGTAGCACATCAAAATCCTTGCTCCCTCTTCTTCATTCTGCTCGGAACTCCCCACAGCCCAATACCCGATTTCTGCCTCAGTCTAGGGTTAGGCTTAGGGCTAGGGTTAGGGTTATGCCTAGGGTTAGGCTTCAGAAAACCACAAAGCCAGGAGCTCCAGGGATACTCACCATGCAAAAGGCAGGCCGAGTTGAGCGTAGTACATCCAAATCCTTGCTCCCTCTTTGTCATTCTGCTCGGAACTCCCCACAGCCCAATGCCCGATTTCTGCCTCAGTCTAGGGTTAGGCTTAGGGCTAGGGTTAGGGTTATGCCTAGGGTTAGGGTTCTGCCTAGGGTTAGGGTTCACAAAACCACCAAGCCAGGAGCTCCAGGGATACTCACCATGCAAAAGGCAGGCCAAGTTGAGCGTAGCACATCCAAATCCTTGCTCCCTCTTCGTCATTCTGCTCGGAACTCACCACAGCCCAATGCCCGATTTCTGCCTCAGTCTAGGGTTAGGCTTAGGGCTAGGGTTAGGGTTCTGCCTCAGGTTAGGGTTCTGCCTCAGGTTAGGGTTCACAAAACCACAAAGCCAGGAGCTCCAGGGATACTCACCATGCAAAAGGCAGGCCAAGTTGAGCGTAGCACATCCAAATCCTTGCTCCCTCTTCGTCATTCTGCTCGGAACTCACCACAGCCCAATGCCCGATTTCTGCCTCAGTCTAGGGTTAGGCTTAGGGCTAGGGTTAGGGTTCTGCCTCAGGTTAGGGTTCAGAAAACCACAAAGCCAGGAGCTCCAGGGATACCATGCAAAAGGCAGGCCAAGTTGAGCGTAGCACATCAAAATCCTTGCTCCCTCTTCTTCATTCTGCTCGGAACTCCCCACAGCCCAATACCCGATTTCTGCCTCAGTCTAGGGTTAGGCTTAGGGCTAGGGTTAGGGTTATGCCTAGGGTTAGGCTTCAGAAAACCACAAAGCCAGGAGCTCCAGGGATACTCACCATGCAAAAGGCAGGCCGAGTTGAGCGTAGTACATCCAAATCCTTGCTCCCTCTTTGTCATTCTGCTCGGAACTCCCCACAGCCCAATGCCCGATTTCTGCCTCAGTCTAGGGTTAGACTTAGGGCTAGGGTTAGGGTTATGCCTAGGGTTAGGGTTCTGCCTAGGGTTAGGGTTCACAAAACCACCAAGCCAGGAGCTCCAGGGATACTCACCATGCAAAAGGCAGGCCAAGTTGAGCGTAGCACATCCAAATCCTTGCTCCCTCTTCGTCATTCTGCTCGGAACTCACCACAGCCCAATGCCCGATTTCTGCCTCAGTCTAGGGTTAGGCTTAGGGCTAGGGTTAGGGTTATGCCTAGGGTTAGGGTTCTGCCTAGGGTTAGGGTTCACAAAACCACAAAGCCAGGAGCTCCAGGGATACTCACCATGCAAAAGGCAGGCCAAGTTGAGCGTAGCACATCCAAATCCTTGCTCCCTCTTCGTCATTCTGCTCGGAACTCACCACAGCCCAATGCCCCATTTCTGCCTCAGTCTAGGGTTAGGCTTAGGGCTAGGGTTAGGGTTATGCCTAGGGTTAGGCTTCACAAAACCACAAAGCCAGGAGCTCCAGGGATACCATGCAAAAGGCAGGCCAAGTTGAGCGTAGCACATCCAAATCCTTGCTCCCTCTTCGTCATTCTGCTCGGAACTCCCCACAGCCCAATGCCCGATTTCTGCCTTAGTCTAGGGTTAGGCTTAGGGCTAGGGTTAGGGTTATGCCAAGGGTTAGGCTTCTGCCTCAGGTTAGGGTTCACAAAACCACAAAGCCAGGAGCTCCAGGGATACTCACCATGCAAAAGGCAGGCCAAGTTGAGCGTAGCACATCCAAATCCTTGCTCCCTCTTCGTCATTCTGCTCGGAACTCACCACAGCCCAATGCCCGATTTCTGCCTCAGTCTAGGGTTAGGCTTAGGGCTAGGGTTAGGGTTATGCCTAGGGTTAGGGTTCTGCCTAGGGTTAGGGTTCACAAAACCACAAAGCCAGGAGCTCCAGGGATACTCACCATGCAAAAGGCAGGCCAAGTTGAGCGTAGCACATCCAAATCCTTGCTCCCTCTTCTTCATTCTGCTCGGAACTCCCCACAGCCCAATGCCCGATTTCTGCCTCAGTCTAGGGTTAGGCTTAGGGCTAGGGTTAGGGTTATGCCTAGGGTTAGGCTTCAGAAAACCACAAAGCCAGGAGCTCCAGGGATACTCACCATGCAAAAGGCAGGCCAAGTTGAGCGTAGCACATCCAAATCCTTGCTCCCTCTTCGTCATTCTGCTCGGAACTCACCACAGCCCAATGCCCGATTTCTGCCTCAGTCTAGGGTTAGGCTTAGGGCTAGGGTTAGGGTTATGCCTAGGGTTAGGCTTCAGAAAACCACAAAGCCAGGAGCTCCAGGGATACTCACCATGCAAAAGGCAGGCCAAGTTGAGCGTAGCACATCCAAATCCTTGCTCCCTCTTCGTCATTCTGCTCGGAACTCACCACAGCCCAATGCCCGATTTCTGCCTCAGTCTAGGGTTAGGCTTAGGGCTAGGGTTAGGGTTATGCCTAGGGTTAGGGTTCACAAAACCACAAAGCCAGGAGCTCCAGGGATACTCACCATGCAAAAGGCAGGCCAAGTTGAGCGTAGCACATCCAAATCCTTGCTCCCTCTTCGTCATTCTGCTCGGAACTCACCACAGCCCAATGCCCGATTTCTGCCTTAGTCTAGGGTTAGGCTTAGGGCTAGGGTTAGGGTTATGCCTAGGGTTAGGCTTCTGCCTAGGGTTAGGGTTCACAAAACCACAAAGCCAGGAGCTCCAGGGATACCATGCAAAAGGCAGGCCAAGTTGAGCGTAGCACATCCAAATCCTTGCTCCCTCTTCTTCATTCTGCTCGGAACTCCCCACAGCCCAATGCCCGATTTCTGCCTCAGTCTAGGGTTAGGCTTAGGGCTAGGGTTAGGGTTATGCCTAGGGTTAGGCTTCAGAAAACCACAAAGCCAGGAGCTCCAGGGATACTCACCATGCAAAAGGCAGGCCAAGTTGAGCGTCGCACATCCAAATCCTTGCTCCCTCTTCGTCATTCTGCTCGGAACTCACCACAGCCCAATGCCCGATTTCTGCCTCAGTCTAGGGTTAGGCTTAGGGCTAGGGTTAGGGTTATGCCTAGGGTTAGGGTTCAGAAAACCATAAAGCCAGGAGCTCCAGGGATACCATGCAAAAGGCAGGCCAAGTTGAGCGTAGCACATCCAAATCCTTGCTCCCTCTTCTTCATTCTGCTCGGAACTCCCCACAGCCCAATGCCCGATTTCTGCCTCAGTCTAGGGTTAGGCTTAGGGCTAGGGTTAGGGTTATGCCTAGGGTTAGGCTTCAGAAAACCACAAAGCCAGGAGCTCCAGGGATACTCACCATGCAAAAGGCAGGCCGAGTTGAGCGTCGCACATCCAAATCCTTGCTCCCTCTTCGTCATTCTGCTCAGAACTCACCACAGCCCAATGCCCGATTTCTGCCTCAGTCTAGGGTTAGGCTTAGGGCTAGGGTTAGGGTTATGCCTAGGGTTAGGCTTCAGAAAACCACAAAGCCAGGAGCTCCAGGGATACTCACCATGCAAAAGGCAGGCCGAGTTGAGCGTAGCACATCCAAATCCTTGCTCCCTCTTCGTCATTCTGCTCGGAACTCCCCACAGCCCAATGCCCGATTTCTGCCTCAGTCTAGGGTTAGGCTTAGGGCTAGGGTTAGGGTTATGCCTAGGGTTAGGCTTCAGAAAACCACAAAGCCAGGAGCTCCAGGGATACCATGCAAAAGGCAGGCCGAGTTGAGCGTAGCACATCCAAATCCTTGCTCCCTCTTTGTCATTCTGTTCGGAACTCACCACAGCCCAATGCCTGATTACTGCCTCAGTCTAGGGTTAGGCTTAGGGCTAGGGTTAGGGTTATGCCTAGGGTTAGGCTTCTGCCTAGGGTTAGGGTTCACAAAACCACAAAGCCAGGAGCTCCAGGGATACTCACCATGCAAAAGGCAGGCCAAGTTGAGCGTAGCACATCCAAATCCTTGCTCCCTCTTCGTCATTCTGCTCGGAACTCACCACAGCCCAATGCCCGATTTCTGCCTCAGTCTAGGGTTAGGCTTAGGGCTAGGGTTAGGGTTATGCCTAGGGTTAGGGTTCTGCCTAGGGTTAGGGTTCACAAAACCACAAAGCCAGGAGCTCCAGGGATACTCACCATGCAAAAGGCAGGCCAAGTTGAGCGTAGCACATCCAAATCCTTGCTCCCTCTTCGACATTCTGCTCGGAACTCACCACAGCCCAATGCCCGATTTCTGCCTCAGTCTAGGGTTAGGCTTAGGGCTAGGGTTAGGGTTATGCCTAGGGTTAGGGTTCTGCCTAGGGTTAGGGTTCACAAAACCACAAAGCCAGGAGCTCCAGGGATACTCACCATGCAAAAGGCAGGCCAAGTTGAGCGTAGCACATCCAAATTCTTGCTCCCTCTTCGTCATTCTGCTCGGAACTCCCCACAGCCCAATGCCCGATTTCTGCCTCAGTCTAGGGTTAGGCTTAGGGCTAGGGTTAGGGTTCTGCCTCAGGTTAGGGTTCAGAAAACCACAAAGCCAGGAGCTCCAGGGATACCATGCAAAAGGCAGGCCAAGTTGAGCGTAGCACATCAAAATCCTTGCTCCCTCTTCTTCATTCTGCTCGGAACTCCCCACAGCCCAATACCCGATTTCTGCCTCAGTCTAGGGTTAGGCTTAGGGCTAGGGTTAGGGTTATGCCTAGGGTTAGGGTTCACAAAACCACAAAGCCAGGAGCTCCAGGGATACCATGCAAAAGGCAGGCCAAGTTGAGCGTAGCACATCCAAATCCTTGCTCCCTCTTCGTCATTCTGCTCGGAACTCCCCACAGCCCAATGCCCGATTTCTGCCTTAGTCTAGGGTTAGGCTTAGGGCTAGGGTTAGGGTTATGCCTAGGGTTAGGCTTCTGCCTCAGGTTAGGGTTCACAAAACCACAAAGCCAGGAGCTCCAGGGATACTCACCATGCAAAAGGCAGGCCAAGTTGAGCGTAGCACATCCAAATCCTTGCTCTCTCTTCGTCATTCTGCTCGGAACTCACCACAGCCCAATGCCCGATTTCTGCCTCAGTCTAGGGTTAGGCTTAGGGCTAGGGTTAGGGTTATGCCTAGGGTTAGGGTTATGCCTAGGGTTAGGGTTCACAAAACCACAAAGCCCGGAGCTCCAGGGATACTCACCATGCAAAAGGCAGGCCAAGTTGAGCGTAGCACATCCAAATCCTTGCTCCCTCTTCTTCATTCTGCTCGGAACTCCCCACAGCCCAATGCCTGATTTCTGCCTCAGTCTAGGGTTAGGCTTAGGGCTAGGGTTAGGGTTATGCCTAGGGTTAGGGTTCAGAAAACCACAAAGCCAGGAGCTCCAGGGATACTCACCATGCAAAAGGCAGGCCAAGTTGAGCGTAGCACATCCAAATCCTTGCTCCCTCTTCGTCATTCTGCTCGGAACTCACCACAGCCCAATGCCCGATTTCTGCCTCAGTCTAGGGTTAGGCTTAGGGCTAGGGTTAGGGTTATGCCTAGGGTTAGGCTTCACAAAACCACAAATCCAGGAGCTCCCGGGATACCATGCAAAAGGCAGGCCAAGTTGAGCGTAGCACATCCAAATCCTTGCTCCCTCTTCGTCATTCTGCTCGGAACTCCCCACAGCCCAATGCCCGATTTCTGCCTTAGTCTAGGGTTAGGCTTAGGGCTAGGGTTAGGGTTATGCCTAGGGTTAGGCTTCTGCCTCAGGTTAGGGTTCAGAAAACCACAAAGCCAGGAGCTCCAGGGATACTCACCATGCAAAAGGCAGGCCAAGTTGAGCGTAGCACATCCAAATTCTTGCTCCCTCTTCGTCATTCTGCTCGGAACTCACCACAGCCCAATGCCCGATTTCTGCCTCAGTCTAGGGTTAGGCTTAGGGCTAGGGTTAGGGTTATGCCGAGGGTTAGGGTTCACAAAACCACAAAGCCAGGAGCTCCAGGGATACTCACCATGCAAAAGGCAGGCCAAGTTGAGCGTAGCATATCCAAATCCTTGCTCCCTCTTTGTCATTCTGTTCGGAACTCACCACAGCCCAATGCCCGATTACTGCCTCAGTCTAGGGTTAGGCTTAGGGCTAGGGTTAGGGTTATGCCTAGGGTTAGGGTTCACAAAACCACAAAGCCAGGAGCTCCAGGGATACTCACCATGCAAAAGGCAGGCCAAGTTGAGCGTAGCACATCCAGTTCCTTGCTCCCTCTTCGTCATTCTGCCTGGAACTCACCACAGCCCAATGCCCGATTACTGCCTCAGTCTAGGGTTAGGCTTACGGCAAGGGTTAGGGTTATGCCTAGGGTTAGGGTTCAGAAAACCACAAAGCCAGGAGCTCCAGGGATACTCACCATGCAAAAGGCAGGCCAAGTTGAGCGTAGCACATCCAAATCCTTGCTCCCTCTTCGTCATTCTGCTCGGAACTCACCACAGCCCAATGCCCGATTTCTGCCTCAGTCTAGGGTTAGACTTAGGGCTAGGGTTAGGGTTATGCCTAGGGTTAGGGTTCTGCCTAGGGTTAGGCTTCAGAAAACCACAAAGCCAGGAGCTCCAGGGATACTCACCATGCAAAAGGCAGGCCAAGTTGAGCGTAGCACATCCAAATCCTTGCTCCCTCTTCTTCATTCTGCTCGGAACTCACCACAGCCCAATGCCCGATTTCTGCCTCAGTCTAGGGTTAGGCTTAGGGCTAGGGTTAGGGTTATGCCTAGGGTTAGGGTTCAGAAAACCACAAAGCCAGGAGCTCCAGGGATACTCACCATGTAAAAGGCAGGCCAAGTTGAGCGTAGCACATCAAAATCCTTGCTCCCTCTTCGTCATTCTGCTCGGAACTCACCACAGCCCAATGCCCGATTACTGCCTCAGTCTAGGGTTAGGCTTGGGGCTAGGGTTAGGGTTCTGCCTCAGGTTAGGGTTCACAAAACCACAAAGCCAGGAGCTCCAGGGATACCATGCAAAAGGCAGGCCAAGTTGAGCGTAGCACATCCAAATCCTTGCTCCCTCTTCGTCATTCTGCTCGGAACTCCCCACAGCCCAATACCCGATTTCTGCCTCAGTCTAGGGTTAGGCTTAGGGCTAGGGTTAGGGTTATGCCTAGGGTTAGGGTTCACAAAACCACAAAGCCAGGAGCTCCAGGGATACTCACCATGCAAAAGGCAGGCCAAGTTGAGCGTAGCACATCCAAATCCTTGCTGCCTCTTCGTCATTCTGCTCGGAACTCACCACAGCCCAATGCCCCATTTCTGCCTCAGTCTAGGGTTAGGCTTAGGGCTAGGGTTAGGGTTATGACTAGGGTTAGGGTTCTGCCTAGGGTTAGGGTTCACAAAACCACAAAGCCAGGAGCTCCAGGGATACTCACCATGCAAAAGGCAGGCCAAGTTGAGCGTAGCACATCCAAATCCTTGCTCCCTCTTCTTCATTCTGCTCGGAACTCACCACAGCCCAATGCCCGATTTCTGCCTCAGTCTAGGGTTAGGCTTAGGCCTAGGGTTAGGGTTCTGCTTCAGGTTAGGGTTCAGAAAACCACAAAGCCAGGAGCTCCAGGGATACCATGCAAAAGGCAGGCCAAGTTGAGCGTAGCACATCAAAATCCTTGCTCCCTCTTCTTCATTCTGCTCGGAACTCCCCACAGCCCAATACCCGATTTCTGCCTCAGTCTAGGGTTAGGCTTAGGGCTAGGGTTAGGGTTATGCCTAGGGTTAGGCTTCAGAAAACCACAAAGCCAGGAGCTCCAGGGATACTCACCATGCAAAAGGCAGGCCAAGTTGAGCGTAGCACATCCAAATCCTTGCTCCCTCTTCGTCATTCTGCTCGGAACTCACCACAGCCCAATGCCCGATTTCTGCCTCAGTCTAGGGTTAGGCTTAGGGCTAGGGTTAGGGTTATGCCTAGGGTTAGGGTTCTGCCTAGGGTTAGGGTTCACAAAACCACAAAGCCAGGAGCTCCAGGGATACTCACCATGCAAAAGGCAGGCCAAGTTGAGCGTAGCACATCCAAATCCTTGCTCCCTCTTCGTCATTCTGCTCGGAACTCACCACAGCCCAATGCCCGATTTCTGCCTCAGTCTAGGGTTAGGCTTAGGGCTAGGGTTAGGGTTATGCCTAGGGTTAGGCTTCTGCCTAGGGTTAGGGTTCACAAAACCACAAAGCCAGGAGCTCCAGGGATACTCACCATGCAAAAGGCAGGCCAAGTTGAGCGTAGCACATCCAAATCCTTGCTCCCTCTTCGTCATTCTGCTCGGAACTCCCCACAGCCCAATGCCTGATTTCTGCCTCAGTCTAGGGTTAGGCTTAGGGCTAGGGTTAGGGTTATGCCTAGGGTTAGGCTTCACAAAACCACAAAGCCAGGAGCTCCAGGGATACTCACCATGCAAAAGGCAGGCCAAGTTGAGCGTAGCACATCCAAATCCTTGCTCCCTCTTCGTCATTCTGCTCGGAACTCACCACAGCCCAATGCCCGATTTCTGCCTCAGTCTAGGGTTAGGCTTAGGGCTAGGGTTAGGGTTATGCCTAGGGTTAGGCTTCACAAAACCACAAAGCCAGGAGCTCCAGGGATACCATGCAAAAGGCAGGCCAAGTTGAGCGTAGCACATCCAAATCCTTGCTCCCTCTTCTTCATTCTGCTCGGAACTCCCCACAGCCCAATGCCCGATTTCTGCCTTAGTCTAGGGTTAGGCTTAGGGCTAGGGTTAGGGTTCTGCCTCAGGTTAGGGTTCACAAAACCACAAAGCCAGGAGCTCCAGGGATACCATGCAAAAGGCAGGCCAAGTTGAGCGTAGCACATCCAAATCCTTGCTCCCTCTTCGTCATTCTGCTCGGAACTCCCCACAGCCCAATACCCGATTTCTGCCTCAGTCTAGGGTTAGGCTTAGGGCTAGGGTTAGGGTTCTGCCTAGGGTTAGGGTTCACAAAACCACAAAGCCAGGAGCTCCAGGGATACTCACCATGCAAAAGGCAGGCCAAGTTGAGCGTAGCACATCCAAATCCTTGCTCCCGCTTCGTCATTCTGCTCGGAACTCACCACAGCCCAATGCCCCATTTCTGCCTCAGTCTAGGGTTAGGCTTAGGGCTAGGGTTAGGGTTATGACTAGGGTTAGGGTTCTGCCTAGGGTTAGGGTTCACAAAACCACAAAGCCAGGAGCTCCAGGGATACTCACCATGCAAAAGGCAGGCCAAGTTGAGCGTAGCACATCCAAATCCTTGCTCCCTCTTCTTCATTCTGCTCGGAACTCACCACAGCCCAATGCCCGATTTCTGCCTCAGTCTAGGGTTAGGCTTAGGCCTTGGGTTAGGGTTCTGCCTCAGGTTAGGGTTCAGAAAACCACAAAGCCAGGAGCTCCAGGGGTACCATGCAAAAGGCAGGCCAAGTTGAGCGTAGCACATCAAAATCCTTGCTCCCTCTTCTTCATTCTGCTCGGAACTCCCCACAGCCCAATACCCGATTTCTGCCTCAGTCTAGGGTTAGGCTTAGGGCTAGGGTTAGGGTTATGCCTAGGGTTAGGCTTCACAAAACCACAAAGCCAGGAGCTCCAGGGATACTCACCATGCAAAAGGCAGGCCGAGTTGAGCGTAGTACATCCAAATCCTTGCTCCCTCTTTGTCATTCTGCTCGGAACTCCCCACAGCCCAATGCCCGATTTCTGCCTCAGTCTAGGGTTAGGCTTAGGGCTAGGGTTAGGGTTATGCCTAGGGTTAGGGTTCTGCCTAGGGTTAGGGTTCACAAAACCACCAAGCCAGGAGCTCCAGGGATACTCACCATGCAAAAGGCAGGCCAAGTTGAGCGTAGCACATCAAAATCCTTGCTCCCTCTTCTTCATTCTGCTCGGAACTCACCACAGCCCAATGCCCGATTTCTGCCTCAGTCTAGGGTTAGGCTTAGGGCTAGGGTTAGGGTTATGCCTAGGGTTAGGGTTCTGCCTAGGGTTAGGCTTCAGAAAACCACAAAGCCAGGAGCTCCAGGGATACTCACCATGCAAAAGGCAGGCCAAGTTGAGCGTAGCACATCCAAATCCTTGCTCCCTCTTCGTCATTCTGCTCGGAACTCACCACAGCCCAATGCCCCATTTCTGCCTCAGTCTAGGGTTAGGCTTAGGGCTAGGGTTAGGGTTCTGCCTCAGGTTAGGGTTCTGCCTAGGGTTAGGGTTCACAAAACCACAAAGCCAGGAGCTCCAGGGATACTCACCATGCAAAAGGCAGGCCAAGTTGAGCGTAGCACATCCAAATCCTTGCTCCCTCTTCGTCATTCTGCTCGGAACTCCCCACAGCCCTATGCCTGATTTCTGCCTCAGTCTAGGGTTAGGCTTAGGGCTAGGGTTAGGGTTATGCCTAGGGTTCGGCTTCAGAAAACCACAAAGCCAGGAGCTCCAGGGATACTCACCATGCAAAAGGCAGGCCAAGTTGAGCTTAGCACATCCAAATCCTTGCTCCCTCTTCGTCATTCTGCTCGGAACTCACCACAGCCCAATGCCCGATTTCTGCCTCAGTCTAGGGTTAGGCTTAGGGCTAGGGTTAGGGTTATGCCTAGGGTTAGGCTTCTGCCTCAGGTTAGGGTTCAGAAAACCACAAAGCCAGGAGCTCCAGGGATACTCACCATGCACAAGGCAGGCCAAGTTGAGCGTAGCACATCCAAATCCTTGCTCCCTCTTCGTCATTCTGCTCGGAACTCACCACAGCCCAATGCCCGATTTCTGCCTCAGTCTAGGGTTAGGCTTAGGGCTAGGGTTAGGGTTATGCCTAGGGTTAGGGTTCACAAAACCACAAAGCCAGGAGCTCCAGGGATACTCACCATGCAAAAGGCAGGCCAAGTTGAGCGTAGCACATCCAAATCCTTGCTCCCTCTTTGTCATTCTGCTCGGAACTCACCACAGCCCAATGCCCGATTACTGCCTCAGTCTAGGGTTAGGCTGGGGGCTAGGGTTAGGGTTCTGCCTCAGGTTAGGGTTCACAAAACCACAAAGCCAGGAGCTCCAGGGATACCATGCAAAAGGCAGGCCAAGTTGAGCGTAGCACATCCAAATCCTTGCTCCCTCTTCGTCATTCTGCTCGGAACTCCCCACAGCCCAATACCCGATTTCTGCCTCAGTCTAGGGTTAGGCTTAGGGCTAGGGTTAGGGTTCTGCCTAGGGTTAGGGTTCACAAAACCACAAAGCCAGGAGCTCCAGGGATACTCACCATGCAAAAGGCAGGCCAAGTTGAGCGTAGCACATCCAAATCCTTGCTCCCTCTTCGTCATTCTGCTCGGAACTCACCACAGCCCAATGCCCCATTTCTGCCTCAGTCTAGGGTTAGGCTTAGGGCTAGGGTTAGGGTTATGACTAGGGTTAGGGTTCTGCCTAGGGTTAGGGTTCACAAAACCACAAAGCCAGGAGCTCCAGGGATACTCACCATGCAAAAGGCAGGCCAAGTTGAGCGTAGCACATCCAAATCCTTGCTCCCTCTTCGTCATTCTGCTCGGAACTCACCACAGCCCAATGCCCGATTTCTGCCTCAGTCTAGGGTTAGGCTGGGGGCTAGGGTTAGGGTTCTGCCTCAGGTTAGGGTTCAGAAAACCACAAAGCCAGGAGCTCCAGGGATACCATGCAAAAGGCAGGCCAAGTTGAGCGTAGCACATCAAAATCCTTGCTCCCTCTTCTTCATTCTGCTCGGAACTCCCCACAGCCCAATACCCGATTTCTGCCTCAGTCTAGGGTTAGGCTTAGGGCTAGGGTTAGGGTTATGCCTAGGGTTAGGCTTCAGAAAACCACAAAGCCAGGAGCTCCAGGGATACTCACCATGCAAAAGGCAGGCCGAGTTGAGCGTAGTACATCCAAATCCTTGCTCCCTCTTTGTCATTCTGCTCGGAACTCACCACAGCCCAATGCCCGATTTCTGCCTCAGTCTAGGGTTAGGCTTAGGGCTAGGGTTAGGCTTAGGGCTAGGGTTAGGGTTCTGCCTCAGGTTAGGGTTCACAAAACCACCAAGCCAGGAGCTCCAGGGATACTCACCATGCAAAAGGCAGGCCAAGTTGAGCGTAGCACATCCAAATCCTTGCTCCCTCTTCATCATTCTGCTCGGAACTCACCACAGCCCAATGCCCGATTTCTGCCTCAGTCTAGGGTTAGGCTTAGGGCTAGGGTTAGGGTTATGCCTAGGGTTAGGGTTCTGCCTAGGGTTAGGGTTCACAAAACCACAAAGCCAGGAGCTCCAGGGATACTCACCATGCAAAAGGCAGGCCAAGTTGAGCGTAGCACATCCAAATCCTTGCTCCCTCTTCGTCATTCTGCTCGGAACTCCCCACAGCCCAATGCCCGATTTCTGCCTCAGTCTAGGGTTAGGCTTAGGGCTAGGGTTAGGGTTATGCCTAGGGTTAGGCTTCAGAAAACCACAAAGCCAGGAGCTCCAGGGATACTCACCATGCAAAAGGCAGGCCAAGTTGAGCGTAGCACATCCAAATCCTTGCTCCCTCTTCGTCATTCTGCTCGGAACTCACCACAGCCCAATGCCCCATTTCTGCCTCAGTCTAGGGTTAGGCTTAGGGCTAGGGTTAGGGTTATGCCTAGGGTTAGGCTTCACAAAACCACAAAGCCAGGAGCTCCAGGGATACCATGCAAAAGGCAGGCCAAGTTGAGCGTAGCACATCCAAATCCTTGCTCCCTCTTCGTCATTCTGCTCGGAACTCCCCACAGCCCAATGCCCGATTTCTGCCTTAGTCTAGGGTTAGGCTTAGGGCTAGGGTTAGGGTTATGCCAAGGGTTAGGCTTCTGCCTCAGGTTAGGGTTCACAAAACCACAAAGCCAGGAGCTCCAGGGATACTCACCATGCAAAAGGCAGGCCAAGTTGAGCGTAGCACATCCAAATCCTTGCTCCCTCTTCGTCATTCTGCTCGGAACTCACCACAGCCCAATGCCCGATTTCTGCCTCAGTCTAGGGTTAGGCTTAGGGCTAGGGTTAGGGTTATGCCTAGGGTTAGGGTTCTGCCTAGGGTTAGGTTTCACAAAACCACAAAGCCAGGAGCTCCAGGGATACTCACCATGCAAAAGGCAGGCCAAGTTGAGCGTAGCACATCCAAATCCTTGCTCCCTCTTCTTCATTCTGCTCGGAACTCCCCACAGCCCAATGCCTGATTTCTGCCTCAGTCTAGGGTTAGGCTTAGGGCTAGGGTTAGGGTTATGCCTAGGGTTAGGGTTCACAAAACCACAAAGCCAGGAGCTCCAGGGATACTCACCATGCAAAAGGCAGGCCAAGTTGAGCGTAGCACATCCAAATCCTTGCTCCCTCTTCGTCATTCTGCTCGGAACTCACCACAGCCCAATGCCCCATTTCTGCCTCAGTCTAGGGTTAGGCTTAGGGCTAGGGTTAGGCTTAGGGCTAGGGTTAGGGTTCTGCCTCAGGTTAGGGTTCACAAAACCACAAAGCCAGGAGCTCCAGGGATACTCACCATGCAAAAGGCAGGCCAAGTTGAGCGTAGTACATCCAAATCCTTGCTCCCTCTTTGTCATTCTGCTCGGAACTCACCACAGCCCAATGCCCGATTTCTGCCTCAGTCTAGGGTTAGGCTTAGGGCTAGGGTTAGGGTTATGCCTAGGGTTAGGGTTCACAAAACCACAAAGCCAGGAGCTCCAGGGATACTCACCATGCAAAAGGCAGGCCGAGTTGAGCGTAGCACATCCAAATCCTTGCTCCCTCTTTGTCATTCTGCTCGGAACTCACCACAGCCCAATGCCCGATTACTGGCTCAGTCTAGGGTTAGGGTTATGCCTAGGGTTAGGCTTCAGAAAACCACAAAGCCAGGAGCTCCAGGGATACTCACCATGCAAAAGGCAGGCCAAGTTGAGCGTAGCACATCCAAATCCTTGCTCCCTCTTTGTCATTCTGCTCGGAACTCACCACAGCCCAATGCCCGATTTCTGCCTCAGTCTAGGGTTAGGCTTAGGGCTAGGGTTAGGGTTATGCCTAGGGTTAGGCTTCTGCCTAGGGTTAGGGTTCACAAAACCACAAAGCCAGGAGCTCCAGGGATACCATGAAAAAGGCAGGCCAAGTTGAGCATAGCACATCCAAATCCTTGCTCCCTCTTCGTCATTCTGCTCGGAACTCACCACAGCCCAATGCGCGATTTCTGCCTCAGTCTAGGGTTAGGCTTACGGCTAGGGTTAGGGTTATGCCTAGGGTGAGGCTTCAGAAAACCACAAAGCCAGGAGCTCCAGGGATACTCACCATGCAAAAGGCAGGCCAAGTTGAGCGTAGCACATCCAAATCCTTGCTCCCTCTTCGTCATTCTGCTCGGAACTCACCACAGCCCAATGCCCGATTTCTGCCTCAGTCTAGGGTTAGGCTTAGGGCTAGGGTTAGGGTTATGCCTAGGGTTAGGCTTCTGCCTCAGGTTAGGGTTCACAAAACCACAAAGCCAGGAGCTCCAGGGATACTCACCATGCAAAAGGCAGGCCAAGTTGAGCGTAGCACATCCAAATCCTTGCTCCCTCTTCTTCATTCTGCTCGGAACTCCCCACAGTCCAATGCCCGATTTCTGCCTCAGTCTAGGGTTAGGCTTAGGGCTAGGGTTAGGGTTATGCCTAGGGTTAGGGTTCACAAAACCACAAAGCCAGGAGCTCCAGGGATACTCACCATGCAAAAGGCAGGCCAAGTTGAGCGTAGCACATCCAAATCCTTGCTCCCTCTTCGTCATTCTGCTCGGAACTCACCACAGCCCAATGCCCGATTTCTGCCTCAGTCTAGGGTTAGGCTTAGGGCTAGGGTTAGGGTTATGCCTAGGGTTAGGCTTCACAAAACCACAAAGCCAGGAGCTCCAGGGATACCATGCAAAAGGCAGGCCAAGTTGAGCGTAGCACATCCAAATCCTTGCTCCCTCTTCGTCATTCTGCTCGGAACTCCCCACAGCCCAATGCCCGATTTCTGCCTCAGTCTAGGGTTAGGCTTAGGGCTAGGGTTAGGGTTATGCCTAGGGTTAGGGTTCACAAAACCACAAAGCCAGGAGCTCCAGGGATACTCACCATGCAAAAGGCAGGCCAAGTTGAGCATAGCATATCCAAATCCTTGCTCCCTCTTTGTCATTCTGTTCGGAACTCACCACAGCCCAATGCCTGATTACTGCCTCAGTCTAGGGTTAGGCTTAGGGCTAGGGTTAGGGTTATGCCTAGGGTTAGGCTTCAGAAAACCACAAAGCCAGGAGCTCCAGGGATACTCACCATGCAAAAGGTAGGCCAAGTTGAGTGTAGCACATCCAAATCCTTGCTCCCTCTTCGTCATTCTGCTCGGAACTCCCCACAGCCCAATGCCCGATTTCTGCCTCAGTCTAGGGTTAGGCTTAGGGCTAGGGTTAGGGTTATGCCTAGGGTTAGGGTTCACAAAACCACAAAGCCAGGAGCTCCAGGGATACCATGCAAAAGGCAGGCCAAGTTGAGCGTAGCACATCAAAATCCTTGCTCCCTCTTCTTCATTCTGCTCGGAACTCCCCACAGCCCAATACCCGATTTCTGCCTCAGTCTAGGGTTAGGCTTAGGGCTAGGGTTAGGGTTATGCCTAGGGTTAGGGTTCAGAAAACCACAAAGCCAGGAGCTCCAGGGATACTCACCATGCAAAAGGCAGGCCGAGTTGAGCGTAGCACATCAAAATCCTTGCTCCCTCTTTGTCATTCTGCTCGGAACTCACCACAGCCCAATGCCCGATTACTGGCTCAGTCTAGGGTTAGGCTTAGGGCTAGGGTTAGGGTTCTGCCTAGGGTTAGGGTTCACAAAACCACAAAGCCAGGAGCTCCAGGGATACTCACCATGCAAAAGGCAGGCCAAGTTGAGCGTAGCACATCCAAATCCTTGCTCCCTCTTCGTCATTCTGCTCGGAACTCACCACAGCCCAATGCCCGATTTCTGCCTCAGTCTAGGGTTAGGCTTAGGGCTAGGGTTAGGGTTATGCCTAGGGTTAGGGTTCTGCCTAGGGTTAGGGTTCACAAAACCACAAAGCCAGGAGCTCCAGGGATACTCACCATGCAAAAGGCAGGCCAAGTTGAGCGTAGCACATCCAAATCCTTGCTCCCTCTTCTTCATTCTGCTCGGAACTCCCCACAGCCCAATGCTTGATTTCTGCCTCAGTCTAGGGTTAGGCTTAGGGCTAGGGTTAGGGTTATGCCTAGGGTTAGGCTTCAGAAAACCACAAAGCCAGGAGCTCCAGGGATACTCACCGTGCAAAAGGCAGGCCAAGTTGAGCGTAGCACATCCAAATCCTTGCTCCCTCTTCGTCATTCTGCTCGGAACTCACCACAGCCCAATGCCCGATTTCTGCCTCAGTCTAGGGTTAGGCTTAGGGCTAGGGTTAGGGTTATGCCTAGGGTTAGGCTTCACAAAACCACAAAGCCAGGAGCTCCAGGGATACCATGCAAAAGGCAGGCCAAGTTGAGCGTAGCACATCCAAATCCTTGCTCCCTCTTCGTCATTCTGCTCGGAACTCACCACAGCCCAATGCCCGATTTCTGCCTTAGTCTAGGGTTAGGCTTAGGGCTAGGGTTAGGGTTATGCCTAGGGTTAGGCTTCTGCCTCAGGTTAGGGTTCAGAAAACCACAAAGCCAGGAGCTCCAGGGATACTCACCATGCAAAAGGCAGGCCAAGTTGAGCGTAGCACATCCAAATCCTTGCTCCCTCTTCGTCATTCTGCTCGGAACTCACCACAGCCCAATGCCCGATTTCTGCCTCAGTCTAGGGTTAGGCTTAGGGCTAGGGTTAGGGTTATGCCTAGGGTTAGGGTTCACAAAACCACAAAGCCAGGAGCTCCAGGGATACTCACCATGCAAAAGGCAGGCCAAGTTGAGCGTAGCATATCCAAATCCTTGCTCCCTCTTTGTCATTCTGTTCGGAACTCACCACAGCCCAATGCCCGATTACTGCCTCAGTCTAGGGTTAGGCTTAGGGCTAGGGTTAGGGTTCTGCCTAGGGTTAGGGTTCACAAAACCACAAAACCAGGAGCTCCAGGGATACTCACCATGCAAAAGGCAGGCCAAGTTGAGCGTAGCACATCCAAATCCTTGCCCCCTCTTCGTCATTCTGCCTGGAACTCACCACAGCCCAATGCCCGATTACTGGCTCAGTCTAGGGTTAGGCTTACGGCTAGGGTTAGGGTTATGCCTAGGGTTAGGGTTCAGAAAACCACAAAGCCAGGAGCTCCAGGGATACTCACCATGCAAAAGGCAGGCCAAGTTGAGCGTAGCACATCCAAATCCTTGCTCCCTCTTCGTCATTCTGCTCGGAACTCACCACAGCCCAATGCCCGATTTCTGCCTCAGTCTAGGGTTAGGCTTAGGGCTAGGGTTAGGGTTATGCCTAGGGTTAGGGTTCTGCCTAGGGTTAGGGTTCACAAAACCACAAAGCCAGGAGCTCCAGGGATACTCACCATGCAAAAGGCAGGCCAAGTTGAGCGTAGCACATCCAAATCCCCTCTCCCTCTTCTTCATTCTGCTCGGAACTCACCACAGCCCAATGCCCGATTTCTGCCTCAGTCTAGGGTTAGGCTTAGGGCTAGGGTTAGGGTTATGCCTAGGGTTAGGGTTCAGAAAACCACAAAGCCAGGAGCTCCAGGGATACTCACCATGCAAAAGGCAGGCCAAGTTGAGCGTAGCACATCCAAATCCTTGCTCCCTCTTCGTCATTCTGCTCGGAACTCACCACAGCCCAATGCCCGATTTCTGCCTCAGTCTAGGGTTAGGCTTAGGGCTAGGGTTAGGGTTATGCCGAGGGTTAGGGTTCACAAAACCACAAAGCCAGGAGCTCCAGGGATACTCACCATGCAAAAGGCAGGCCAAGTTGAGCGTAGCATATCCAAATCCTTGCTCCCTCTTCGTCATTCTGCTCGGAACTCACCACAGCCCAATGCCCCATTTCTGCCTCAGTCTAGGGTTAGGCTTAGGGCTAGGGTTAGGGTTATGACTAGGGTTAGGGTTCTGCCTAGGGTTAGGGTTCAGAAAACCACAAAGCCAGGAGCTCCAGGGATACTCACCATGCAAAAGGCAGGCCGAGTTGAGCGTAGCACATCCAAATCCTTGCTCCCTCTTCTTCATTCTGCTCGGAACTCACCACAGCCCAATGCCCGATTTCTGCCTCAGTCTAGGGTTAGGCTTAGGGCTAGGGTTAGGGTTATGCCTAGGGTTAGGGTTCACAAAACCACAAAGCCAGGAGCTCCAGGGATACTCACCATGCAAAAGGCAGGCCAAGTTGAGTGTAGCACATCCAAATCCTTGCTCCCTCTTCGTCATTCTGCTCGGAACTCACCACAGCCCAATGCCCCATTTCTGCCTCAGTCTAGGGTTAGGCTTAGGGCTAGGGTTAGGGTTATGCCTAGGGTTAGGCTTCAGAAAACCACAAAGCCAGGAGCTCCAGGGATACCATGCAAAAGGCAGGCCAAGTTGAGCGTAGTACATCCAAATCCTTGCTCCCTCTTTGTCATTCTGCTCGGAACTCACCACAGCCCAATGCCCGATTGCTGGCTCAGTCTAGGGTTAGGCTTAGGGCTAGGGTTAGGGTTATGCCTAGGGTTAGGGTTCTGCCTAGGGTTAGGGTTCACAAATCCACAAAGCCAGGAGCTCCAGGGATACTCACCATGCAAAAGGCAGGCCAAGTTGAGCGTAGCACATCAAAATCCTTGCTCCCTCTTCTTCATTCTGCTCGGAACTCCCCACAGCCCAATGCCTGATTTGTGCCTCAGTCTAGGGTTAGGCTTAGGGCTAGGGTTAGGGTTATGCCTAGGGTTAGGGTTCAGAAAACCACAAAGCCAGGAGCTCCAGGGATACTCACCATGCAAAAGGCAGGCCAAGTTGAGCGTAGCACATCCAAATCCTTGCTCCCTCTTCGTCATTCTGCTCGGAACTCACCACAGCCCAATGCCCAATTTCTGCCTCAGTCTAGGGTTAGGCTTAGGGCTAGGGTTAGGGTTATGCCTAGGGTTAGGGTTCTGCCTAGGGTTAGGGTTCACAAAACCACAAAGCCAGGAGCTCCAGGGATACTCACCATGCAAAAGGCAGGCCAAGTTGAGCGTAGCACATCCAAATCCTTGCTCCCTCTTCTTCATTCTGCTCGGAACTCACCACAGCCCAATGCCTGATTTCTGCCTCAGTCTAGGGTTAGGCTTAGGGCTAGGGTTAGGGTTATGCCTAGGGTTAGGCTTCAGAAAACCACAAAGCCAGGAGCTCCAGGGATACTCACCATGCAAAAGGCAGGCCAAGTTGAGCGTAGCACATCCAAATCCTTGCTCCCTCTTCGTCATTCTGCTCAGAACTCACCACAGCCCAATGCCCGATTTCTGCCTCAGTCTAGGGTTAGGCTTAGGGCTAGGGTTAGGGTTATGCCTAGGGTTAGGGTTCTGCCTAGGGTTAGGGTTCACAAAACCACAAAGCCAGGAGCTCCAGGGATGCTCACCATGCAAAGGCAGGCCAAGTTGAGCGTAGCACATCCAAATCCTTGCTCCCTCTTCTTCATTCTGCTCGGAACTCCCCACAGCCCAATGCCTGATTTCTGCCTCAGTCTAGGGTTAGGCTTAGGGCTAGGGTTAGGGTTATGCCTAGGGTTAGGCTTCAGAAAACCACAAAGCCAGGAGCTCCAGGGATACTCACCATGCAAAAGGCAGGCCAAGTTGAGCGTAGCACATCCAAATCCTTGCTCCCTCTTCGTCATTCTGCTCGGAACTCACCACAGCCCAATGCCCGATTTCTGCCTCAGTCTAGGGTTAGGCTTAGGGCTAGGGTTAGGGTTATGCCTAGGGTTAGGGTTCACAAAACCACAAAGCCAGGAGCTCCAGGGATACTCACCATGCAAAAGGCAGGCCAAGTTGAGCGTAGCACATCCAAATCCCCTCTCCCTCTTTGTCATTCTCCTCGGAACTCCCCACAGCCCAATGCCCGATTTCTGCCTCAGTCTAGGGTTAGGCTTAGGGCTAGGGTTAGGGTTATGCCTAGGGTTAGGCTTCAGAAAACCACAAAGCCAGGAGCTCCAGGGATACTCACCATGCAAAAGGCAGGCCAAGTTGAGTGTAGCACATCCAAATCCTTGCTCCCTCTTCGTCATTCTGCTCGGAACTCACCACAGCCCAATGCCCGATTTCTGCCTCAGTCTAGGGTTAGGCTTAGGGCTAGGGTTAGGGTTCTGCCTCAGGTTAGGGTTCAGAAAACCACAAAGCCAGGAGCTCCAGGGGTACCATGCAAAAGGCAGGCCAAGTTGAGCGTAGCACATCAAAATCCTTGCTCCCTCTTCGTCATTCTGCTCGGAACTCCCCACAGCCCAATACCCGATTTCTGCCTCAGTCTAGGGTTAGGCTTAGGGCTAGGGTTAGGGTTATGCCTAGGGTTAGGCTTCACAAAACCACAAAGCCAGGAGCTCCAGGGATACTCACCATGCAAAAGGCAGGCCGAGTTGAGCGTAGTACATCCAAATCCTTGCTCCCTCTTTGTCATTCTGCTCGGAACTCCCCACAGCCCAATGCCCGATTTCTGCCTCAGTCTAGGGTTAGGCTTAGGGCTAGGGTTAGGGTTATGCCTAGGGTTAGGGTTCTGCCTAGGGTTAGGGTTCACAAAACCACAAAGCCAGGAGCTCCAGGGATACTCACCATGCAAAAGGCAGGCCAAGTTGAGCGTAGCACATCCAAATCCTTGCTCCCTCTTCGTCATTCTGCTCGGAACTCACCACAGCCCAATGCCCGATTTCTGCCTCAGTCTAGGGTTAGGCTTAGGGCTAGGGTTAGGGTTATGCCTAGGGTTAGGGTTCTGCCTAGGGTTAGGGTTCAGAAAACCACAAAGCCAGGAGCTCCAGGGATACTCACCATGCAAAAGGCAGGCCAAGTTGAGCGTAGCACATCCAAATCCTTGCTCCCTCTTCGTCATTCTGCTCGGAACTCACCACAGCCCAATGCCCGATTTCTGCCTCAGTCTAGGGTTAGGCTTAGGGCTAGGGTTAGGGTTATGCCTAGGGTTAGGGTTCTGCCTAGGGTTAGGGTTCACAAAACCACAAAGCCAGGAGCTCCAGGGATACTCACCATGCAAAAGGCAGGCCAAGTTGAGCGTAGCACATCCAAATCCTTGCTCCCTCTTCTTCATTCTGCTCGGAACTCCCCACAGCCCAATGCCTGATTTCTGCCTCAGTCTAGGGTTAGGCTTAGGGCTAGGGTTAGGGTTATGCCTAGGGTTAGGCTTCAGAAAACCACAAAGCCAGGAGCTCCAGGGATACTCACCATGCAAAAGGCTGGCCAAGTTGAGCGTAGCACATCCAAATCCTTGCTCCCTCTTCGTCATTCTGCTCGGAACTCCCCACAGCCCAATGCCCGATTTCTGCCTCAGTCTAGGGTTAGGCTTAGGGCTAGGGTTAGGGTTATGCCTAGGGTGAGGCTTCAGAAAACCACAAAGCCAGGAGCTCCAGGGATACTCACCATGCAAAAGGCAGGCCAAGTTGAGCGTAGCACATCCAAATCCTTGCTCCCTCTTCGTCATTCTGCTCGGAACTCACCACAGCCCAATGCCCGATTTCTGCCTCAGTCTAGGGTTAGGCTTAGGGCTAGGGTTAGGGTTATGCCTAGGGTTAGGGTTCTGCCTAGGGTTAGGGTTCACAAAACCACAAAGCCAGGAGCTCCAGGGATACTCACCATGCAAAAGGCAGGCCAAGTTGAGCGTAGCACATCCAAATCCTTGCTCCCTCTTCTTCATTCTGCTCGGAACTCCCCACAGTCCAATACCCGATTTCTGCCTCAGTCTAGGGTTAGGCTTAGGGCTAGGGTTAGGGTTCTGCCTAGGGTTAGGGTTCAGAAAACCACAAAGCCAGGAGCTCCAGGGATACTCACCATGCAAAAGGCAGGCCAAGTTGAGCGTAGCACATCCAAATCCTTGCTCCCTCTTCGTCATTCTGCTCGGAACTCACCACAGCCCAATGCCCGATTTCTGCCTCAGTCTAGGGTTAGGCTTAGGGCTAGGGTTAGGGTTATGCCTAGGGTTAGGGTTCTGCCTAGGGTTAGGGTTCACAAAACCACAAAGCCAGGAGCTCCAGGGATACTCACCATGCAAAAGGCAGGCCAAGTTGAGCGTAGCACATCCAAATCCTTGCTCCCTCTTCTTCATTCTGCTCGGAACTCCCCACAGTCCAATGCCTGATTTCTGCCTCAGTCTAGGGTTAGGCTTAGGGCTAGGGTTAGGGTTATGCCTAGGGTTAGGCTTCAGAAAACCACAAAGCCAGGAGCTCCAGGGATACTCACCATGCAAAAGGCAGGCCAAGTTGAGCGTAGCACATCCAAATCCTTGCTCCCTCTTCGTCATTCTGCTCGGAACTCACCACAGCCCAATGCCCGATTTCTGCCTCAGTCTAGGGTTAGGCTTAGGGCTAGGGTTAGGGTTATGCCTAGGGTTAGGCTTCAGAAAACCACAAAGCCAGGAGCTCCAGGGATACCATGCAAAAGGCAGGCCAAGTTGAGCGTAGCACATCAAAATCCTTGCTCCCTCTTCTTCATTCTGCTCGGAACTCCCCACAGCCCAATACCCGATTTCTGCCTCAGTCTAGGTTTAGGCTTAGGGCTAGGGTTAGGGTTATGCCTAGGGTTAGGGTTCAGAAAACCACAAAGCCAGGAGCTCCAGGGATACTCACCATGCAAAAGGCAGGCCGAGTTGAGCGTAGCACATCAAAATCCTTGCTCCCTCTTTGTCATTCTGCTCGGAACTCACCACAGCCCAATGCCCGATTACTGGCTCAGTCTAGGGTTAGGCTTAGGGCTAGGGTTAGGGTTCTGCCTAGGGTTAGGGTTCACAAAACCACAAAGCCAGGAGCTCCAGGGATACTCACCATGCAAAAGGCAGGCCAAGTTGAGCGTAGCACATCCAAATCCTTGCTCCCTCTTCTTCATTCTGCTCGGAACTCCCCACAGCCCAATGCCTGATTTCTGCCTCAGACTAGGGTTAGGCTTAGGGCTAGGGTTAGGGTTCTGCCTAGGGTTAGGGTTCAGAAAACCACAAAGCCAGGAGCTCCAGGGATACTCACCATGCAAAAGGCAGGCCAAGTTGAGCGTAGCACATCCAAATCCTTGCTCCCTCTTCGTCATTCTGCTCGGAACTCACCACAGCCCAATGCCCGATTTCTGCCTCAGTCTAGGGTTAGGCTTAGGGCTAGGGTTAGGGTTATGCCTAGGGTTAGGGTTCTGCCTAGGGTTAGGGTTCACAAAACCACAAAGCCAGGAGCTCCAGGGATACTCACCATGCAAAAGGCAGGCCAAGTTGAGCGTAGCACATCCAAATCCTTGCTCCCTCTTCTTCATTCTGCTCGGAACTCCCCACAGCCCAATGCCTGATTTCTGCCTCAGTCTAGGGTTAGGCTTAGGGCTAGGGTTAGGGTTATGCCTAGGGTTAGGCTTCAGAAAACCACAAAGCCAGGAGCTCCAGGGATACTCACCATGCAAAAGGCAGGCCAAGTTGAGCGTAGCACATCCAAATCCTTGCTCCCTCTTCGTCATTCTGCTCGGAACTCACCACAACCCAATGCCCGATTTCTGCCTCAGTCTAGGGTTAGGCTTAGGGCTAGGGTTAGGGTTATGCCTAGGGTTAGGCTTCACAAAACCACAAAGCCAGGAGCTCCAGGGATACCATGCAAAAGGCAGGCCAAGTTGAGCGTAGCACATCCAAATCCTTGCTCCCTCTTCGTCATTCTGCTCGGAACTCCCCACAGCCCAATGCCCGATTTCTGCCTTAGTCTAGGGTTAGGCTTAGGGCTAGGGTTAGGGTTATGCCTAGGGTTAGGCTTCTGCCTCAGTTTAGGGTTCACAAAACCACAAAGCCAGGAGCTCCAGGGATACTCACCATGCAAAAGGCAGGCCAAGTTGAGCGTAGCACATCCAAATCCTTGCTCCCTCTTCGTCATTCTGCTCGGAACTCACCACAGCCCAATGCCCGATTTTTGCCTCAGTCTAGGGTTAGGCTTAGGGCTAGGGTTAGGGTTATGCCTAGGGTTAGGCTTCACAAAACCACAAAGCCAGGAGCTCCAGGGATACTCACCATGCAAAAGGCAGGCCAAGTTGAGCGTAGCACATCCAAATCCTTGCTCCCTCTTTGTCATTCTGCTCGGAACTCCCCACAGCCCTATGCCTGATTTCTGCCTCAGTCTAGGGTTAGGCTTAGGGCTAGGGTTAGGGTTATGCCTAGGGTTAGGCTTCACAAAACCACAAAGCCAGGAGCTCCAGGGATACTCACCATGCAAAAGGCAGGCCAAGTTGAGCGTAGCATATCCAAATCCTTGCTCCCTCTTTGTCATTCTGTTCGGAACTCACCACAGCCCAATGCCCGATTACTGCCTCAGTCTAGGGTTAGGCTTAGGGCTAGGGTTAGGGTTCTGCCTAGGGTTAGGGTTCACAAAACCACAAAGCCAGGAGCTCCAGGGATACTCACCATGCAAAAGGCAGGCCAAGTTGAGCGTAGCACATCCAAATCCTTGCCCCCTCTTCGTCATTCTGCCTGGAACTCACCACAGCCCAATGCCCGATTACTGGCTCAGTCTAGGGTTAGGCTTACGGCTAGGGTTAGGGTTATGCCTAGGGTTAGGGTTCAGAAAACCACAAAGCCAGGAGCTCCAGGGATACTCACCATGCAAAAGGCAGGCCAAGTTGAGCGTAGCACATCCAAATCCTTGCTCCCTCTTCGTCATTCTGCTCGGAACTCACCACAGCCCAATGCCCGATTTCTGCCTCAGTCTAGGGTTAGGCTTAGGGCTAGGGTTAGGGTTATGCCTAGGGTTAGGGTTCTGCCTAGGGTTAGGGTTCACAAAACAACAAAGCCAGGAGCTCCAGGGATACTCACCATGCAAAAGGCAGGCCAAGTTGAGCGTAGCACATCCAAATCCCCTCTCCCTCTTCTTCATTCTGCTCGGAACTCACCACAGCCCTATGCCCGATTACTGCCTCAGTCTAGGGTTAGGCTTAGGGCTAGGGTTAGGGTTATGCCTAGGGTTAGGGTTCAGAAAACCACAAAGCCAGGAGCTCCAGGGATACTCACCATGCAAAAGGCAGGCCAAGTTGAGCGTAGCACATCCAAATCCTTGCTCCCTCTTCGTCATTCTGCTCGGAACTCACCACAGCCCAATGCCCGATTACTGCCTCAGTCTAGGGTTAGGCTTGGGGCTAGGGTTAGGGTTATGCCTAGGGTTAGGGTTCACAAAACCACAAAGCCAGGAGCTCCAGGGATACCATGCAAAAGGCAGGCCAAGTTGAGCGTAGCACATCCAAATCCTTGCTCCCTCTTCGTCATTCTGCTCGGAACTCCCCACAGTCCAATGCCCGATTTCTGCCTCAGTCTAGGGTTAGGCTTAGGGCTAGGGTTAGGGTTATGCCTAGGGTTAGGGTTCACAAAACCACAAAGCCAGGAGCTCCAGGGATACTCACCATGCAAAAGGCAGGCCAAGTTGAGCGTAGCACATCCAAATCCTTGCTCCCTCTTCGTCATTCTGCTCGGAACTCACCACAGCCCAATGCCCCATTTCTGCCTCAGTCTAGGGTTAGGCTTAGGGCTAGGGTTAGGGTTATGCCTAGGGTTAGGCTTCTGCCTCAGGTTAGGGTTCAGAAAACCACAAAGCCAGGAGCTCCAGGGATACTCACCATGCAAAAGGCAGGCCAAGTTGAGCGTAGCACATCCAAATCCTTGCTCCCTCTTCGTCATTCTGCTCGGAACTCACCACAGCCCAATGCCCGATTTCTGCCTCAGTCTAGGGTTAGGCTTAGGGCTAGGGTTAGGGTTATGCCTAGGGTTAGGGTTCACAAAACCACAAAGCCAGGAGCTCCAGGGATACTCACCATGCAAAAGGCAGGCCAAGTTGAGCGTAGCATATCCAAATCCTTGCTCCCTCTTTGTCATTCTGTTCGGAACTCACCACAGCCCAATGCCCGATTACTGCCTCAGTCTAGGGTTAGGCTTAGGGCTAGGGTTAGGGTTCTGCCTAGGGTTAGGGTTCACAAAACCACAAAACCAGGAGCTCCAGGGATACTCACCATGCAAAAGGCAGGCCAAGTTGAGCGTAGCACATCCAAATCCTTGCCCCCTCTTCGTCATTCTGCCTGGAACTCACCACAGCCCAATGCCCGATTACTGGCTCAGTCTAGGGTTAGGCTTACGGCTAGGGTTAGGGTTATGCCTAGGGTTAGGGTTCAGAAAACCACAAAGCCAGGAGCTCCAGGGATACTCACCATGCAAAAGGCAGGCCAAGTTGAGCGTAGCACATCCAAATCCTTGCTCCCTCTTCGTCATTCTGCTCGGAACTCACCACAGCCCAATGCCCGATTTCTGCCTCAGTCTAGGGTTAGGCTTAGGGCTAGGGTTAGGGTTATGCCTAGGGTTAGGGTTCTGCCTAGGGTTAGGGTTCACAAAACCACAAAGCCAGGAGCTCCAGGGATACTCACCATGCAAAAGGCAGGCCAAGTTGAGCGTAGCACATCCAAATCCCCTCTCCCTCTTCTTCATTCTGCTCGGAACTCACCACAGCCCAATGCCCGATTTCTGCCTCAGTCTAGGGTTAGGCTTAGGGCTAGGGTTAGGGTTATGCCTAGGGTTAGGGTTCAGAAAACCACAAAGCCAGGAGCTCCAGGGATACTCACCATGCAAAAGGCAGGCCAAGTTGAGCGTAGCACATCCAAATCCTTGCTCCCTCTTCGTCATTCTGCTCGGAACTCACCACAGCCCAATGCCCGATTTCTGCCTCAGTCTAGGGTTAGGCTTAGGGCTAGGGTTAGGGTTATGCCTAGGGTTAGGGTTCACAAAACCACAAAGCCAGGAGCTCCAGGGATACTCACCATGCAAAAGGCAGGCCAAGTTGAGCGTAGCACATCCAAATCCTTGCTCCCTCTTCGTCATTCTGCTCGGAACTCACCACAGCCCAATGCCCCATTTCTGCCTCAGTCTAGGGTTAGGCTTAGGGCTAGGGTTAGGGTTATGACTAGGGTTAGGGTTCTGCCTAGGGTTAGGGTTCAGAAAACCACAAAGCCAGGAGCTCCAGGGATACTCACCATGCAAAAGGCAGGCCGAGTTGAGCGTAGCACATCCAAATCCTTGCTCCCTCTTCTTCATTCTGCTCGGAACTCACCACAGCCCAATGCCCGATTTCTGCCTCAGTCTAGGGTTAGGCTTAGGGCTAGGGTTAGGGTTATGCCTAGGGTTAGGGTTCACAAAACCACAAAGCCAGGAGCTCCAGGGATACTCACCATGCAAAAGGCAGGCCAAGTTGAGTGTAGCACATCCAAATCCTTGCTCCCTCTTCGTCATTCTGCTCGGAACTCACCACAGCCCAATGCCCCATTTCTGCCTCAGTCTAGGGTTAGGCTTAGGGCTAGGGTTAGGGTTATGCCTAGGGTTAGGCTTCAGAAAACCACAAAGCCAGGAGCTCCAGGGATACCATGCAAAAGGCAGGCCAAGTTGAGCGTAGTACATCCAAATCCTTGCTCCCTCTTTGTCATTCTGCTCGGAACTCACCACAGCCCAATGCCCGATTGCTGGCTCAGTCTAGGGTTAGGCTTAGGGCTAGGGTTAGGGTTATGCCTAGGGTTAGGGTTCTGCCTAGGGTTAGGGTTCACAAAACCACAAAGCCAGGAGCTCCAGGGATACTCACCATGCAAAAGGCAGGCCAAGTTGAGCGTAGCACATCAAAATCCTTGCTCCCTCTTCTTCATTCTGCTCGGAACTCCCCACAGCCCAATGCCTGATTTGTGCCTCAGTCTAGGGTTAGGCTTAGGGCTAGGGTTAGGGTTATGCCTAGGGTTAGGGTTCAGAAAACCACAAAGCCAGGAGCTCCAGGGATACTCACCATGCAAAAGGCAGGCCAAGTTGAGCGTAGCACATCCAAATCCTTGCTCCCTCTTCGTCATTCTGCTCGGAACTCACCACAGCCCAATGCCCAATTTCTGCCTCAGTCTAGGGTTAGGCTTAGGGCTAGGGTTAGGGTTATGCCTAGGGTTAGGGTTCTGCCTAGGGTTAGGGTTCACAAAACCACAAAGCCAGGAGCTCCAGGGATACTCACCATGCAAAAGGCAGGCCAAGTTGAGCGTAGCACATCCAAATCCTTGCTCCCTCTTCTTCATTCTGCTCGGAACTCACCACAGCCCAATGCCTGATTTCTGCCTCAGTCTAGGGTTAGGCTTAGGGCTAGGGTTAGGGTTATGCCTAGGGTTAGGCTTCAGAAAACCACAAAGCCAGGAGCTCCAGGGATACTCACCATGCAAAAGGCAGGCCAAGTTGAGCGTAGCACATCCAAATCCTTGCTCCCTCTTCGTCATTCTGCTCAGAACTCACCACAGCCCAATGCCCGATTTCTGCCTCAGTCTAGGGTTAGGCTTAGGGCTAGGGTTAGGGTTATGCCTAGGGTTAGGGTTCTGCCTAGGGTTAGGGTTCACAAAACCACAAAGCCAGGAGCTCCAGGGATGCTCACCATGCAAAGGCAGGCCAAGTTGAGCGTAGCACATCCAAATCCTTGCTCCCTCTTCTTCATTCTGCTCGGAACTCCCCACAGCCCAATGCCTGATTTCTGCCTCAGTCTAGGGTTAGGCTTAGGGCTAGGGTTAGGGTTATGCCTAGGGTTAGGCTTCAGAAAACCACAAAGCCAGGAGCTCCAGGGATACTCACCATGCAAAAGGCAGGCCAAGTTGAGCGTAGCACATCCAAATCCTTGCTCCCTCTTCGTCATTCTGCTCGGAACTCACCACAGCCCAATGCCCGATTTCTGCCTCAGTCTAGGGTTAGGCTTAGGGCTAGGGTTAGGGTTATGCCTAGGGTTAGGGTTCACAAAACCACAAAGCCAGGAGCTCCAGGGATACTCACCATGCAAAAGGCAGGCCAAGTTGAGCGTAGCACATCCAAATCCCCTCTCCCTCTTTGTCATTCTCCTCGGAACTCCCCACAGCCCAATGCCCGATTTCTGCCTCAGTCTAGGGTTAGGCTTAGGGCTAGGGTTAGGGTTATGCCTAGGGTTAGGCTTCAGAAAACCACAAAGCCAGGAGCTCCAGGGATACTCACCATGCAAAAGGCAGGCCAAGTTGAGTGTAGCACATCCAAATCCTTGCTCCCTCTTCGTCATTCTGCTCGGAACTCACCACAGCCCAATGCCCGATTTCTGCCTCAGTCTAGGGTTAGGCTTAGGGCTAGGGTTAGGGTTCTGCCTCAGGTTAGGGTTCAGAAAACCACAAAGCCAGGAGCTCCAGGGGTACCATGCAAAAGGCAGGCCAAGTTGAGCGTAGCACATCAAAATCCTTGCTCCCTCTTCGTCATTCTGCTCGGAACTCCCCACAGCCCAATACCCGATTTCTGCCTCAGTCTAGGGTTAGGCTTAGGGCTAGGGTTAGGGTTATGCCTAGGGTTAGGCTTCACAAAACCACAAAGCCAGGAGCTCCAGGGATACTCACCATGCAAAAGGCAGGCCGAGTTGAGCGTAGTACATCCAAATCCTTGCTCCCTCTTTGTCATTCTGCTCGGAACTCCCCACAGCCCAATGCCCGATTTCTGCCTCAGTCTAGGGTTAGGCTTAGGGCTAGGGTTAGGGTTATGCCTAGGGTTAGGGTTCTGCCTTGGGTTAGGGTTCACAAAACCACAAAGCCAGGAGCTCCAGGGATACTCACCATGCAAAAGGCAGGCCAAGTTGAGCGTAGCACATCCAAATCCTTGCTCCCTCTTCGTCATTCTGCTCGGAACTCACCACAGCCCAATGCCCGATTTCTGCCTCAGTCTAGGGTTAGGCTTAGGGCTAGGGTTAGGGTTATGCCTAGGGTTAGGGTTCTGCCTAGGGTTAGGGTTCAGAAAACCACAAAGCCAGGAGCTCCAGGGATACTCACCATGCAAAAGGCAGGCCAAGTTGAGCGTAGCACATCCAAATCCTTGCTCCCTCTTCGTCATTCTGCTCGGAACTCACCACAGCCCAATGCCCGATTTCTGCCTCAGTCTAGGGTTAGGCTTAGGGCTAGGGTTAGGGTTATGCCTAGGGTTAGGGTTCTGCCTAGGGTTAGGGTTCACAAAACCACAAAGCCAGGAGCTCCAGGGATACTCACCATGCAAAAGGCAGGCCAAGTTGAGCGTAGCACATCCAAATCCTTGCTCCCTCTTCTTCATTCTGCTCGGAACTCCCCACAGCCCAATGCCTGATTTCTGCCTCAGTCTAGGGTTAGGCTTAGGGCTAGGGTTAGGGTTATGCCTAGGGTTAGGCTTCAGAAAACCACAAAGCCAGGAGCTCCAGGGATACTCACCATGCAAAAGGCTGGCCAAGTTGAGCGTAGCACATCCAAATCCTTGCTCCCTCTTCGTCATTCTGCTCGGAACTCCCCACAGCCCAATGCCCGATTTCTGCCTCAGTCTAGGGTTAGGCTTAGGGCTAGGGTTAGGGTTATGCCTAGGGTGAGGCTTCAGAAAACCACAAAGCCAGGAGCTCCAGGGATACTCACCATGCAAAAGGCAGGCCAAGTTGAGCGTAGCACATCCAAATCCTTGCTCCCTCTTCGTCATTCTGCTCGGAACTCACCACAGCCCAATGCCCGATTTCTGCCTCAGTCTAGGGTTAGGCTTAGGGCTAGGGTTAGGGTTATGCCTAGGGTTAGGGTTCTGCCTAGGGTTAGGGTTCACAAAACCACAAAGCCAGGAGCTCCAGGGATACTCACCATGCAAAAGGCAGGCCAAGTTGAGCGTAGCACATCCAAATCCTTGCTCCCTCTTCTTCATTCTGCTCGGAACTCCCCACAGTCCAATACCCGATTTCTGCCTCAGTCTAGGGTTAGGCTTAGGGCTAGGGTTAGGGTTCTGCCTAGGGTTAGGGTTCAGAAAACCACAAAGCCAGGAGCTCCAGGGATACTCACCATGCAAAAGGCAGGCCAAGTTGAGCGTAGCACATCCAAATCCTTGCTCCCTCTTCGTCATTCTGCTCGGAACTCACCACAGCCCAATGCCCGATTTCTGCCTCAGTCTAGGGTTAGGCTTAGGGCTAGGGTTAGGGTTATGCCTAGGGTTAGGGTTCTGCCTAGGGTTAGGGTTCACAAAACCACAAAGCCAGGAGCTCCAGGGATACTCACCATGCAAAAGGCAGGCCAAGTTGAGCGTAGCACATCCAAATCCTTGCTCCCTCTTCTTCATTCTGCTCGGAACTCCCCACAGTCCAATGCCTGATTTCTGCCTCAGTCTAGGGTTAGGCTTAGGGCTAGGGTTAGGGTTATGCCTAGGGTTAGGCTTCAGAAAACCACAAAGCCAGGAGCTCCAGGGATACTCACCATGCAAAAGGCAGGCCAAGTTGAGCGTAGCACATCCAAATCCTTGCTCCCTCTTCGTCATTCTGCTCGGAACTCACCACAGCCCAATGCCCGATTTCTGCCTCAGTCTAGGGTTAGGCTTAGGGCTAGGGTTAGGGTTATGCCTAGGGTTAGGCTTCAGAAAACCACAAAGCCAGGAGCTCCAGGGATACCATGCAAAAGGCAGGCCAAGTTGAGCGTAGCACATCAAAATCCTTGCTCCCTCTTCTTCATTCTGCTCGGAACTCCCCACAGCCCAATACCCGATTTCTGCCTCAGTCTAGGTTTAGGCTTAGGGCTAGGGTTAGGGTTATGCCTAGGGTTAGGGTTCAGAAAACCACAAAGCCAGGAGCTCCAGGGATACTCACCATGCAAAAGGCAGGCCGAGTTGAGCGTAGCACATCAAAATCCTTGCTCCCTCTTTGTCATTCTGCTCGGAACTCACCACAGCCCAATGCCCGATTACTGGCTCAGTCTAGGGTTAGGCTTAGGGCTAGGGTTAGGGTTCTGCCTAGGGTTAGGCTTCACAAAACCACAAAGCCAGGAGCTCCAGGGATACTCACCATGCAAAAGGCAGGCCAAGTTGAGCGTAGCACATCCAAATCCTTGCTCCCTCTTCTTCATTCTGCTCGGAACTCCCCACAGCCCAATGCCTGATTTCTGCCTCAGACTAGGGTTAGGCTTAGGGCTAGGGTTAGGGTTCTGCCTAGGGTTAGGGTTCAGAAAACCACAAAGCCAGGAGCTCCAGGGATACTCACCATGCAAAAGGCAGGCCAAGTTGAGCGTAGCACATCCAAATCCTTGCTCCCTCTTCGTCATTCTGCTCGGAACTCACCACAGCCCAATGCCCGATTTCTGCCTCAGTCTAGGGTTAGGCTTAGGGCTAGGGTTAGGGTTATGCCTAGGGTTAGGGTTCTGCCTAGGGTTAGGGTTCACAAAACCACAAAGCCAGGAGCTCCAGGGATACTCACCATGCAAAAGGCAGGCCAAGTTGAGCGTAGCACATCCAAATCCTTGCTCCCTCTTCTTCATTCTGCTCGGAACTCCCCACAGCCCAATGCCTGATTTCTGCCTCAGTCTAGGGTTAGGCTTAGGGCTAGGGTTAGGGTTATGCCTAGGGTTAGGCTTCAGAAAACCACAAAGCCAGGAGCTCCAGGGATACTCACCATGCAAAAGGCAGGCCAAGTTGAGCGTAGCACATCCAAATCCTTGCTCCCTCTTCGTCATTCTGCTCGGAACTCACCACAACCCAATGCCCGATTTCTGCCTCAGTCTAGGGTTAGGCTTAGGGCTAGGGTTAGGGTTATGCCTAGGGTTAGGCTTCACAAAACCACAAAGCCAGGAGCTCCAGGGATACCATGCAAAAGGCAGGCCAAGTTGAGCGTAGCACATCCAAATCCTTGCTCCCTCTTCGTCATTCTGCTCGGAACTCCCCACAGCCCAATGCCCGATTTCTGCCTTAGTCTAGGGTTAGGCTTAGGGCTAGGGTTAGGGTTATGCCTAGGGTTAGGCTTCTGCCTCAGGTTAGGGTTCACAAAACCACAAAGCCAGGAGCTCCAGGGATACTCACCATGCAAAAGGCAGGCCAAGTTGAGCGTAGCACATCCAAATCCTTGCTCCCTCTTCGTCATTCTGCTCGGAACTCACCACAGCCCAATGCCCGATTTTTGCCTCAGTCTAGGGTTAGGCTTAGGGCTAGGGTTAGGGTTATGCCTAGGGTTAGGCTTCACAAAACCACAAAGCCAGGAGCTCCAGGGATACTCACCATGCAAAAGGCAGGCCAAGTTGAGCGTAGCACATCCAAATCCTTGCTCCCTCTTTGTCATTCTGCTCGGAACTCCCCACAGCCCTATGCCTGATTTCTGCCTCAGTCTAGGGTTAGGCTTAGGGCTAGGGTTAGGGTTATGCCTAGGGTTAGGCTTCACAAAACCACAAAGCCAGGAGCTCCAGGGATACTCACCATGCAAAAGGCAGGCCAAGTTGAGCGTAGCATATCCAAATCCTTGCTCCCTCTTTGTCATTCTGTTCGGAACTCACCACAGCCCAATGCCCGATTACTGCCTCAGTCTAGGGTTAGGCTTAGGGCTAGGGTTAGGGTTCTGCCTAGGGTTAGGGTTCACAAAACCACAAAGCCAGGAGCTCCAGGGATACTCACCATGCAAAAGGCAGGCCAAGTTGAGCGTAGCACATCCAAATCCTTGCCCCCTCTTCGTCATTCTGCCTGGAACTCACCACAGCCCAATGCCCGATTACTGGCTCAGTCTAGGGTTAGGCTTACGGCTAGGGTTAGGGTTCTGCCTAGGGTTAGGGTTCAGAAAACCACAAAGCCAGGAGCTCCAGGGATACTCACCATGCAAAAGGCAGGCCAAGTTGAGCGTAGCACATCCAAATCCTTGCTCCCTCTTCGTCATTCTGCTCGGAACTCACCACAGCCCAATGCCCGATTTCTGCCTCAGTCTAGGGTTAGGCTTAGGGCTAGGGTTAGGGTTATGCCTAGGGTTAGGGTTCTGCCTAGGGTTAGGGTTCACAAAACAACAAAGCCAGGAGCTCCAGGGATACTCACCATGCAAAAGGCAGGCCAAGTTGAGCGTAGCACATCCAAATCCCCTCTCCCTCTTCTTCATTCTGCTCGGAACTCACCACAGCCCTATGCCCGATTACTGCCTCAGTCTAGGGTTAGGCTTAGGGCTAGGGTTAGGGTTATGCCTAGGGTTAGGGTTCAGAAAACCACAAAGCCAGGAGCTCCAGGGATACTCACCATGCAAAAGGCAGGCCAAGTTGAGCGTAGCACATCCAAATCCTTGCTCCCTCTTCGTCATTCTGCTCGGAACTCACCACAGCCCAATGCCCGATTACTGCCTCAGTCTAGGGTTAGGCTTGGGGCTAGGGTTAGGGTTATGCCTAGGGTTAGGGTTCACAAAACCACAAAGCCAGGAGCTCCAGGGATACCATGCAAAAGGCAGGCCAAGTTGAGCGTAGCACATCCAAATCCTTGCTCCCTCTTCGTCATTCTGCTCGGAACTCCCCACAGTCCAATGCCCGATTTCTGCCTCAGTCTAGGGTTAGGCTTAGGGCTAGGGTTAGGGTTATGCCTAGGGTTAGGGTTCACAAAACCACAAAGCCAGGAGCTCCAGGGATACTCACCATGCAAAAGGCAGGCCAAGTTGAGCGTAGCACATCCAAATCCTTGCTCCCTCTTCGTCATTCTGCTCGGAACTCACCACAGCCCAATGCCCCATTTCTGCCTCAGTCTAGGGTTAGGCTTAGGGCTAGGGTTAGGGTTATGCCTAGGGTTAGGCTTCTGCCTCAGGTTAGGGTTCAGAAAACCACAAAGCCAGGAGCTCCAGGGATACTCACCATGCAAAAGGCAGGCCAAGTTGAGCGTAGCACATCCAAATCCTTGCTCCCTCTTCGTCATTCTGCTCGGAACTCACCACAGCCCAATGCCCGATTTCTGCCTCAGTCTAGGGTTAGGCTTAGGGCTAGGGTTAGGGTTATGCCTAGGGTTAGGGTTCACAAAACCACAAAGCCAGGAGCTCCAGGGATACTCACCATGCAAAAGGCAGGCCAAGTTGAGCGTAGCATATCCAAATCCTTGCTCCCTCTTTGTCATTCTGTTCGGAACTCACCACAGCCCAATGCCCGATTACTGCCTCAGTCTAGGGTTAGGCTTAGGGCTAGGGTTAGGGTTCTGCCTAGGGTTAGGGTTCACAAAACCACAAAACCAGGAGCTCCAGGGATACTCACCATGCAAAAGGCAGGCCAAGTTGAGCGTAGCACATCCAAATCCTTGCCCCCTCTTCGTCATTCTGCCTGGAACTCACCACAGCCCAATGCCCGATTACTGGCTCAGTCTAGGGTTAGGCTTACGGCTAGGGTTAGGGTTATGCCTAGGGTTAGGGTTCACAAAACCACAAAGCCAGGAGCTCCAGGGATACTCACCATGCAAAAGGCAGGCCAAGTTGAGCGTAGCACATCCAAATCCTTGCTCCCTCTTCGTCATTCTGCTCGGAACTCACCACAGCCCAATGCCCGATTTCTGCCTCAGTCTAGGGTTAGGCTTAGGGCTAGGGTTAGGGTTATGCCTAGGGTTAGGGTTCTGCCTAGGGTTAGGGTTCACAAAACCACAAAGCCAGGAGCTCCAGGGATACTCACCATGCAAAAGGCAGGCCAAGTTGAGCGTAGCACATCCAAATCCCCTCTCCCTCTTCTTCATTCTGCTCGGAACTCACCACAGCCCAATGCCCGATTTCTGCCTCAGTCTAGGGTTAGGCTTAGGGCTAGGGTTAGGGTTATGCCTAGGGTTAGGGTTCAGAAAACCACAAAGCCAGGAGCTCCAGGGATACTCACCATGCAAAAGGCAGGCCAAGTTGAGCGTAGCACATCCAAATCCTTGCTCCCTCTTCGTCATTCTGCTCGGAACTCACCACAGCCCAATGCCCGATTTCTGCCTCAGTCTAGGGTTAGGCTTAGGGCTAGGGTTAGGGTTATGCCTAGGGTTAGGGTTCACAAAACCACAAAGCCAGGAGCTCCAGGGATACTCACCATGCAAAAGGCAGGCCAAGTTGAGCGTAGCACATCCAAATCCTTGCTCCCTCTTCGTCATTCTGCTCGGAACTCACCACAGCCCAATGCCCCATTTCTGCCTCAGTCTAGGGTTAGGCTTAGGGCTAGGGTTAGGGTTATGACTAGGGTTAGGGTTCTGCCTAGGGTTAGGGTTCAGAAAACCACAAAGCCAGGAGCTCCAGGGATACTCACCATGCAAAAGGCAGGCCGAGTTGAGCGTAGCACATCCAAATCCTTGCTCCCTCTTCTTCATTCTGCTCGGAACTCACCACAGCCCAATGCCCGATTTCTGCCTCAGTCTAGGGTTAGGCTTAGGGCTAGGGTTAGGGTTATGCCTAGGGTTAGGGTTCACAAAACCACAAAGCCAGGAGCTCCAGGGATACTCACCATGCAAAAGGCAGGCCAAGTTGAGTGTAGCACATCCAAATCCTTGCTCCCTCTTCGTCATTCTGCTCGGAACTCACCACAGCCCAATGCCCCATTTCTGCCTCAGTCTAGGGTTAGGCTTAGGGCTAGGGTTAGGGTTATGCCTAGGGTTAGGCTTCAGAAAACCACAAAGCCAGGAGCTCCAGGGATACCATGCAAAAGGCAGGCCAAGTTGAGCGTAGTACATCCAAATCCTTGCTCCCTCTTTGTCATTCTGCTCGGAACTCACCACAGCCCAATGCCCGATTGCTGGCTCAGTCTAGGGTTAGGCTTAGGGCTAGGGTTAGGGTTATGCCTAGGGTTAGGGTTCTGCCTAGGGTTAGGGTTCACAAAACCACAAAGCCAGGAGCTCCAGGGATACTCACCATGCAAAAGGCAGGCCAAGTTGAGCGTAGCACATCAAAATCCTTGCTCCCTCTTCTTCATTCTGCTCGGAACTCCCCACAGCCCAATGCCTGATTTGTGCCTCAGTCTAGGGTTAGGCTTAGGGCTAGGGTTAGGGTTATGCCTAGGGTTAGGGTTCAGAAAACCACAAAGCCAGGAGCTCCAGGGATACTCACCATGCAAAAGGCAGGCCAAGTTGAGCGTAGCACATCCAAATCCTTGCTCCCTCTTCGTCATTCTGCTCGGAACTCACCACAGCCCAATGCCCAATTTCTGCCTCAGTCTAGGGTTAGGCTTAGGGCTAGGGTTAGGGTTATGCCTAGGGTTAGGGTTCTGCCTAGGGTTAGGGTTCACAAAACCACAAAGCCAGGAGCTCCAGGGATACTCACCATGCAAAAGGCAGGCCAAGTTGAGCGTAGCACATCCAAATCCTTGCTCCCTCTTCTTCATTCTGCTCGGAACTCACCACAGCCCAATGCCTGATTTCTGCCTCAGTCTAGGGTTAGGCTTAGGGCTAGGGTTAGGGTTATGCCTAGGGTTAGGCTTCAGAAAACCACAAAGCCAGGAGCTCCAGGGATACTCACCATGCAAAAGGCAGGCCAAGTTGAGCGTAGCACATCCAAATCCTTGCTCCCTCTTCGTCATTCTGCTCAGAACTCACCACAGCCCAATGCCCGATTTCTGCCTCAGTCTAGGGTTAGGCTTAGGGCTAGGGTTAGGGTTATGCCTAGGGTTAGGGTTCTGCCTAGGGTTAGGGTTCACAAAACCACAAAGCCAGGAGCTCCAGGGATGCTCACCATGCAAAGGCAGGCCAAGTTGAGCGTAGCACATCCAAATCCTTGCTCCCTCTTCTTCATTCTGCTCGGAACTCCCCACAGCCCAATGCCTGATTTCTGCCTCAGTCTAGGGTTAGGCTTAGGGCTAGGGTTAGGGTTATGCCTAGGGTTAGGCTTCAGAAAACCACAAAGCCAGGAGCTCCAGGGATACTCACCATGCAAAAGGCAGGCCAAGTTGAGCGTAGCACATCCAAATCCTTGCTCCCTCTTCGTCATTCTGCTCGGAACTCACCACAGCCCAATGCCCGATTTCTGCCTCAGTCTAGGGTTAGGCTTAGGGCTAGGGTTAGGGTTATGCCTAGGGTTAGGGTTCACAAAACCACAAAGCCAGGAGCTCCAGGGATACTCACCATGCAAAAGGCAGGCCAAGTTGAGCGTAGCACATCCAAATCCCCTCTCCCTCTTTGTCATTCTCCTCGGAACTCCCCACAGCCCAATGCCCGATTTCTGCCTCAGTCTAGGGTTAGGCTTAGGGCTAGGGTTAGGGTTATGCCTAGGGTTAGGCTTCAGAAAACCACAAAGCCAGGAGCTCCAGGGATACTCACCATGCAAAAGGCAGGCCAAGTTGAGTGTAGCACATCCAAATCCTTGCTCCCTCTTCGTCATTCTGCTCGGAACTCACCACAGCCCAATGCCCGATTTCTGCCTCAGTCTAGGGTTAGGCTTAGGGCTAGGGTTAGGGTTCTGCCTCAGGTTAGGGTTCAGAAAACCACAAAGCCAGGAGCTCCAGGGGTACCATGCAAAAGGCAGGCCAAGTTGAGCGTAGCACATCAAAATCCTTGCTCCCTCTTCGTCATTCTGCTCGGAACTCCCCACAGCCCAATACCCGATTTCTGCCTCAGTCTAGGGTTAGGCTTAGGGCTAGGGTTAGGGTTATGCCTAGGGTTAGGCTTCACAAAACCACAAAGCCAGGAGCTCCAGGGATACTCACCATGCAAAAGGCAGGCCGAGTTGAGCGTAGTACATCCAAATCCTTGCTCCCTCTTTGTCATTCTGCTCGGAACTCCCCACAGCCCAATGCCCGATTTCTGCCTCAGTCTAGGGTTAGGCTTAGGGCTAGGGTTAGGGTTATGCCTAGGGTTAGGGTTCTGCCTAGGGTTAGGGTTCACAAAACCACAAAGCCAGGAGCTCCAGGGATACTCACCATGCAAAAGGCAGGCCAAGTTGAGCGTAGCACATCCAAATCCTTGCTCCCTCTTCGTCATTCTGCTCGGAACTCACCACAGCCCAATGCCCGATTTCTGCCTCAGTCTAGGGTTAGGCTTAGGGCTAGGGTTAGGGTTATGCCTAGGGTTAGGGTTCTGCCTAGGGTTAGGGTTCAGAAAACCACAAAGCCAGGAGCTCCAGGGATACTCACCATGCAAAAGGCAGGCCAAGTTGAGCGTAGCACATCCAAATCCTTGCTCCCTCTTCGTCATTCTGCTCGGAACTCACCACAGCCCAATGCCCGATTTCTGCCTCAGTCTAGGGTTAGGCTTAGGGCTAGGGTTAGGGTTATGCCTAGGGTTAGGGTTCTGCCTAGGGTTAGGGTTCACAAAACCACAAAGCCAGGAGCTCCAGGGATACTCACCATGCAAAAGGCAGGCCAAGTTGAGCGTAGCACATCCAAATCCTTGCTCCCTCTTCTTCATTCTGCTCGGAACTCCCCACAGCCCAATGCCTGATTTCTGCCTCAGTCTAGGGTTAGGCTTAGGGCTAGGGTTAGGGTTATGCCTAGGGTTAGGCTTCAGAAAACCACAAAGCCAGGAGCTCCAGGGATACTCACCATGCAAAAGGCTGGCCAAGTTGAGCGTAGCACATCCAAATCCTTGCTCCCTCTTCGTCATTCTGCTCGGAACTCCCCACAGCCCAATGCCCGATTTCTGCCTCAGTCTAGGGTTAGGCTTAGGGCTAGGGTTAGGGTTATGCCTAGGGTGAGGCTTCAGAAAACCACAAAGCCAGGAGCTCCAGGGATACTCACCATGCAAAAGGCAGGCCAAGTTGAGCGTAGCACATCCAAATCCTTGCTCCCTCTTCGTCATTCTGCTCGGAACTCACCACAGCCCAATGCCCGATTTCTGCCTCAGTCTAGGGTTAGGCTTAGGGCTAGGGTTAGGGTTATGCCTAGGGTTAGGGTTCTGCCTAGGGTTAGGGTTCACAAAACCACAAAGCCAGGAGCTCCAGGGATACTCACCATGCAAAAGGCAGGCCAAGTTGAGCGTAGCACATCCAAATCCTTGCTCCCTCTTCTTCATTCTGCTCGGAACTCCCCACAGTCCAATACCCGATTTCTGCCTCAGTCTAGGGTTAGGCTTAGGGCTAGGGTTAGGGTTCTGCCTAGGGTTAGGGTTCAGAAAACCACAAAGCCAGGAGCTCCAGGGATACTCACCATGCAAAAGGCAGGCCAAGTTGAGCGTAGCACATCCAAATCCTTGCTCCCTCTTCGTCATTCTGCTCGGAACTCACCACAGCCCAATGCCCGATTTCTGCCTCAGTCTAGGGTTAGGCTTAGGGCTAGGGTTAGGGTTATGCCTAGGGTTAGGGTTCTGCCTAGGGTTAGGGTTCACAAAACCACAAAGCCAGGAGCTCCAGGGATACTCACCATGCAAAAGGCAGGCCAAGTTGAGCGTAGCACATCCAAATCCTTGCTCCCTCTTCTTCATTCTGCTCGGAACTCCCCACAGTCCAATGCCTGATTTCTGCCTCAGTCTAGGGTTAGGCTTAGGGCTAGGGTTAGGGTTATGCCTAGGGTTAGGCTTCAGAAAACCACAAAGCCAGGAGCTCCAGGGATACTCACCATGCAAAAGGCAGGCCAAGTTGAGCGTAGCACATCCAAATCCTTGCTCCCTCTTCGTCATTCTGCTCGGAACTCACCACAGCCCAATGCCCGATTTCTGCCTCAGTCTAGGGTTAGGCTTAGGGCTAGGGTTAGGGTTATGCCTAGGGTTAGGCTTCAGAAAACCACAAAGCCAGGAGCTCCAGGGATACCATGCAAAAGGCAGGCCAAGTTGAGCGTAGCACATCAAAATCCTTGCTCCCTCTTCTTCATTCTGCTCGGAACTCCCCACAGCCCAATACCCGATTTCTGCCTCAGTCTAGGTTTAGGCTTAGGGCTAGGGTTAGGGTTATGCCTAGGGTTAGGGTTCAGAAAACCACAAAGCCAGGAGCTCCAGGGATACTCACCATGCAAAAGGCAGGCCGAGTTGAGCGTAGCACATCAAAATCCTTGCTCCCTCTTTGTCATTCTGCTCGGAACTCACCACAGCCCAATGCCCGATTACTGGCTCAGTCTAGGGTTAGGCTTAGGGCTAGGGTTAGGGTTCTGCCTAGGGTTAGGGTTCACAAAACCACAAAGCCAGGAGCTCCAGGGATACTCACCATGCAAAAGGCAGGCCAAGTTGAGCGTAGCACATCCAAATCCTTGCTCCCTCTTCTTCATTCTGCTCGGAACTCCCCACAGCCCAATGCCTGATTTCTGCCTCAGACTAGGGTTAGGCTTAGGGCTAGGGTTAGGGTTCTGCCTAGGGTTAGGGTTCAGAAAACCACAAAGCCAGGAGCTCCAGGGATACTCACCATGCAAAAGGCAGGCCAAGTTGAGCGTAGCACATCCAAATCCTTGCTCCCTCTTCGTCATTCTGCTCGGAACTCACCACAGCCCAATGCCCGATTTCTGCCTCAGTCTAGGGTTAGGCTTAGGGCTAGGGTTAGGGTTATGCCTAGGGTTAGGGTTCTGCCTAGGGTTAGGGTTCACAAAACCACAAAGCCAGGAGCTCCAGGGATACTCACCATGCAAAAGGCAGGCCAAGTTGAGCGTAGCACATCCAAATCCTTGCTCCCTCTTCTTCATTCTGCTCGGAACTCCCCACAGCCCAATGCCTGATTTCTGCCTCAGTCTAGGGTTAGGCTTAGGGCTAGGGTTAGGGTTATGCCTAGGGTTAGGCTTCAGAAAACCACAAAGCCAGGAGCTCCAGGGATACTCACCATGCAAAAGGCAGGCCAAGTTGAGCGTAGCACATCCAAATCCTTGCTCCCTCTTCGTCATTCTGCTCGGAACTCACCACAACCCAATGCCCGATTTCTGCCTCAGTCTAGGGTTAGGCTTAGGGCTAGGGTTAGGGTTATGCCTAGGGTTAGGCTTCACAAAACCACAAAGCCAGGAGCTCCAGGGATACCATGCAAAAGGCAGGCCAAGTTGAGCGTAGCACATCCAAATCCTTGCTCCCTCTTCGTCATTCTGCTCGGAACTCCCCACAGCCCAATGCCCGATTTCTGCCTTAGTCTAGGGTTAGGCTTAGGGCTAGGGTTAGGGTTATGCCTAGGGTTAGGCTTCTGCCTCAGGTTAGGGTTCACAAAACCACAAAGCCAGGAGCTCCAGGGATACTCACCATGCAAAAGGCAGGCCAAGTTGAGCGTAGCACATCCAAATCCTTGCTCCCTCTTCGTCATTCTGCTCGGAACTCACCACAGCCCAATGCCCGATTTTTGCCTCAGTCTAGGGTTAGGCTTAGGGCTAGGGTTAGGGTTATGCCTAGGGTTAGGCTTCACAAAACCACAAAGCCAGGAGCTCCAGGGATACTCACCATGCAAAAGGCAGGCCAAGTTGAGCGTAGCACATCCAAATCCTTGCTCCCTCTTTGTCATTCTGCTCGGAACTCCCCACAGCCCTATGCCTGATTTCTGCCTCAGTCTAGGGTTAGGCTTAGGGCTAGGGTTAGGGTTATGCCTAGGGTTAGGCTTCACAAAACCACAAAGCCAGGAGCTCCAGGGATACTCACCATGCAAAAGGCAGGCCAAGTTGAGCGTAGCATATCCAAATCCTTGCTCCCTCTTTGTCATTCTGTTCGGAACTCACCACAGCCCAATGCCCGATTACTGCCTCAGTCTAGGGTTAGGCTTAGGGCTAGGGTTAGGGTTCTGCCTAGGGTTAGGGTTCACAAAACCACAAAGCCAGGAGCTCCAGGGATACTCACCATGCAAAAGGCAGGCCAAGTTGAGCGTAGCACATCCAAATCCTTGCCCCCTCTTCGTCATTCTGCCTGGAACTCACCACAGCCCAATGCCCGATTACTGGCTCAGTCTAGGGTTAGGCTTACGGCTAGGGTTAGGGTTATGCCTAGGGTTAGGGTTCAGAAAACCACAAAGCCAGGAGCTCCAGGGATACTCACCATGCAAAAGGCAGGCCAAGTTGAGCGTAGCACATCCAAATCCTTGCTCCCTCTTCGTCATTCTGCTCGGAACTCACCACAGCCCAATGCCCGATTTCTGCCTCAGTCTAGGGTTAGGCTTAGGGCTAGGGTTAGGGTTATGCCTAGGGTTAGGGTTCTGCCTAGGGTTAGGGTTCACAAAACAACAAAGCCAGGAGCTCCAGGGATACTCACCATGCAAAAGGCAGGCCAAGTTGAGCGTAGCACATCCAAATCCCCTCTCCCTCTTCTTCATTCTGCTCGGAACTCACCACAGCCCTATGCCCGATTACTGCCTCAGTCTAGGGTTAGGCTTAGGGCTAGGGTTAGGGTTATGCCTAGGGTTAGGGTTCAGAAAACCACAAAGCCAGGAGCTCCAGGGATACTCACCATGCAAAAGGCAGGCCAAGTTGAGCGTAGCACATCCAAATCCTTGCTCCCTCTTCGTCATTCTGCTCGGAACTCACCACAGCCCAATGCCCGATTACTGCCTCAGTCTAGGGTTAGGCTTGGGGCTAGGGTTAGGGTTATGCCTAGGGTTAGGGTTCACAAAACCACAAAGCCAGGAGCTCCAGGGATACCATGCAAAAGGCAGGCCAAGTTGAGCGTAGCACATCCAAATCCTTGCTCCCTCTTCGTCATTCTGCTCGGAACTCCCCACAGTCCAATGCCCGATTTCTGCCTCAGTCTAGGGTTAGGCTTAGGGCTAGGGTTAGGGTTATGCCTAGGGTTAGGGTTCACAAAACCACAAAGCCAGGAGCTCCAGGGATACTCACCATGCCAAAGGCAGGCCAAGTTGAGCGTAGCACATCCAAATCCTTGCTCCCTCTTCGTCATTCTGCTCGGAACTCACCACAGCCCAATGCCCCATTTCTGCCTCAGTCTAGGGTTAGGCTTAGGGCTAGGGTTAGGGTTATGACTAGGGTTAGGGTTCTGCCTAGGGTTAGGGTTCACAAAACCACAAAGCCAGGAGCTCCAGGGATACTCACCATGCAAAAGGCAGGCTGAGTTGAGCGTAGCACATCCAAATCCTTGCTCCCTCTTCTTCATTCTGCTCGGAACTCACCACAGCCCAATGCCCGATTTCTGCCTCAGTCTAGGGTTAGGCTTAGGGCTAGGGTTAGGGTTATGCCTAGGGTTAGGCTTCACAAAACCACAAAGCCAGGAGCTCCAGGGATACTCACCATGCAAAAGGCAGGCCAAGTTGAGCGTAGCACATCCAAATCCTTGCTCCCTCTTCGTCATTCTGCTCGGAACTCCCCACAGCCCAATGCCTGATTTCTGCCTCAGTCTAGGGTTAGGCTTAGGGCTAGGGTTAGGGTTATGCCTAGGGTTAGGCTTCAGAAAACCACAAAGCCAGGAGCTCCAGGGATACTCACCATGCAAAAGGCAGGCCAAGTTGAGCGTAGCACATCCAAATCCTTGCTCCCTCTTCGTCATTCTGCTCGGAACTCACCACAGCCCAATGCCCGATTTCTGCCTCAGTCTAGGGTTAGGCTTAGGGCTAGGGTTAGGGTTATGCCTAGGGTTAGGGTTCTGCCTAGGGTTAGGGTTCACAAAACCACAAAGCCAGGAGCTCCAGGGATACTCACCATGCAAAGGCAGGCCAAGTTGAGCGTAGCACATCCAAATCCTTGCTCCCTCTTCTTCATTCTGCTCGGAACTCCCCACAGCCCTATGCCTGATTTCTGCCTCAGTCTAGGGTTAGGCTTAGGGCTAGGGTTAGGGTTATGCCTAGGGTTAGGCTTCACAAAACCACAAAGCCAGGAGCTCCAGGGATACTCACCATACAAAAGGCAGGCCAAGTTGAGCGTAGCACATCCAAATCCTTGCTCCCTCTTCGTCATTCTGCTCGGAACTCACCACAGCCCAATGCCCCATTTCTGCCTCAGTCTAGGGTTAGGCTTAGGGCTAGGGTTAGGGTTATGCCTAGGGTTAGGCTTCACAAAACCACAAAGCCAGGAGCTCCAGGGATACCATGCAAAAGGCAGGCCAAGTTGAGCGTAGCACATCCAAATCCTTGCTCCCTCTTCGTCATTCTGCTCGGAACTCACCACAGCCCAATGCCCCATTTCTGCCTTAGTCTAGGGTTAGGCTTAGGGCTAGGGTTAGGGTTATGCCTAGGGTTAGGCTTCTGCCTCAGGTTAGGGTTCACAAAACCACAAAGCCAGGAGCTCCAGGGATACTCACCATGCAAAAGGCAGGCCGAGTTGAGCGTAGCACATCCAAATCCTTGCTCCCTCTTCTTCATTCTGCTCGGAACTCACCACAGCCCAATGCCCGATTTCTGCCTCAGTCTAGGGTTAGGCTTAGGGCTAGGGTTAGGGTTATGCCTAGGGTTAGGGTTCAGAAAACCACAAAGCCAGGAGCTCCAGGGATACTCACCATGCAAAAGGCAGGCCGAGTTGAGCGTAGTACATCCAAATCCTTGCTCCCTCTTCGTCATTCTGCTCGGAACTCACCACAGCCCAATGCCCGATTTCTGCCTCAGTCTAGGGTTAGGCTTAGGGCTAGGGTTAGGGTTATGCCTAGGGTTAGGCTTCAGAAAACCACAAAGCCAGGAGCTCCAGGGATACTCACCATGCAAAAGGCAGGCCGAGTTGAGCGTAGTACATCCAAATCCTTGCTCCCTCTTCGTCATTCTGCTCGGAACTCACCACAGCCCAATGCCCGATTTCTGCCTCAGTCTAGGGTTAGGCTTAGGGCTAGGGTTAGGGTTATGCCTAGGGTTAGGGTTCTGCCTAGGGTTAGGGTTCACAAAACCACAAAGCCAGGAGCTCCAGGGATACTCACCATGCAAAAGGCAGGCCAAGTTGAGCGTAGCACATCCAAATCCTTGCTCCCTCTTCGTCATTCTGCTCGGAACTCACCACAGCCCAATGCCCGATTTCTGCCTCAGTCTAGGGTTAGGCTTAGGGCTAGGGTTAGGGTTATGCCTAGGGTTAGGGTTCTGCCTAGGGTTAGGGTTCACAAAACCACAAAGCCAGGAGCTCCAGGGATACTCACCATGCAAAAGGCAGGCCAAGTTGAGCGTAGCACATCCAAATCCTTGCTCCCTCTTCGTCATTCTGCTCGGAACTCACCACAGCCCAATGCCCCATTTCTGCCTCAGTCTAGGGTTAGGCTTAGGGCTAGGGTTAGGGTTATGCCTAGGGTTAGGGTTCTGCCTAGGGTTAGGGTTCACAAAACCACAAAGCCAGGAGCTCCAGGGATACTCACCATGCAAAAGGCAGGCCAAGTTGAGCGTAGCACATCCAAATCCTTGCTCCCTCTTCTTCATTCTGCTCGGAACTCCCCACAGCCCAATGCCCGATTTCTGCCTCAGTCTAGGGTTAGGCTTAGGGCTAGGGTTAGGGTTATGCCTAGGGTTAGGCTTCAGAAAACCACAAAGCCAGGAGCTCCAGGGATACTCACCATGCAAAAGGCAGGCCAAGTTGAGCGTAGCACATCCAAATCCTTGCTCCCTCTTCGTCATTCTGCTCGGAACTCACCACAGCCCAATGCCCGATTTCTGCCTCAGTCTAGGGTTAGGCTTAGGGCTAGGGTTAGGGTTATGCCTAGGGTTAGGCTTCACAAAACCACAAAGCCAGGAGCTCCAGGGATACCATGCAAAAGGCAGGCCAAGTTGAGCGTAGCACATCCAAATCCTTGCTCCCTCTTCGTCATTCTGCTCGGAACTCCCCACAGCCCAATGCCCGATTTCTGCCTTAGTCTAGGGTTAGGCTTAGGGCTAGGGTTAGGGTTATGCCTAGGGTTAGGCTTCTGCCTCAGGTTAGGGTTCACAAAACCACAAAGCCAGGAGCTCCAGGGATACTCACCATGCAAAAGGCAGGCCAAGTTGAGCGTAGCACATCCAAATCCTTGCTCCCTCTTCGTCATTCTGCTCGGAACTCACCACAGCCCAATGCCCGATTTCTGCCTTAGTCTAGGGTTAGGCTTAGGGCTAGGGTTAGGCTTAGGGCTAGGGTTAGGGTTCTGCCTCAGGTTAGGGTTCAGAAAACCACAAAGCCAGGAGCTCCAGGGATACCATGCAAAAGGCAGGCCAAGTTGAGCGTAGCACATCAAAATCCTTGCTCCCTCTTCGTCATTCTGCTCGGAACTCACCACAGCCCAATACCCGATTTCTGCCTCAGTCTAGGGTTAGGCTTAGGGCTAGGGTTAGGGTTATGCCTAGGGTTAGGCTTCAGAAAACCACAAAGCCAGGAGCTCCAGGGATACTCACCATGCAAAAGGCAGGCCAAGTTGAGCGTAGTACATCCAAATCCTTGCTCCCTCTTCGTCATTCTGCTCGGAACTCACCACAGCCCAATGCTCGATTTCTGCCTCAGTCTAGGGTTAGGCTTAGGGCTAGGGTTAGGGTTATGCCTAGGGTTAGGGTTCTGCCTAGGGTTAGGGTTCAGAAAACCACAAAGCCAGGAGCTCCAGGGATACTCCCCATGCAAAAGGCAGGCCAAGTTGAGCGTAGCACATCCAAATCCTTGCTCCCTCTTCGTCATTCTGCTCGGAACTCACCACAGCCCAATGCCCGATTTCTGCCTCAGTCTAGGGTTAGGCTTAGGGCTAGGGTTAGGGTTATGCCTAGGGTTAGGGTTCTGCCTAGGGTTAGGGTTCACAAAACCACAAAGCCAGGAGCTCCAGGGATACTCACCATGCAAAAGGCAGGCCAAGTTGAGCGTAGCACATCCAAATCCTTGCTCCCTCTTCGTCATTCTGCTCGGAACTCACCACAGCCCAATGCCCGATTTCTGCCTCAGTCTAGGGTTAGGCTTAGGGCTAGGGTTAGGGTTATGCCTAGGGTTAGGGTTCTGCCTAGGGTTAGGGTTCACAAAACCACAAAGCCAGGAGCTCCAGGGATACTCACCATGCAAAAGGCAGGCCAAGTTGAGCGTAGCACATCCAAATCCTTGCTCCCTCTTCTTCATTCTGCTCGGAACTCACCACAGCCCAATGCCTGATTTCTGCCTCAGTCTAGGGTTAGGCTTAGGGCTAGGGTTAGGGTTATGCCTAGGGTTAGGCTTCAGAAAACCACAAAGCCAGGAGCTCCAGGGATACTCACCATGCAAAAGGCAGGCCAAGTTGAGCGTAGCACATCCAAATCCTTGCTCCCTCTTCGTCATTCTGCTCGGAACTCACCACAGCCCAATGCCCGATTTCTGCCTCAGTCTAGGGTTAGGCTTAGGGCTAGGGTTAGGGTTATGCCTAGGGTTAGGCTTCACAAAACCACAAAGCCAGGAGCTCCAGGGATACCATGCAAAAGGCAGGCCAAGTTGAGCGTAGCACATCCAAATCCTTGCTCCCTCTTCGTCATTCTGCTCGGAACTCCCCACAGCCCAATGCCCGATTTCTGCCTTAGTCTAGGGTTAGGCTTAGGGCTAGGGTTAGGGTTATGCCTAGGGTTAGGCTTCTGCCTCAGGTTAGGGTTCACAAAACCACAAAGCCAGGAGCTCCAGGGATACTCACCATGCCAAAGGCAGGCCAAGTTGAGCGTAGCACATCCAAATCCTTGCTCCCTCTTCGTCATTCTGCTCGGAACTCACCACAGCCCAATGCCCGATTTCTGCCTCAGTCTAGGGTTAGGCTTAGGGCTAGGGTTAGGGTTATGCCTAGGGTTAGGCTTCACAAAACCACAAAGCCAGGAGCTCCAGGGATACTCACCATGCAAAAGGCAGGCCAAGTTGAGCGTAGCACATCCAAATCCTTGCTCCCTCTTCGTCATTCTGCTCGGAACTCACCACAGCCCAATGCCCCATTTCTGCCTCAGTCTAGGGTTAGGCTTAGGGCTAGGGTTAGGGTTATGCCTAGGGTTAGGCTTCTGCCTAGGTTTAGGGTTCACAAAACCACAAAGCCAGGAGCTCCAGGGATACTCACCATGCAAAAGGCAGGCCAAGTTGAGCGTAGCACATCCAAATCCTTGCTCCCTCTTTGTCATTCTGCTCGGAACTCACCACAGCCCAATGCCTGATTTCTGCCTCAGTCTAGGGTTTGGCTTAGGGCTAGGGTTAGGGTTATGCCTAGGGTTAGGCTTCACAAAACCACAAAGCCAGGAGCTCCAGGGATACTCACCATGCAAAAGGCAGGCCAAGTTGAGCGTAGCACATCCAAATCCTTGCTCCCTCTTCGTCATTCTGCTCGGAACTCACCACAGCCCAATGCCCGATTTCTGCCTTAGTCTAGGGTTAGGCTTAGGGCTAGGGTTAGGGTTATGCCTAGGGTTTGGCTTCTGCCTCAGGTTAGGGTTCACAAAACCACAAAGCCAGGAGCTCCAGGGATACTCACCATGCAAAAGGCAGGCCAAGTTGAGCGTAGCACATCCAAATCCTTGCTCCCTCTTCTTCATTCTGCTCGGAACTCCCCACAGCCCAATGCCTGATTTCTGCCTCAGTCTAGGGTTAGGCTTAGGGCTAGGGTTAGGGTTCTGCCTAGGGTTAGGGTTCACAAAACCACAAAGCCAGGAGCTCCAGGGATACTCACCATGCAAAAGGCAGGCCAAGTTGAGCGTAGCACATCCAAATCCTTGCTCCCTCTTCTTCATTCTGCTCGGAACTCCCCACAGTCCAATACCCGATTTCTGCCTCAGTCTAGGGTTAGGCTTAGGGCTAGGGTTAGGGTTATGCCTAGGGTTAGGCTTCAGAAAACCACAAAGCCAGGAGCTCCAGGGATACTCACCATGCAAAAGGCAGGCCAAGTTGAGCGTAGCACATCCAAATCCTTGCTCCCTCTTCGTCATTCTGCTCGGAACTCACCACAGCCCAATGCCCGATTTCTGCCTCAGTCTAGGGTTAGGCTTAGGGCTAGGGTTAGGGTTATGCCTAGGGTTAGGGTTCTGCCTTGGGTTAGGGTTCACAAAACCACAAAGCCAGGAGCTCCAGGGATACTCACCATGCAAAAGGCAGGCCAAGTTGAGCGTAGCACATCCAAATCCTTGCTCCCTCTTCTTCATTCTGCTCGGAACTCCCCACAGCCCTATGCCTGATTTCTGCCTCAGTCTAGGGTTAGGCTTAGGGCTAGGGTTAGGGTTATGCCTAGGGTTAGGCTTCACAAAACCACAAAGCCAGGAGCTCCAGGGATACTCACCATGCAAAAGGCAGGCCAAGTTGAGCGTAGCACATCCAAATCCTTGCTCCCTCTTCGTCATTCTGCTCGGAACTCACCACAGCCCAATGCCCCATTTCTGCCTCAGTCTAGGGTTAGGCTTAGGGCTAGGGTTAGGGTTATGCCTAGGGTTAGGCTTCACAAAACCACAAAGCCAGGAGCTCCAGGGATACCATGCAAAAGGCAGGCCAAGTTGAGCGTAGCACATCCAAATCCTTGCTCCCTCTTCGTCATTCTGCTCGGAACTCACCACAGCCCAATGCCCCATTTCTGCCTTAGTCTAGGGTTAGGCTTAGGGCTAGGGTTAGGGTTATGCCTAGGGTTAGGCTTCTGCCTCAGGTTAGGGTTCACAAAACCACAAAGCCAGGAGCTCCAGGGATACTCACCATGCAAAAGGCAGGCCGAGTTGAGCGTAGCACATCCAAATCCTTGCTCCCTCTTCTTCATTCTGCTCGGAACTCACCACAGCCCAATGCCCGATTTCTGCCTCAGTCTAGGGTTAGGCTTAGGGCTAGGGTTAGGGTTATGCCTAGGGTTAGGGTTCAGAAAACCACAAAGCCAGGAGCTCCAGGGATACTCACCATGCAAAAGGCAGGCCGAGTTGAGCGTAGTACATCCAAATCCTTGCTCCCTCTTCGTCATTCTGCTCGGAACTCACCACAGCCCAATGCCCGATTTCTGCCTCAGTCTAGGGTTAGGCTTAGGGCTAGGGTTAGGGTTATGCCTAGGGTTAGGCTTCAGAAAACCACAAAGCCAGGAGCTCCAGGGATACTCACCATGCAAAAGGCAGGCCGAGTTGAGCGTAGTACATCCAAATCCTTGCTCCCTCTTCGTCATTCTGCTCGGAACTCACCACAGCCCAATGCCCGATTTCTGCCTCAGTCTAGGGTTAGGCTTAGGGCTAGGGTTAGGGTTATGCCTAGGGTTAGGGTTCTGCCTAGGGTTAGGGTTCACAAAACCACAAAGCCAGGAGCTCCAGGGATACTCACCATGCAAAAGGCAGGCCAAGTTGAGCGTAGCACATCCAAATCCTTGCTCCCTCTTCGTCATTCTGCTCGGAACTCACCACAGCCCAATGCCCGATTTCTGCCTCAGTCTAGGGTTAGGCTTAGGGCTAGGGTTAGGGTTATGCCTAGGGTTAGGGTTCTGCCTAGGGTTAGGGTTCACAAAACCACAAAGCCAGGAGCTCCAGGGATACTCACCATGCAAAAGGCAGGCCAAGTTGAGCGTAGCACATCCAAATCCTTGCTCCCTCTTCGTCATTCTGCTCGGAACTCACCACAGCCCAATGCCCCATTTCTGCCTCAGTCTAGGGTTAGGCTTAGGGCTAGGGTTAGGGTTATGCCTAGGGTTAGGGTTCTGCCTAGGGTTAGGGTTCACAAAACCACAAAGCCAGGAGCTCCAGGGATACTCACCATGCAAAAGGCAGGCCAAGTTGAGCGTAGCACATCCAAATCCTTGCTCCCTCTTCTTCATTCTGCTCGGAACTCCCCACAGCCCAATGCCCGATTTCTGCCTCAGTCTAGGGTTAGGCTTAGGGCTAGGGTTAGGGTTATGCCTAGGGTTAGGCTTCAGAAAACCACAAAGCCAGGAGCTCCAGGGATACTCACCATGCAAAAGGCAGGCCAAGTTGAGCGTAGCACATCCAAATCCTTGCTCCCTCTTCGTCATTCTGCTCGGAACTCACCACAGCCCAATGCCCGATTTCTGCCTCAGTCTAGGGTTAGGCTTAGGGCTAGGGTTAGGGTTATGCCTAGGGTTAGGCTTCACAAAACCACAAAGCCAGGAGCTCCAGGGATACCATGCAAAAGGCAGGCCAAGTTGAGCGTAGCACATCCAAATCCTTGCTCCCTCTTCGTCATTCTGCTCGGAACTCCCCACAGCCCAATGCCCGATTTCTGCCTTAGTCTAGGGTTAGGCTTAGGGCTAGGGTTAGGGTTATGCCTAGGGTTAGGCTTCTGCCTCAGGTTAGGGTTCACAAAACCACAAAGCCAGGAGCTCCAGGGATACTCACCATGCAAAAGGCAGGCCAAGTTGAGCGTAGCACATCCAAATCCTTGCTCCCTCTTCGTCATTCTGCTCGGAACTCACCACAGCCCAATGCCCGATTTCTGCCTTAGTCTAGGGTTAGGCTTAGGGCTAGGGTTAGGCTTAGGGCTAGGGTTAGGGTTCTGCCTCAGGTTAGGGTTCAGAAAACCACAAAGCCAGGAGCTCCAGGGATACCATGCAAAAGGCAGGCCAAGTTGAGCGTAGCACATCAAAATCCTTGCTCCCTCTTCGTCATTCTGCTCGGAACTCACCACAGCCCAATACCCGATTTCTGCCTCAGTCTAGGGTTAGGCTTAGGGCTAGGGTTAGGGTTATGCCTAGGGTTAGGCTTCAGAAAACCACAAAGCCAGGAGCTCCAGGGATACTCACCATGCAAAAGGCAGGCCAAGTTGAGCGTAGTACATCCAAATCCTTGCTCCCTCTTCGTCATTCTGCTCGGAACTCACCACAGCCCAATGCTCGATTTCTGCCTCAGTCTAGGGTTAGGCTTAGGGCTAGGGTTAGGGTTATGCCTAGGGTTAGGGTTCTGCCTAGGGTTAGGGTTCAGAAAACCACAAAGCCAGGAGCTCCAGGGATACTCCCCATGCAAAAGGCAGGCCAAGTTGAGCGTAGCACATCCAAATCCTTGCTCCCTCTTCGTCATTCTGCTCGGAACTCACCACAGCCCAATGCCCGATTTCTGCCTCAGTCTAGGGTTAGGCTTAGGGCTAGGGTTAGGGTTATGCCTAGGGTTAGGGTTCTGCCTAGGGTTAGGGTTCACAAAACCACAAAGCCAGGAGCTCCAGGGATACTCACCATGCAAAAGGCAGGCCAAGTTGAGCGTAGCACATCCAAATCCTTGCTCCCTCTTCGTCATTCTGCTCGGAACTCACCACAGCCCAATGCCCGATTTCTGCCTCAGTCTAGGGTTAGGCTTAGGGCTAGGGTTAGGGTTATGCCTAGGGTTAGGGTTCTGCCTAGGGTTAGGGTTCACAAAACCACAAAGCCAGGAGCTCCAGGGATACTCACCATGCAAAAGGCAGGCCAAGTTGAGCGTAGCACATCCAAATCCTTGCTCCCTCTTCTTCATTCTGCTCGGAACTCACCACAGCCCAATGCCTGATTTCTGCCTCAGTCTAGGGTTAGGCTTAGGGCTAGGGTTAGGGTTATGCCTAGGGTTAGGCTTCAGAAAACCACAAAGCCAGGAGCTCCAGGGATACTCACCATGCAAAAGGCAGGCCAAGTTGAGCGTAGCACATCCAAATCCTTGCTCCCTCTTCGTCATTCTGCTCGGAACTCACCACAGCCCAATGCCCGATTTCTGCCTCAGTCTAGGGTTAGGCTTAGGGCTAGGGTTAGGGTTATGCCTAGGGTTAGGCTTCACAAAACCACAAAGCCAGGAGCTCCAGGGATACCATGCAAAAGGCAGGCCAAGTTGAGCGTAGCACATCCAAATCCTTGCTCCCTCTTCGTCATTCTGCTCGGAACTCCCCACAGCCCAATGCCCGATTTCTGCCTTAGTCTAGGGTTAGGCTTAGGGCTAGGGTTAGGGTTATGCCTAGGGTTAGGCTTCTGCCTCAGGTTAGGGTTCACAAAACCACAAAGCCAGGAGCTCCAGGGATACTCACCATGCCAAAGGCAGGCCAAGTTGAGCGTAGCACATCCAAATCCTTGCTCCCTCTTCGTCATTCTGCTCGGAACTCACCACAGCCCAATGCCCGATTTCTGCCTCAGTCTAGGGTTAGGCTTAGGGCTAGGGTTAGGGTTATGCCTAGGGTTAGGCTTCACAAAACCACAAAGCCAGGAGCTCCAGGGATACTCACCATGCAAAAGGCAGGCCAAGTTGAGCGTAGCACATCCAAATCCTTGCTCCCTCTTCGTCATTCTGCTCGGAACTCACCACAGCCCAATGCCCCATTTCTGCCTCAGTCTAGGGTTAGGCTTAGGGCTAGGGTTAGGGTTATGCCTAGGGTTAGGCTTCTGCCTAGGTTTAGGGTTCACAAAACCACAAAGCCAGGAGCTCCAGGGATACCATGCAAAAGGCAGGCCAAGTTGAGCGTAGCACATCCAAATCCTTGCTCCCTCTTCGTCATTCTGCTCGGAACTCACCACAGCCCAATGCCCGATTTCTGCCTCAGTCTAGGGTTAGGCTTAGGGCTAGGGTTAGGGTTATGCCTAGGGTGAGGCTTCACAAAACCACAAAGCCAGGAGCTCCAGGGATACTCGCCATGCAAAAGGCAGGCCAAGTTGAGCGTAGCACATCCAAATCCTTGCTCCCTCTTCGTCATTCTGCTCGGAACTCACCACAGCCCAATGCCCGATTTCTGCCTCAGTCTAGGGTTAGGCTTAGGGCTAGGGTTAGGGTTATGCCTAGGGTTAGGGTTCTGCCTAGGGTTAGGGTTCACAAAACCACAAAGCCAGGAGCTCCAGGGATACTCACCATGCAAAAGGCAGGCCAAGTTGAGCGTAGCACATCCAAATCCTTGCTCCCTCTTCTTCATTCTGCTCGGAACTCCCCACAGTCCAATACCCGATTTCTGCCTCAGTCTAGGGTTAGGCTTAGGGCTAGGGTTAGGGTTCTGCCTAGGGTTAGGGTTCAGAAAACCACAAAGCCAGGAGCTCCAGGGATACTCACCATGCAAAAGGCAGGCCAAGTTGAGCGTAGCACATCCAAATCCTTGCTCCCTCTTCGTCATTCTGCTCGGAACTCACCACAGCCCAATGCCCGATTTCTGCCTCAGTCTAGGGTTAGGCTTAGGGCTAGGGTTAGGGTTATGCCTAGGGTTAGGGTTCTGCCTTGGGTTAGGGTTCACAAAACCACAAAGCCAGGAGCTCCAGGGATACTCACCATGCAAAAGGCAGGCCAAGTTGAGCGTAGCACATCCAAATCCTTGCTCCCTCTTCTTCATTCTGCTCGGAACTCCCCACAGTCCAATGCCTGATTTCTGCCTCAGTCTAGGGTTAGGCTTAGGGCTAGGGTTAGGGTTATGCCTAGGGTGAGGCTTCAGAAAACCACAAAGCCAGGAGCTCCAGGGATACTCACCATGCAAAAGGCAGGCCAAGTTGAGCGTAGCACATCCAAATCCTTGCTCCCTCTTCGTCATTCTGCTCGGAACTCACCACAGCCCAATACCCGATTTCTGCCTCAGTCTAGGGTTAGGCTTAGGGCTAGGGTTAGGGTTATGCCTAGGGTTAGGCTTCACAAAACCACAAAGCCAGGAGCTCCAGGGATACTCACCATGCAAAAGGCAGGCCAAGTTGAGCGTAGCACATCCAAATCCTTGCTCCCTCTTTGTCATTCTGCTCGGAACTCACCACAGCCCAATGCCTGATTTCTGCCTCAGTCTAGGGTTTGGCTTAGGGCTAGGGTTAGGGTTATGCCTAGGGTTAGGCTTCACAAAACCACAAAGCCAGGAGCTCCAGGGATACTCACCATGCAAAAGGCAGGCCAAGTTGAGCGTAGCACATCCAAATCCTTGCTCCCTCTTCGTCATTCTGCTCGGAACTCACCACAGCCCAATGCCCGATTTCTGCCTTAGTCTAGGGTTAGGCTTAGGGCTAGGGTTAGGGTTATGCCTAGGGTTTGGCTTCTGCCTCAGGTTAGGGTTCACAAAACCACAAAGCCAGGAGCTCCAGGGATACTCACCATGCAAAAGGCAGGCCAAGTTGAGCGTAGCACATCCAAATCCTTGCTCCCTCTTCTTCATTCTGCTCGGAACTCCCCACAGCCCAATGCCTGATTTCTGCCTCAGTCTAGGGTTAGGCTTAGGGCTAGGGTTAGGGTTCTGCCTAGGGTTAGGGTTCACAAAACCACAAAGCCAGGAGCTCCAGGGATACTCACCATGCAAAAGGCAGGCCAAGTTGAGCGTAGCACATCCAAATCCTTGCTCCCTCTTCTTCATTCTGCTCGGAACTCCCCACAGTCCAATACCCGATTTCTGCCTCAGTCTAGGGTTAGGCTTAGGGCTAGGGTTAGGGTTATGCCTAGGGTTAGGCTTCAGAAAACCACAAAGCCAGGAGCTCCAGGGATACTCACCATGCAAAAGGCAGGCCAAGTTGAGCGTAGCACATCCAAATCCTTGCTCCCTCTTCGTCATTCTGCTCGGAACTCACCACAGCCCAATGCCCGATTTCTGCCTCAGTCTAGGGTTAGGCTTAGGGCTAGGGTTAGGGTTATGCCTAGGGTTAGGGTTCTGCCTTGGGTTAGGGTTCACAAAACCACAAAGCCAGGAGCTCCAGGGATACTCACCATGCAAAAGGCAGGCCAAGTTGAGCGTAGCACATCCAAATCCTTGCTCCCTCTTCTTCATTCTGCTCGGAACTCCCCACAGTCCAATGCCTGATTTCTGCCTCAGTCTAGGGTTAGGCTTAGGGCTAGGGTTAGGGTTATGCCTAGGGTTAGGCTTCAGAAAACCACAAAGCCAGGAGCTCCAGGGATACTCACCATGCAAAAGGCAGGCCAAGTTGAGCGTAGCACATCCAAATCCTTGCTCCCTCTTCGTCATTCTGCTCGGAACTCACCACAGCCCAATACCCGATTTCTGCCTCAGTCTAGGGTTAGGCTTAGGGCTAGGGTTAGGGTTATGCCTAGGGTTAGGCTTCACAAAACCACAAAGCCAGGAGCTCCAGGGATACTCACCATGCAAAAGGCAGGCCAAGTTGAGCGTAGCACATCCAAATCCTTGCTCCCTCTTTGTCATTCTGCTCGGAACTCACCACAGCCCCATGCCTGATTTCTGCCTCAGTCTAGGGTTTGGCTTAGGGCTAGGGTTAGGGTTATGCCTAGGGTTAGGCTTCACAAAACCACAAAGCCAGGAGCTCCAGGGATACTCACCATGCAAAAGGCAGGCCAAGTTGAGCGTAGCACATCCAAATCCCCTCTCCCTCTTCGTCATTCTGCTCGGAACTCACCACAGCCCAATGCCCGATTACTGTCTCAGTCTAGGGTTAGGCTTAGGGCTAGGGTTAGGGTTATGCCTAGGGTTAGGCTTCTGCCTAGGGTTAGGGTTCACAAAACCACAAAGCCAGGAGCTCCAGGGATACCATGAAAAAGGCAGGCCAAGTTGAGCGTAGCACATCCAAATCCTTGCTCCCTCTTCGTCATTCTGCTCGGAACTCAGCACAGCCCAATGTCCGATTACTGGCTCAGTCTAGGGTTAGGCTTAGGGCTAGGGTTAGGGTTATGCCTAGGGTTAGGCTTCACAAAACCACAAAGCCAGGAGCTCCAGGGATACTCACCATGCAAAAGGCAGGCCGAGTTGAGCGTAGCACATCCAAATCCTTGCTCCCTCTTCGTCATTCTGCTCGGAACTCACCACAGCCCAATGCCCGATTTCTGCCTCAGTCTAGGGTTAGGCTTAGGGCTAGGGTTAGGGTTATGCCTAGGGTGAGGCTTCAGAAAACCACAAAGCCAGGAGCTCCAGGGATACTCACCATGCAAAAGGCAGGCCGAGTTGAGCGTAGCACATCCAAATCCCTTAAGAAGAAGTAGGGAAGGTGAATTTCTCGGCTTGCTGAAATGTATCAAAAAGTTTGGAATCTGGGTCTGTGTGGAGGCCGGGATTTTCTCAGCCATATGCAGAGCCCAGCACTAGGAATAAAGGAATTCCAGGCTTTACAACGCCAAAAATGCAGTACCAGAGAGTTCTGTTATCCCGAGGTCTTGGGGGATACTTGGCAAAAATTTCCGGGGGCCCAGGCTGGACCGAGCTTTTAACACTCCCTGGATTCACGGGATCGGGGATTCCAGCGTGCCCTGCACGGGTTTTTTCAGGGAAGTCCCAAATCCTTCGTGTGAGCACGAAGCAGAATCCCCTGGGAGCTGTGAAGGCAACAGGATATTTCTTGGGAATTTTGAAGGGTTGGGTGAGTCCTCAGTGTTAGGTTGGAATGAACGCAAATTGTCCGGGAGTTGCTGGTTTGGGGATGGCCGGGTCTGGGTTTGGATTTGTGGGCACCGAGTGTTCCTTGTGTCAGCTTTAGGTCTTCTGGATTGGTAGGAATTGTCAGAGAAAAGAGAAGGCAATTGAAATGCGGAGCTCCATTCCCGGAGAAATGGTCAGGATGGGAGCGGGAAGGCTGTGGAGCTGCTGGGAGCTCGTGGAGAACGAAAGGATCTGAGGCCTGGAGGCAAAAGCTGTGGAACAAAGCCTGAAAAGGGTGTGGGGTGGGGCGGGAGGGGGAGGAGGGCACCGTGGTGGGGGGAAAGAGGGAAAGGATCCCTGCTCCGGGAATCCAGCAGGGACCAGGAGAGGATCATTTTCCATCCACTGCTCTCAGTGGAATCCTAATAAGGACGGTGGAAGGGAAGTGATTCGTTTGTTCTTAGGTTTGGAATGAAAGGTGCTCTTGCAGAGGGGACTATTGACCTGTTAAAATTCTGTTGGATACAGGAAAAGAGGGAGGAAGCAAGCAGCTGGGGAATGAAGGGGTGGATTTTTTGGTGGATACAGGGAAAGACACGGGAAGGGGCTCTCAAGTAGAATACACCTCACGGGCAGCACCAGGAGAAGCCTCAAGTGCCCTTTTTTTCCAAGCTCTGACATTCCAGAGGAGTAAGCAGTGGTCAGCCCATCACTTTCTGTATTCCTTGGATGCCCAGTGCTTTGTTGGGAAGAGATAATATTTGGAAATGAACAAATCCGGGGATGTAATTTCCTGATAGTAAAGCCCCAGAGAGCCTGGTTTTGATATCCTTCCAGCACCCAAACGCAGCAGAGGGAATCCTGGCGGAGCTGGAAAACGCTGTCGCTCCGTCGGTGGAATTCCTGGGAACTGGAAAGCAGCAGAAGCAGCAAGAACAGAGTTGGAAGCAGGCTCCAGCCGGGTAAGGCAGACACCAAATCCTTTGGAACTGGGCAGGGGTGGGAAGAATGAATTCTTACATTTGTAGCCCAGGGATTCCTGAGCAGGATCCCGGCAGGGAAGACTGCAGGGATCAGGCTGGGGCCTGATCGCAGCTGGGGGCAGCGAGCCTTGGAATTGGCTGAAGGGAAGAAAGAGGGATCCTTTGAGCACAAGGATCAGGTGTCAAATGCGGAGATGGCATCAGACAATTCCTCGGGAGGGTTTAGTACCTGGGCCAAATCGATCTGCTGCCTTGTGAAGGAGCTCAGAGAGCTGGGAAGAGCCCAAGCAACGCAGGGAATGCACTGGCAGATAAAACTGCCGGGGAACGGTGGGGAAAAGCATTGAACAGGGGGCCTCGTTTTGTACAGGGACGGTACAAAAAATTGTCCGAAAGAATAGGAACGGAATGGGATTTTACGTATTCCTCGGAGGCCACAATCCGGTGGGAAGGCTGAGAGAAAGAAACAAAGCCTAAAAAGGCAGATGAGCCAGATCTGCCCAAAGCCTCCAGTGGCCACATTCCCTGGCATTGCTGAGGACTTCAGCCAAGCTCCAAGCAAAAGGTGAGCCCCTGATTTTGGTGCCAAGGGAAACTCCAAGTTAAGAATAATCCAAATATGAAGCACTTCTCACAAAACTCAGCTTTGCAAACCTTTCTTTGGGCTAAAAAAGAAAAGATGGGAATGCCCTTGGCAGAAAAGCAGCTGTGAGGCACAGCAGGCTTCAAATGCCTGTCAGCAGGAGCTCCAGGCTGCTGGCTCCGGGCATCCTGGGCTTTCCAGGCAGGTTTTGTAGCGGATTGCAAGGCAGTTTTCCTGCCTCTGGGGGGTGGCACCTGCATCCCACTGGAAAGGGAAAATGTGGAGAGAGGGGCAAGCGGGAAGACGGTTGCTGATGTGTGTCCTTGGATTGCAGTTCCTCCCGGTGGGTCTGTGCTGCTGGAAGTTTGAAGGAGATCAGTCCTGGAGTACGTGTGGGTTCACCTGTGGGGTTTGGGAGCAACGCTGGCCATGAAATTCCAGGGATGTTCCCCTTGCTGGAGTGAGAAGCAGTGGAAGCACTTTGCTGTCTGCTTCTTCATTGCCTTCGCCTCGGTCCCCTGGGGCTCCAGGTAATCCCCTCTCACCTTTGCTTTTCCAAGGGTCTCTAAATGAGGGCTTGAGATTTGGTGTAGCTCCCTTTACAGGGAAGATCTGTTCCAGGAAAGGTCTCCTGGTCTGGACCGATGGCGTTGCAGGAAGAGCAGGAAACCCCACAGCTCCTGTGGCTCCCTCATCCGATTTGCCTGCAGGCAGCAAGGATCATTCCCAAGTGTCATGCCCTGGCTCCGTGACTCGGTGAGGTTGTGTTCCCCCAAAGGCCAGGGGCCGCTTTGTTTTGCAGCTCACGAAAGTCCAGCTCGGTGGTGCTGGGTTTGGGTTTTGTGTGCAATGAAGGCACTAAAAAATTCCCCTCCTTCACTGGCACAGTCCTGGAGTGGGAGCAGATTCCCCTTATCCCGTAGTTATCCTGCTCCTGCCGTGGATCCCTGCGGTGCCGTGGCAGGTGAGGAGACTGAAAGCTTTCATTAGGAATTGGGGATTATGAGCACTGACATTTACTGTGCTAGAAAGTCCAAGGGACAAATTTGTGCCAATTAATGTCACGCCTTTAACTACGAGGATCAATTCGTGTTATGCTTGTACCAGAGTCTGGTGACAGAGGGGGTTTCCAAAGGAAGTCTTGGTCCATGGAGGCTTGTGCCCAAAGAAAATGCCAAGAGAACTGAGGTATGAAAAACAAAGGTCCTTTATTTATCTAAGAGCAGCAACAAAAACGAACTACAGAACATATTTACATTGTAAGAACCTTTGTAACAACAATGATCTATAGAACGTATTTACAAGAACATAGCTATCGATACTATATTAAATGTATTTACAGAAGACAAAAAGAAATGCTAAAACGTATATACAGAAGGGTGCCATCTCTGGCCTGGATCTCCATCAGTCCTGGAAGAAAAGCAAGTGACATAGTCATTGCAGTCAGGCACAGAGGGCTGTTCCATGTGCCCCCAGCCTGGGACACACTGGCAGAGCGGGACTCTGCTGCCAGCGCTGAGCCTGGCTGGGGCTGGGGGTCAGGCCCCAGGCACTGGCATGGGGCTTGTGTGAGCCAAAGCAAGGGCAGGACAGGCTGGGGATGGTGCTTGTGCTGCCAGAATCCAGCCCACGGGGCACCGTGTCCCTCAGCGGGGCACCCAGCCCAGCCCCAGCCTGGCAGCAGGGCACCCACTCTGCCTGTGGGGAGCACATACCTGTCCTACTGCTGGAGTCCGTCTTCATCCCAGGACCATGTCCTCCTCCTCGTCTTTTCCATCCACATCCATGTCCTCACTGTATTCTTCCATTTCCACCTCCATCTCTTCCTCCATCTCTTCCTTCACATCCACCTCCATCTCTTCCTCCATCTCCTCCTTCGCATCCACCTCCATCTCTTCCTCCATCTCTTCCTTCACGTCCACCTCCATCTCTTCCTCTCCAGTCTCTCCTCCCTCCACTTCCATCTCCTCCTCTGTATCAATCTTTATATCCACCTCCATCTCTTTCTCTTCGTCTCTGGAAACCTGCAGATGTAGCAAAACCTCGGAGTGGGATCCCTGTCCCACAGCATCCCCACAGAGGCACTTAGGTGGTGTCCATTTCCATGGAATGGCACCTTACCTTCCTCAGGACAAATGTGAGCATCTGGCAGGGATGAACGGCAAAATCCAGGCACGAGAGACCTTTGGGAACACTTGGGAGTATCGGAGCAGGGGCCAAGCAGGGTGACGGGTGTGTAGGCACAAGGGCGAATGGTTGTGTTGTCCTCTTTGCTGGATGCTGGGAGCTCCAGTGTGAATGCAGACCGTGACGTCACAATTCACAGGAGTCCAGGGTCACCGTGGAGTGGACAACGGGCATCATAGAATGATGGAATCCCTGAGTGGTCTGGCTTGGAAGGGACGCTAAAGATCATCTTGTTCCAACTGGAGCAATCTTCTACCAGAGCACGTTGCTCAGAGTCCTGTTCCCACCTGGCCTTGGGTGTTTGCAGGGATGGGGCATCCACATCCTCTGTGCACAGCCTGGGCCAGTGCCTCAGCACTCTCAGTGTGAAAAAGCAGCTTCCTTAGAGCCAACCTAAATCAACCTCCTGCAGTTAAAAGCCATCCCCACTTCTCCTCTTGCCACTGGCCCTATTGAACACTGTCCCCATCTTTCCTATGGGACCCTTCGAGTCCTGCATGGCCACAGCAAAGCCTCTCCAGGGCCTTCTGTTCTCCAGGCTGAACATTCTCAACCCCACATGGACAGCAGTGACTTAGATCAGCAGAAATCAAAGCTGCAAGGTAGCAAATAGCACCAGGAACTGAGAGACGGAAGCTTTAGACCCAGGCTTGTCTCAAAATAGACAAAATTAGTAAGAGTGGAGGGGCAGATGGTGGGACACTGGCTCTGTTCTAACTGATGAATATTTTCTTTTTTTCTTCTTCTTTTCTCTCATGCTGACCCAGGTTTTGCTGTTTGAAAGGAAGCTTGGCACAGCATCCATTGTCTTCTCCATTTGTGAAACACCGAGAAGAATCTGAGCAGGCTGATGGCGCAGAGCAAAACCTGCAAATATCTTGATAATCCTGAGCCTGGGGGATGCAGCTAAACCCAGTCCAAAGTAATTTCTGGAAAGTCAAACCTGGTTTACATTTTCTTGACTTTGGCTGTGCCAGCTTCACCAGACATTTATAAAAAAGCAAACAAAAAACTCCAACCAAAAAAGACAAAAACCCAAACAAACAAACCCACACAAACCAATCAAACAAACAGATTAAAAAACCCAAATAAAACCAAAAGGAATGAGGAGTTCATCTTAGTTGTGAGGATATCACAGCAGGCGAATGGCTGCTTCCCACAGGATCACCATAAAAAGCCACATGGAACAGCTCCTCCAGAATATACACAACAGGGGCAATAGAAAAAGTGCTACATGGTGGCTTTGAGGGTAGCTCCACATGAAGGTGAAGGATGAGCACTCGGTGGTACAGATCCAGCATTCCCCACACTCCAGGCCGCTCTTTGCTCCTGATGAAAGAGCCTTGCAGGACTGTGGCCCTTCTCAATGCAATGTAAATCATTGCCATAGCTCTCAGCTGAGCCACTGGCATTTCCAGAGCGAGATTCAGGCACAATCCTACTGCCTCGGAGCATCTGTGGAAGATCCTGAACTTCTTCACCCCCAGAAACACAAAGCAGCTCAGGCTTTCCCTGAATTGGGTCTTCAGAGGAGGTTTCCAGTATCTCTGAGATTTGTTCACCCCTCAGCACGTGTGACTTTATGTACAGTGATGCATTTGGGTTCCTTCCTCACCCCTGTGTGCCAGTGAGAAACCACCCACGTGGATGAAGGATAATGTGTACAGGAAAATTTATTCCTGGATTGTCATTTTGCTTCACTGTCACTTAGTTTAACATGGTCCTTATCTAAGAAGGACTTAGAAGAATTGTGTAGGAATTTTGGCTCTGAGAGGAGCAGAAAGCACATTTTCTAAAGCAAATTCCCAGCTGATGCAGCTTCCCTGGCAAAAGAGTGATTCCCATTCATCTTCCTGGGAAGAATGTGAAGACCCATTCAGAGATCACAGGTTCAGCTGGCCTTTGGCTTTGTGTACCTCATTTCACATGTCCAGTTTCATTAAAAGCTCAAGTTTGCCTTGCAACACGGAAGTGCTGTAGCTATTCCCAGGAGAAAACCAAGAAATGACTGTCCCATGGTGTGGTCACTAGGTTGGTACCTGGGGTAGAAATCCCACCACAGTTGTGGCTCTGTGAGCAAAGAGAGCCAGTGCTTTTTGGGGCTGTAACAGCTGAGAGTGTGGCAGAGCAGTTTTTATATTCTTTTTAGAGTCCTGAAAACATTGTTCCCAAAACAATCTTTCTCTCCTGTCTTCTGTCATAAATTGTGGAACAGAGAAAATGGAAAGGAGCAGAGGGTTGTTTAAATTGGCTTTTTTGTTTTGTTTTGTTTTTTAGTCTTAAAATAGCATCAGCGTGATGCATGGTACTTTAGAAATTGGATTAGTGCCACCTATTTCGTCCCACCAGAGAGGTGGGATTTAAGACTTCCAACAATAGAAACACCAGATGTGCAAGAGCTCAGTTTTCCACCCCTCACACCCCGGTATCTTGCTGTGCTATTTTAAGCAGCCTCAGCCAGGTATATTAAAATACTGCTCCAAACAACAACAGAATGAAAATGTTCCACCAAATGGGGAAAAATAAGAAAAGTGGGTGGCAGCTGATGTTCATTTTGCAAAGTCAGATGCAAACAATGTTTGCTGGATTCCTGTCCTAGAAAAATGTAGACATTTAATAGAAATCTACCTCTGAGGCTGGTAAGTTTGGTATGATTTTAGATCTGGGAGGAACAAAACAGGTTCTAGAGAAGCTGTGATTGTCGCAGCCTTGGAAGTGTCCAAGGCCAGGTTGGATGGGGTTTGGAGCAAAGTGGTCTAGTGGAATATGTCCTGAGTGTGGTGAGAGTTGGAACAAGATGAGCTTTAAGGTCCCTTCCAACCCAACACATCCTGTGAGTCCATGAAAAGAAACTTTTGGTTTTCCTAAGGTGTTGCCTTGGCAAGGGGAGGTCACAAATACCTCAGGTAGTTTGAAATGCCCTGAGCAGAGCCCAGCTGTGCTTTATCACAGGTGCTGAGGGATTTTCACTTGTATTTTATGGGGGATTTTCACAGGGCAGTGCAAGAGCAGCTGAATGTGTTTGACAGGCAAAGAGGGCCAGTGTGGCAGCAGCTTCATTCAACAGAGCTTTTCCTTCTGTGATCCTGTATCACCCGAGGTACTCTGGGGCTCTTGAAGCCGGCAGCTGGGCAAGTTAATCATGATAAGAAGTGATAAATTAGCCTGCTCCACTCTCCTTAGCATGGGGGGGTGATGAGCATTAGGTAGTTTGGGGAGCATTGCCAAGATGGGAGCTTGTTTTTTGCCAAGGAGAAGGGAGAAAATATTGCTTAGAGTAAATAAAGCAGCTCTGCTTCCCCGGCAAGAGGAAAAGAAGCGATTAAAGATGTGAGTGCTGCATGGAATCATTTGCATGAGGATATATCTTGTCTGCTATGCAGGATAGTTCCCAATAAACCCTGCTTTGCCTGACCTTTATTTTCGGATTTGTACCGCATAGTACAAGAGACAAGATTAAAAATCCCAAAGTGCTTTGTGGGCAGGGAATGAAAAGTGGGGAGGCACTTTTTTGTTTTCTTCAGCCTGCCTCTTCTTTTGTTCCTTTCAGAGATCTCACTTCATTTCTGCTGTTTTTTGGAGCACATGTGCTTAGCTCTTCCCAGATCCCCTGGCCTTGTTTTAGCTCTGGCTGTCATGGACACTCTAAATTGTAAGGTTTTTCCCTCCATCTACCTCTGCTTCTTCAAGTGGTTTACCTTCCTTTACCTGTTGGAGTGATGGATTTTTCTCACCTTTTATTACTTAGTGCTTTTTCTGTATTTCCTTCATTCTCTAAAACCAACTTTTCACTTGCCCTGTGGCTGTTAGATGCCAGATATGGGAGCATTAATTCTTTCTCTGCTGCTTGTCTGAGCTTTCACAAGGAGCTGAGAGCTCTCTGGGGTTAAACTTGACTTGCTTCATCACCTTCCTTGCTGCTGCCTATGTCCTTGGACACTTAAGGGAAATGCCTCATACTAATTTATGTATAGATTAATTTTCGAATACAGCCTCTCTATCTACCCTAACATATACAGCAATATAAGAAGCTGGGAATAGAGATCAGCAAGTTTTGAGAATAAGGAGCCGGCGTTTTTCTGTAGGAAGGAAAGCAGCAAGCGCCTGGCCCCAGGAGCCGAGACGCTCGGGCTGCAGGAGCTGCAGAGCGCCCGGAGCCGGCTTTTCCCTGTGCTCTGTGCCTGCCCCCGGGCTGAGCTGGGCGGCGCTGCTGCCGCCTGGTGGCGAGAGCGCGGCACTGCCGCCCCCGACACGGCGCCCCGGCGCTGCTGCCGCCCGGTGGCGGCTGAGCCGAGAGGGCGGCGGCCTCGGTGGCTGCCGAGCGTGGCAAGGAGCGGGAGCGAGCGGGGCCGGGTCTGTCAGCGGAGGGGAGGGGCGAAGGGCGGTTCGGAGCGCCAAGGGACACGGCCGTGCACGAGCGGGGCCACAGCTATGGAAAGGGCCGGGCGCCGTGCGGGGCGGTGACCGCGGGGAATGACAGCGCGGGGGGCGGCCCGGCGGGGCCGGTTTTGCCGGGCAGCAGAGGCGCGGTCGCAGCGCGACCCGGGCGGGAGGCACCGGGCGGGCACGGTCGGAATCGAGCCGCCCGCGTGTCGCTCTCAAGGAGGCGGCTCGGAAAGGAAGGCGCACTTCCGCGCTCTCGGGACGGCGTTAAGTGACGTTTTTATTAGAATATTATAGTATTTATTTTATTTTATTATTTTATTATCTGCCAGGACCTTGCAGAGGGTGGTTTACACTTCCGCCACACTCAAGATGGCGGACGCAGTAGGCCCCCTGCGAGAGGTGTCCCTGCCGATGCCTGCCGCCGGTCGCGGAGCCGTCGGCCGCCTCCGGCGCGGCTGACCCCGCCAGCCGTGTCCTCGCACCGGGAAGCACGGCGGAAAATCGCGCGGAAAGCGCGGGGCCGGCGTCGGAGTCCGGGCCGGATTCAGGCAGCCGACTAGACAGAAGCCCTTGTGAGGGGCGGCGGGGGCCCTAAGTGTACCACACTAAAGATGGCGGCTCGACCGGAAGTGGCTTCTGCCAGCACCCAAGATGGCGGCGAAGGGCGGAAGTGTCGTCACTGCCACACTAAAGATGGCGGTCGTGTGCACTGTTTTCTGACCTTCTCAATATGGCGGCAGGGAAGGCCCCCCCCCCCCCAAGCTGCGTCTATTCGGCTGCCTGAACGCGACGCCGACGCCGACGCCGACGTCAGCCCAGCGCTTGCGCGCAATTTTCTGAGGCGTTTCCCGCTACGCGGACACCGACTGTGGGGTCAGCGGCGCCTCGGGCAGGCGGGAGCATTCAGGCAGTCGAATAGACGGAGCGGGGGGGGGGGAGGGGGGGGTCCTTCCGGCCGCCATCTTGAGAAGGTCGAATAGCCACATCGGTGCCGTATCGGTGACTTCCGCCCTTCTTCGCCAGGAGCGCCAATGGCGGGGAGCCCGGGGAGCAGCGCTGCCGGGCCGGGGGCACCGGGGCGGGTGCTCCGGGCTCGGAGGTGAGCGGGGAACGGGGACAGCCCCGAGCGGACGGTGGGGGCCGCGGGGGATCGGTATTCCGGCCCAGGGATGAGTGTTCCGGCACAGGGGTGGCTGTCCCGGCACAGGGATGCGTTCCTGGACTGTCTAATAATATTATTTAACGATCGTGCAAGGAGATCTGTATAAAAAAATCCTCCGTGGTCATCCTTCTCCCACAGCCCCGCTGTGTTTTCAGGATCTTGGGGGAAGAGTTTGGGTCTGAACAAGGCTCTCGGGCACAGGGTGGGATTCTTGGGGTGCAGGGCCAGGATTTGGACTCGATGCTCCCTGTGGGTCCCTTGCAGCCCAGGAAATGCTGCGATCCTGTGCCTCTGAGGGTGAAATAAAGGGCAGCGGTGGGGTTTGTGCCCGCTGTATTCACGGCCCCGCCGGCTCAGGGCGGGTTAAAGGCGCAGCTGCCCCGAGACAGCGGGACCGGCCGGGGCTGCTCGCTCCCGGTGCTGCCGCCTCGTGGGGAGAGCCCGGCACTGCAGCCCGCGCAGGCGCTGGACCACGGGATGGGCGTGGAACAGCAGCGCAGGGGATGCTGAGGCAGCCCAGGGAATGCTGCGGTCCCAGGGAAGGCTGAGGCGTCCCCTGCCCGGGGCACTCGGCAGCAAACCCCTGATGTTGAGCAGAAAAAGGAAAGTTCTGGGTTAGTGGGAGGAGGTTTCTGGAATGGAGCTGGGACAGGTGCTGATCCACGCATGGAATCACGGGCTGGTTTGGCGTGGAAGGGACCACCAGGATCATTTACACTCTGTTTGTTGTCTGATTGCACAGCGAAGAACATCCAGAACTGCCGCCTCACCCTCACGGACAGCAGGAATGTCTTCCATAGCTCTTGTTTTGGAATGGGAATGGCTGTTGGGAGCTCTGGCAGGACCAGGTAAGAAGAGAAATGGGATCATTGTGGCTGCTGCTGGAGGTGGTTTTCTGCTTTCCGGCTGTTCTTCTCATTGATCCTTTCACAGCAGTGTTCTAGGGCACATTTGAGGGTAATTCCAGGAATCTGAAACCAGATAAAAACTGGTGGGGCAAAAATGTGAACACAATCCATTTCTGGTAGTTCCAAGCTTCTCCCACAACACCGTTCCAGGGGAAAGCTGATAAAAGGGTAAAGATGCAGAGGAACAAGTGCTGTAAAGCCCCCTGGCGCTCTGAGAGAGCAAACCTTCCAGTACTCCCAGCAGATCTCTTGGAGAAAGTGTGGGATCGCAAGGTTTTCCAGGAAAGCAAAACAAGGGTGGAGATGAGGGAATAGGCTTCCAGTTCTTCCTTTAGCTGAAAGCCTGGGGGAATTGAGAGGGGCCACAAGAACTGTTTGTGTAGGCAAATGGGAGTTTGGGGGCTGAATCTGAGTTTCCCTCTGGAGCATTTTTGAGGGAAAAGCTGAGGTGCTGTTTAAGGGAGAGAATGGACATTTTTGGGGTGGAAAAAGTTGAATCAATATTGTAGAGGAAGTAAAACGCTGGGGGTAAAAGTGGATGCAATGTGGAGGGGACAGATTGAATATTTTGGAGGCAAAATGGGGAACTGAGTAGTGGAGAGATGGGGAACATTTTGGAGGCAACACTTGACAAACTCTCTGGGGTGGAGAACGACCACATTGAGGGAAAAATGAGGTGATGAGCAGTGGGCACGTAGGGAAGGTCGTGGGGGTAAATCTTGAGAAAAGCCCCGTGGTATTCAAGAAATCCTTGGTAGCAGGACTGAGGAATTCAGTGGTGGAAAAATAGGGGAATTTTGCGGGGGTAAAACTTTAAAAGATCTAAGAGTTGAGAGTGTGTGTTTTTAGGTAGAAAGGATGTCTTGTTGAAGTTGGGCGTCTGGATTGTGGCATTTATGGATCCAGAAAGTAGAAGATAAAGGAGACTCCCAAAGCCTCGGTAGCTGTGTTAAGAAATCCGTCCCAGGGAAGAAAGGTTACCTAAACCTCCTAGAAGTAGGGACTAATTAGCATGGGAAGGGGAAAACCCACCCCCAGTGGGAGAGAGCACGCCGGGTAAGGGAAGAGAAGGATGCCCTTAAGAAGAAGTAGGGAAGGTGAATTTCTCGGCTTGCTGAAATGTATCAAAAAGTTTGGAATCTGGGTCTGTGTGGAGGCCGGGATTTTCTCAGCCATATGCAGAGCCCAGCACTAGGAATAAAGGAATTCCAGGCTTTACAACGCCAAAAATGCAGTACCAGAGAGTTCTGTTATCCCGAGGACTTGGGGGATACTTGGCAAAAATTTCCGGGGGCCCAGGCTGGACCGAGCTTTTAACGCTCCCCGGATTCACGGGATCGGGGATTCCAGCGTGCCCTGCACGGGTTTTTTCAGGGAAGTCCCAAATCCTTCGTGTGAGCACGAAGCAGAATCCCCTGGGAGCTGTGAAGGCAACAGGATATTTCTTGGGAATTTTGAAGGGTTGGGTGAGTCCTCAGTGTTAGGTTGGAATGAACGCAAATTGTCCGGGAGTTGCTGGTTTGGGGATGGCCGGGTCTGGGTTTGGATTTGTGGGCACCGAGTGTTCCTTGTGTCAGCTTTAGGTCTTCTGGATTGGTAGGAATTGTCAGAGAAAAGAGAAGGCAATTGAAATGCGGAGCTCCATTCCCGGAGAAATGGTCAGGATGGGAGCGGGAAGGCTGTGGAGCTGCTGGGAGCTCGTGGAGAACGAAAGGATCTGAGGCCTGGAGGCAAAAGCTGTGGAACAAAGCCTGAAAAGGGTGTGGGGTGGGGCGGGAGGGGGAGGAGGGCACCGTGGTGGGGGGAAAGAGGGAAAGGATCCCTGCTCCGGGAATCCAGCAGGGACCAGGAGAGGATCATTTTCCATCCACTGCTCTCAGTGGAATCCTAATAAGGACGGTGGAAGGGAAGTGATTCGTTTGTTCTTAGGTTTGGAATGAAAGGTGCTCTTGCAGAGGGGACTATTGACCTGTTAAAATTCTGTTGGATACAGGAAAAGAGGGAGGAAGCAAGCAGCTGGGGAATGAAGGGGTGGATTTTTTGGTGGATACAGGGAAAGACACGGGAAGGGGCTCTCAAGTAGAATACACCTCACGGGCAGCACCAGGAGAAGCCTCAAGTGCCCTTTTTTTCCAAGCTCTGACATTCCAGAGGAGTAAGCAGTGGTCAGCCCATCACTTTCTGTATTCCTTGGATGCCCAGTGCTTTGTTGGGAAGAGATAATATTTGGAAATGAACAAATCCGGGGATGTAATTTCCTGATAGTAAAGCCCCAGAGAGCCTGGTTTTGATATCCTTCCAGCACCCAAACGCAGCAGAGGGAATCCTGGCGGAGCTGGAAAACGCTGTCGCTCCGTCGGTGGAATTCCTGGGAACTGGAAAGCAGCAGAAGCAGCAAGAACAGAGTTGGAAGCAGGCTCCAGCCGGGTAAGGCAGACACCAAATCCTTTGGAACTGGGCAGGGGTGGGAAGAATGAATTCTTACATTTGTAGCCCAGGGATTCCTGAGCAGGATCCCGGCAGGGAAGACTGCAGGGATCAGGCTGGGGCCTGATCGCAGCTGGGGGCAGCGAGCCTTGGAATTGGCTGAAGGGAAGAAAGAGGGATCCTTTGAGCACAAGGATCAGGTGTCAAATGCGGAGATGGCATCAGACAATTCCTCGGGAGGGTTTAGTTCCTGGGCCAAATCGATCTGCTGCCTTGTGAAGGAGCTCAGAGAGCTGGGAAGAGCCCAAGCAACGCAGGGAATGCACCGGCAGATAAAAGTGCCGGGGAACGGTGGGGAAAAGCATCCGAACAGGGGGCCTCGTTTTGTACAGGGACGGTACAAAAAATTGTCCGAAAGAATAGGAATGGAATGGGATTTTACGTATTCCTCGGAGGCCACAATCCAGTGGGAAGGCTGAGAGAAAGAAACAAGGCCTAAAAAGGCAGATGAGCCAAATCTGCCCAAAGCCTCCAATGGCCACATTCCCTGGCATTGCTGAGGACTTCAGCCAAGCTCCAAGCAAAAGGTGAGCCCCTGATTTTGGTGCCAAGGGAAACTCCAAGTTAAGAATGATCCAAATATGAAGCGCTTCTCACAAAACTCAGCTTTGCAAACCTTTCTTTGGGCTAAAAAAGAAAAGATGGGAATGCCCTTGGCAGAAAAGCAGCTGTGAGGCACAGCAGGCTTCAAATGCCTGTCAGCAGGAGCTCCAGGAGAAACGGCTGCTGGCTCCGGGCATCCTGGGCTTTCCAGGCAGGTTTTGTAGCGGATTGCAAGGCAGTTTTCCTGCCTCTGGGGGGTGGCACCTGCATCCCGCTGGAAAGGGAAAATGTGGAGAGAGGGGCAAGCGGGAAGACGGTTGCTGATGTGTGTCCTTGGATCGCAGTTCCTCCCGGTGAGTCTGTGCTGCTGGAAGTTTGAAGGAGATCAGTCCTGGAGTACGTGTGGGTTCACCTGTGGGGTTTGGGAGCGACGCTGGCCATGAAATTCCAGGGATGTTCCCTTTGCTGGAGTGAGAAGCAGTGGAAGCACTTTGCTGTCTGCTTCTTCATCGCCTGCGCCTCGGTCCCCTGGGGCTCCAGGTAATCCCCTCTCACCTTTGCTTTTCCAAGGGTCTCTAAATGAGGGCTTGAGCTTTGGTGTAGCTCCCTTTACAGGGAAGATCTGTTCCAGGAAAGGTCTCCTGGTCTGGACCGATGGCGTTGCAGGAAGAGCAGGAAACCCCGCAGCTCCTGTGGCTCCCTCATCCGATTTGCCTGCAGGCAGCAGCAAGGATCATTCCCAAGTGTCATGCCCTGGCTCCGTGACTCGGTGAGGTTGTGTTCCCCCAAAGGCCAGGGGCCGCTTTGTTTTGCGGCTCACGAAAGTCCAGCTCGGTGGTGCTGGGTTTGGTTTTTGTGTGTAATGAAGGCACTAAAAAATTCCCCTCCTTCACTGGCACAGCCCTGGAGTGGGAGCAGATTCCCCTTATCCCGCAGTTATCCCGCTCCTGCCCTGGATCCCTGCGGTGCCGTGTGTTCTCCAAGCTCACAGCACTGCTGGCTCGAGACAAGAAAAACAATCCCTGTTCCTTCTCTTCTCCGTCCTTGATGTTCCCAGGCCCTGCATCTCCCTGGCTATTCCCTGTGGGAGTCTTCATCTCCATCCCACCTTATCCCGATCAGGTAAGGGTCTGAGACGTGTTTAGCAGCAAATGCATTCCTGTGAAGAAAGCCAAGAGCAAAGAGCATCCAGATGCAGAGAAGTCTTTAGAAAAGCGTTCCAGACGTGCAAATGAGGGATGTGTCTTCCTGCATCTCCTGTTGTTTTTCTCTGTCACGTTTTGGAAGGGTTTCTCTCAGTGATTTCCTGCAGTCCAGGTGCGTCCCTTCTTTTGTCCAAATCCAGTGCCAGAGGATCGAACAACTGACGAGTGGGGCCTGGGATGAAAACGGTTCTCCTAAAATGAGGGAAACAATGCTAGAAGAGAAATGAGCATCCTTTTAATGCCTGGAATAAAAATGCTGGAAAAGGGCACTTTTTATTTGCTATGGTGTCATTCTCCTTTTTTTTTCCATAGCTAAAACTCCACGGTGAGCAATCAGAGCAGAAATAGGAAATGCAGGAGTCTTGGATTCCACAGTGGGATTAACTTCCCTTTTCTGCTCTCTTTCAGGACAGGAAAAACCACTGAACTCGCCCCATCTTTGGGACCAAGAGCTTTGGTGCTGGAGTAGGCAAAGCCAGCTAGGGCCCCCCTTGTCCTGCCCATGGTGTGGGTCAGGGACAGGCTCCTCTTCTCCTCTGTGCTGGGATGAACTGCCTAGGGAATGCTATTACTGACAGCCCGGTCCTAGCCCCGGCTACTGGAAATGGGCGGAGGTGAAGAGGCAAGTGCCAGAGTTGCTTGGGGATGATGGAATTGTGGTGTTTGGCTGTGCCCAGAGGGGCAGGTTGGGCATTTCTGTGTGTCTGAGGACCGGTTTGGGTGCTGGGGAGCCCGGGGAGCCGAGCTCTCAGTGCATTCCCAGCTCACCCGGGGGTGGGAGCTGGTGCAGGGCTGGGTGACAGCCTCTGGTCGGGCTCGGGGCAGGCCCTGGCCCCGGCACAGACACGCTGGGGTGGTTTGGGGCCGCTTGGGGAGCCGTGGGAGGAGAATGAGGGATGGTGCTGGGCAGAGCGATCGGCCTGTGCTCGTGTCAGCGCAGCCGTGCAGGGCACTGGGATCTGGGTAAAACACCGGCTCTCCTGGTGTTCAGGGAAGCAAGGTCTGTATTTATCCATACATATTTATCCCTACATATTTATCCCTATATTTATCCATGGATTATCCATATATGTTTATCCATATACATTTATCCATATTTTTATCCACGTATTTACCCATGAATTTATCCCTATATTTACCCATGTATTTACCCAGGTATTTTATGAACACTCAAGTGCCATATCCATGTATTTTATGAGCACTTCCAGGGTTGGTGACTCCACCACTGCCCTGGGCAGCTGTTCCAGCGCTGGACAACCCTTCCCATGCTGGGCCAGGAGATGGATTCTGGAAATGCAGACTCCGAGGAGCAGGGGATTAAGGCAGCATTGGATTCCTTTATTCTCCCAGAAGGATAAAGGAGATTTATCCCCAGACGAACCAGAGGTGTTCACACTGAGGTCATTAGTGGGATTTCTTCCTTACTCCCACAAATACCCACTGGGGTGACAGAGTTCCCTACAAGGGCGGTGTTGGAAGGAGCTGCTGGAATGTTTTGCTGTTTATTGGGATCCACAGGATGTTTGGTGTCTCTCAGAGCTGTTCCAGGCTTTCCACAGACCCAAACGCTCCTCACACTTCTCCTCAGAGTAGAGAGGTTTCCCAGAGTGCTGGTTTTTAATTTCAGATGCTGGGATAACGACACGGCTTCAGGAGGCAGGAGACTCATTGTGCTGTGCCTCAGTCCAGGCAGGGACAACCCCCAGCTAATAAAAACCTCTTTAAAGCACAAAAAGTCCCATTAAACTGATATTATAAAGGCTGCAAATTGAAGCAGGCCTCAATCAGAAAGCAGCAGAATTTAATTCCCCCCCCTTGCCCATTTGCATGATGATCTCCTTCCTAATTGCCCATCTACGCTTTTCCCACAGAAGTGCTGTCCCGAGGTTGGAGATGGTTCCAGCTTTATGGAGCTTTGATCTTTATCTGCTTTTACTTTTTACAGGGCACAGAACCCGAGAGTGGCAGCTGCTTTCCTCTTGTTCCTCCTGTGGCAGTGAACTGCTCTTCCCGAGGACGGCTGCAGGAATTCTCAGGCAGCATAACGTATGGAATGCCAGGCACGCTACAGAATTCCAGTGGGAGCAGCAGGAACTTCTGTTCTTTACTGGCAGGGCTGTGCCATGAAGGGGAGCTCGGAGATATTGGTCAGCTCAGGGAATGAGCCTGGCTCATGGTAAGGAAATTCACTGTGCAGTTACTTCGGGCCCTTCTCCTCCTTCTCCTCCTTCTCCTCCTTCTCCTCCTTCTCCTCCTTCTCCTCCTTCTCCTCCTTCTCCTCCTTCTCCTCCTTCTCCTCCTTCTCCTCCTTCTCCTCCTTCTCCTCCTTCTCCTCCTTCTCCTCCTTCTCCTCCTTCTCCTCCTTCTCCTCCTTCTCCTCCTTCTCCTCCTTCTCCTCCTTCTCCTCCTTCTCCTCCTTCTCCTCCTTCTCCTCCTTCTCCTCCTTCTCCTCCTTCTCCTCCTTCTCCTTCTCCCTCTCTTCCCAACACCAGTTCCAGACCTCAGTATAATCCATGTTCCCACAGCCTGACCTTGCAGTTTTCCCAGTTTAGCAGCCCCAGCCACACTTGCAGCCTCTCTGTCTGGACTTTGTCTTGCTGAAATCTCCCTTTGTTGATCCTTTGCTGCCTCACCTTTTATCCAGCAATAACGTGCAGTGGGTGGAAGCTTCTCAGAATTCCCTCCCTGTTCCACTGGAAACATTCCCAAGTGGAAGCAGCTGCACTGCCCATCAGCACTTGCCTGCTTTTAGGGGTGGTTGAGGCATGAAGGATGCAACAAATGGAGTTGGCTCCAAGGGGATGAAATGCTCCCCCTGAGGCTGCTCAGAGAGCTGGAGCTGAGGAATCCGGGTGGGAATCACTCCAAGAAAAAGGAAGGAAAAGAGAGCAGAGGAACAGGGATGCAATTCCAACCTCTCCAAGGACTGGGATGGGCACATTCACCATCACCATTTAATCTAGACACGATTTCTTCTTTGCCTCTGGCTGCCAGGAGCAGGATGAGCAGCTTAATGAGTTTAAATAGTGAATAGTTTAATTAGCTGGAAGAGACTGGATCAATAGCTGCTTAAACAAACAACTGGATCCCTGTTTCCAAGCTTGGATGTAGTTTTGGAAGGTTCCTGGCAGTTTGGCAGGGATTAGTGATGCTGAGAATGTGCTTTTTTGTGGGTTTGGGGCTTTTACTCCTGTTCACGTGGCTGCTCTTTTTCTTGTTGAGTGGAAAACAGGAGGGAAAGAGCAACGACGGAAGGAATTCCACTCTTGCTGCTTCAAGGGATGGATCAGGAAGGGAACAGGCTGCAGGGAATTTGGAGTGCAAACTGAGATCTCTCCGATATTTTCGGCTCAGTCAGTCCATCAGTGCTTGGTAGCTGTTTAGGCCACGTGCAAGGTGAATGATGGTGCACATGGCAGAGCTGCTGGTGGCTCCTTCCCCTGCCCGGCTGTCAGTCACCCTGCAGGGTGCTGGAGCAGTGTGCCAGAGGCCGTGGATCCTATGGATCCCATGGATCCCAGGGGCGTGATCAGGAGCCTGGGCCTGCTGGCCACTCCTTGCTCTCTCTTACCCTGATTTTTCAGCTCTGCAGCGAATCCAGCTTGAGTTTTTCAACCCCCTAGAAACCCAGGGACCTTTCATGTCTGTTCTCAGATCTGGGATTTAAATCCAGCCCTTATCAAAGCACCCCGTGACCAGGCAGGCCCTGAATCCCAGCAGGGATCTGATAAAGAGGGACCTGACATCCTAAAGAAACCCTTTGAAATCCTGCTGGGATTGATTTGTATCCATAATGGAGCCCCGAGCTCTCTGCCAGGGAGAGATGAAGCTGCTCCTTTGCTTTATTATCCTCAGGCCCATCCCAGCTTTGAGGGAAATTCAGTCCCTCTTCAAGCCCCAAAATCATGGAAAAGCTCCTTTGTATCCTCTCCACAGCCCCTACGTGGATTAATCAACTTTTTATTTGATATGGTGTCATTCTCCTTTTTTTTCCATGGATAAAACTCCACGGTGAGCAATCAGAGCAGAAATAGGAAATGCAGGAGTCTTGGATTCCACAGTGGGATTAACTTCCCTTTTCTGCTCTCTTTCAGGACAGGAAAAACCACTGAACTCGCCCCATCTTTGGGACCAAGAGCTGTGGTGCTGGAGTAGGCAAAGCCAGCTAGGGCCCCCCTTGTCCTGCCCATGGTGTGGGTCAGGGACAGGCTCCTCTTCTCCTCTGTGCTGGGATGAACTGCCTAGGGAATGCTATTTCTGACAGCCCGGTCCTAGCCACGGCTACTGGAAATGGGCGGAGGTGAAGAGGCAAGTGCCAGAGTTGCTTGGGGATGGTGGAATTGTGGTGTTTGGCTGTGCCCAGAGGGGCAGGTTGGGCATTTTTGTGTGTCTGAGGACCGGTTTGGGTGCTGGGGAGCCCGGGGAGCCGAGCTCTCAGTGCATTCCCAGCTCTGCCAGGGGTGGGAGCTGGTGCAGGGCCGGGTGACAGCCTCTGGTCGGGCTCGCGGCAGGCCCTGGCCCCGGCACAGACACGCTGGGGTGCTTTGGGGCCGCTTGGGGAGCCGTGGGAGGAGAATGAGGGATGGTGCTGGGCGGAGCGGTCGGCCTGCGCTCGTGTCAGCGCAGCCGTGCAGGGCACTGGGATCTGGGTAAAACACCGGCTCTCCTGGTGTTCAGGGATGCAGGGTCTGAGGGACTGGATTTACTTGGGGCTTTCCAGGACAGCAGGAAGAAGAGGAAATGTGGTGCCAGAGGTGCGTCCCACCAGGTTGCATTTCCCTCTTTCCCATTTCCATTTCCTCCTCAGTGCAGGTGTCCCCTGCAGCCCATGAGCACGGGGCCGGTGACAACTCCCTGTCTGTAGAGGGATTCCTTATGGAACAAGGGCAGGTGACACTTGTGTGAGGCTTACAACTGTTAGAATTAGACCAGGATGGGTTTAAGGAAAACTAGAATCGTGTGTTAATCTTACTGGTCAATGAACAAATGGAATCCACACTTCTGTAAGAAAAAATAGAGTGTATGGAGCATATAGAAGAAGCTGGTTTTGCCTGCTGCTGCTGCTTGGCTTTATCATGTAACCCCATTCGAACTCTGCCTTCAAGACAGCTGTGAGACCGTGAAATAAAGAACTTAGCAGAACAGCAGCCTCCTCTGCTCTTTCACCCTGGTCCAAGAAGGAGGGGTACCCTGTCAAAGGCTCAACACTTGCCTTTCTGACTTTGTTTCTAAATTTCTACCTTTCTAATTTTGTTTGTTTCTAATTTTTTTGTTTGTTTGTTTCTAACTTTGTTTGTTTTCAACTTTCTCCCTTTAGAAATTTGTTTGTTTCTTGTATTTTACCTCTTTGTTTGTTTCTAAATTTCTGCCGTTGTAACTTTGTTTCTAACTTTCTACTTTTAAAATTTCATTTGTTTTTAACTTTTTACCATTCCTCCCAGGGAGGGATGTGTGCAGAATACTAAAACGTGTTATGTTCTTCATTTTTACATCTATAGGCAAATGCTACTGATGTAGATGTAAATTCATTTTGAAATGAGCCAGCCCTCTCTGTCTACTCTGTCGCATACAGCAATATAAGAAGCTGGGAATAGAGATCAGCAGGTTTTGAGAATAAGGAGCCGGCGTTTTTCTGTAGGAAGGAAAGCAGCAAGCGCCTGGCCCCAGGAGCCGAGACGCTCGGGCTGCAGGAGCTGCAGAGCGCCCGGAGCCGGCTTTTCCCTGTGCTCTGTGCCTGCCCCCGGGCTGAGCTGGGCGGAGCTGCTGCCTTCCGGTGCCGGCTGAGCCGAGAGGGCGGCGGCCTCGGTGACTGCCGAGCGTGGCAAGGAGCGGGAGCGAGCGGGGCGGTGTCTGTCAGCGGAGGGGAGGGTCCCGGGAGCGGCCCCGGTGCGGCCCCGGTGCGCGGGGCGGGCCCGGCCCGGGAGAGAGGGGCGGGGCCCCGAGCGATGGAGCCGCCCCCGTGCCGGGCAGGGCGGGCCCCGGGGCCGGGCGGGGCCGGGGCTCTGGGGCGGGGCCGAGCGGGGCCGGGCGGGGCCGGGGGCGGCTTCAGGGGCGGGGCCGGGCCTGGCTCAGGTGCGCGGGGCCGGGTCCGCACAGGTGCGCGGGGTTTCAGGGCGGCCGCGCAGGGCGGGGCCGAGGTGATTTAAGCCCCCGAAATCGCCCCTGCCGCCATTTGCTCCCTCAGAGCTCGGGGAGGCTGCGGCCGGGCTGGGCTCCCCCGGCGTGGCCCGGGAGAGGCCCCCGCTCCCCCTCTTTCTTCCCCGTCTTTCTTCCCCCTGTTTCTCCTGCCCTTATCCTCCTCCTTCTTCCCCCGCTTATCACCTCTTTCCTACCCCCCCCAGTTTCTTTCTCTCTCCCCCACACCCTCCCTGTCTCTCCCAGCCCCCTGCCTGCCCTCTCCCCAGCGCCCCCCCACCCTCTCTCCCTGCTCCCCTGTGCATCCCCGACCCCCCCCGCCTCCTTTCTCCCCCACCCCTCCTTTCTCCCCTCTCCGTACCCCGCTCCCCAACCCGACTCCCCTCTCTTCCTCCTCCTCTGACCATCATCCCTCTCCCTCACCCGACCTTTCCCTTCCCCCCTCGTTCTCCCCAACCCACCCCGACTCCTCTCCCTACCCCATCTCATCCCTCCCCGTTCCCTCTTTCCCCCGCAGCCGCGGGGCACGGGGCGCCGGAGAATAAAGCCCAGAGGGCCGGAGCCCGGCGCCCCTGCCCTCGCTGGAGCCTCGCACGGGGGACCCGCTCGGCGGGTCCCCCGTGCAGTACAAAAACAGCGCCGGGGCTCCGGCTTTCCACACATCACACTGGGGATCCCCTCCTCAGGAGGGGTTCCCGGGGGGGGTGGTGGGTTTTGGGGAGGGTGGTGTGTTGGGGTGGGCCCCCTCCTCAGGAGGGGTTCCCGGGGGGGTGGTGGGTTTCGGGGAGGGGGGTGGGTTGGGGTCGGGGTGGGCCCCCTCCTTAGGAGGGGGTCCCGGGGGGGTGGGTGGGATGGGCCCCCTCCGGAGGAGGGGGTCCGGGGGAGGGGGTCAGGGTGGGCCCCCTCCGGAGGAGGGGGTCCGGGGGAGGGGGGTGGGGCGGAGGGGGGACTTTCCCCCCCTCCAGTCCCCGCCCCCTCTCCCGGACCCCCTCCTCCGGACCGGGGCCCCGGGGGGAGGGAGGAGGGGCTGTTGGTTTGGCCTGTGGTCTCTATGTCTGTTCATGCCACAGAGTGACGTGACCCCTCTCTGCTTCCCCCCCCCCCCCCGAGGCCCCGGTCCGGAGGAGGGGGTCCCGGGGAGGGGGCTGGGGTGAGCCCCGTCCGGAGGAGGGGGTCCGGGAGAGGGGGCGGGGACTGGAGGGGGGGGGAAAGTCCCCCCTCCGCCCCCTCCCCCCGACCCCCTCCTCCGGAGGGGGCCCACCCTAACCCCCTCCCGGGACCCCCTCCTCCGGAGGGGGCCCACCCCAACCCACCACCCTCCCTGAAACCCACCCACCCCCCCGGGACCCCCTCCTGAGGAGGGGGCCCACCCCAACCCACCACCCTCCCCGAAACCCACCACCCCCCCGGGAACCCCTCCTGAGGAGGGGATCCCCAGTGTGATGTGTGGAAAGCCGGAGCCCCGGCGCTGTTTTTGTACTGCACGGGGGACCCGCCGAGCGGGCCCGGCCCGTGTGGGGCTCCAGCGAGGGCAGGGGCGCCGGGCTCCGGCCCTCTGGGCTTTATTCTCCGGCGCCCCGTGCCCCGCGGCTGCGGGGGAAAGACGGGACAGAGGATGGGAATAAGGGAGCAGACGGGGTCAAAGAAGGAGCGCAGGTGGGGGGTTCGGGGTGTGCAGGGAGAGGTGGGATGGGGGGACAGGAAAGGAGGCGGGGGGAAGACGAGGACGGAGCACAAGTGGGGGGTCAAGGTGCAGAGGGGAAACGAGGGAAGAGGAACAGGGGGAGGTGGAGGGGGAAGGAAAGGTGGGAGACGGAGGGGGAGGATTGAGGGCAGGTGGGGGGAACTGCGAGGGGAAGGGGAGCAGGGTGAGGGGGCAGGGGGGACCCGGGATGGGGGCGAAGGAACGGTGGAGAAGGGGAGAGAGGGTGGAGGGGTAGGGCAGGGTTGGGGTGTGTAGGGGGACAGGGAAGGGGGATGGGGGGGACCGGGCCGGGGGGGTAGGGAGGGGAGGGCTAGGGGGGAGGGGGGGGGGGTAGGGGGGGGGGGTGTAGGGGGTGGGGGAGGGGAGGCAGAGAGGGGAGAACGGAGAAGGGTTAGAAGAAGACAAACTAACACAAATATAAAGGAAAAGAACTACAGAGACATAGAAATATGGAAATACAGAGATCTAGAGCCCGGTCCGGCCACAACCGTTCCCACCGAGCGCCGAGGGAGCAAATGGCGGCGGCGCCGATTCCCGAGGCTTAAATCCCCTCGGCCCCGCCCCGCGCAGCCGCTCTGGGGCCCCGCGCACCTGTGCGGACCCCGCCCTTCACACCTGTGCCAGGCCCGCCCCGCCCCGCCCGCGCCCGTAAATGCTGGCGGATCCGCGCCCGCTCCGCTTTGTGCGGTGGATGCTCATCCTGCTCCTCCCGGGCTGTGGCGGGACCGTCGTTCGGAGCGCTGTGCGGAGCCCGGCACCGGGGGCTGCTCCCGGCGCTGCGCCGAGCCTGAGGCGCTGAGGTGGGAACGGGACCCGGGCCCTGGGATTCGGGGCTGGGTCCTGTCGGTGTCTGCTGGGGGTCCCGGGCCGAGCCGCTTGTCTCTCGGCGGGCGGGGTGCGGCTGCCGGGCTCGGAGAACTGAGGTGGGATGGGGGATGGCATTAGGCTTCGGGATCGCCGCGGCTGGCAAGTGCCGCTCCGGGATTGGCGCTGGCGCCGAGCCCGGCGCTGCCGCTCCGGCTGCGGCCAGCGCGGGGCTGGGCTCCCGCCGGAGCTCCGGCTACGCTCCCGCTGCGGCCGTGGGGAGCCGGGGCCGTGCCGGTGCCGGGCCCGCCGGGAGGGCGGCGCTTCCCCGCAGCAGGCGCTGGATCGCGCCTGGAAGCGGCCGGGCCGCGGGGACCGCCCGTGCCCGCCCCGGCACCCCCCGAGGCCGCCGCTCCCTCAGCGCCGCCCGCCCTGTGGGGCGCCCCCTGGCGCAACCGGAGCGCCGGCGCTCCCGGCCCGGCCCCGCCCGCAGCCCCCGCGGGGACGCGGAGCTCCCCCAGCCCCGGCACTGCCGAGGCCGCCGCACCCCCTGCGCACGGCAGCGCCCGCCTCCCCCTGCCCCGGGCCGCTCCCCCGGGGGCCTCCCGCCCGCCGCGGCCCCGCCCAACCAGCGCGGCTGCAGCGGGACGAGCCGCTGCCCCGGCCCGGCCGCTGGCGCCGAGGCCGCTGCTGCCGCTCCTGCTCTGACTGCGCCCGCTGCGGGACCGGGGCCTCGCCGGGGCTCGCTGCTGCTTGAGCCGCTCATCCCACAACTGCCGCTTGAGACCTGATGCTCTCCTTCCTCCCCCCCGCTTTCTCTGAGGCTTGCACGCTCCACTGCAAAAACCTCTGGCTTTAAAAGGCCAGGGAAAAATGTTTCCTCTTTATTTCCAGAGCACAGGAGATCCTGAGTGGCAATGGGTACACAAGGACCACCAAGTCGAACCCTTATGTGAATGGCTCCTCTGGCCACTGAACCCACACCTGGGCACTCTCAGCACCCTGCTCCAGCCAAGCCAATCTCAGCTCCTGGCAATGTCCTGCCTGGGATAGGAATGCCAAGTGCCAGCAAGATCATTCCTATGCAAATACAACTCCTTCTTTTATGCTAATGCTGCTTGCCACACCAGCCCCTGTAATTGCCATAGGGCAGAGCTCCATGGCCAGCACCTGATCATGCAACAACACAGGTGAGCAGTTGTGTGACAGCACTGAACTCTTCCCATAACCCTGATTTCCTGCCCTTTCCAGGATTTACCCAACAGCTGTAAAGGTGCTTGTTCCATGGCCCTTTCCAGGGAGAAATGAGCAAGGCAAGTCCTGAGGGTTCACTTGGTCCATGGCCAAAGCTCTTCTGGAGAGGGTCAGGGCTGCTCCTGCCTGCAGAGGGGCCTTTCCCACAGGTGAGTGTTCACAGCCCAAAATCCCAGGGGCTGCTGAGGCCGGGCCAGCTTTTGTGGCCCAGAGCTGCACAGAGCTCTCAGCAACTCCTGCTCACTGCCAGGAGTGTTCCTTGGTGCTCCTTCCGTGTGTCCCAGCTGGCAGGGAATGGGGGGAAGGAGAAGGCCAGGAGGCCCAGGAAGGGAAGCAGCAGCTCTTGTGCTTTGGATTTGCAGAGAGGAGCTGTGCCTGCAGTGTCCTGCCTGTGGCACGCAGTGTGCCAAACACACATCCCAGGAACGGGCACTGGGCTGCCCGGGCAGCGCTGGGATGGACATGGATAAAGGGCTGCCCGCGGCCCCTCGGCCAGGGGCTGCTCTGAACAGGCACCCAGAGATGCTTCAGTCCCGACAGACCCCACTGACACCCCAAAAATGCCCCAAGGAACAGCTGGCACTGGGGAATGTCAGCATGGGCTGTTTGCAGAGGGGCTCAGACAGCAATTCCCAGTGCTGACCTCCCACACACCTGCCAGCTATGTCCCAGCCACCCAAAATGCCTTCCCTTCCAGCCTGAGGCCATCATCCCTCAGCAGTGTTAAAGCCAAGGCAAGCTTCCCCCACAACAATGAAATGCCAAGCAATGCCCTCAGAGATGCCTTCAAATGAAAGGTCAGAGTCAGAGAAATCTCTTTGGATTGAGTTGGGAGTTTTTGGGGAGCCAGCTGGAACTGCACAACTGATGGAAAGCTTTCCCAGGTGGCTCCCACTGCAGGTGCCCTGAAGGCAGGGATGTGCATCCCTTTCCTGAGGGAAAAGAACTTGCAGAGGCCACTCCTGAGGCTCTGGAATGAAATCAACTCCTGCAGGGAGAGAAGTCCTCCCGTGGGCACAGGGGCTGCCTCAGCACAGGCTGGGAGCGTGTCCAGCCAGCGCCTGTTCCTGCTTTCAAATATCACCTGGAGCCCCAGCTCGGGGGGTGCAGGCAGCTGAATTCCAGGGAACTCTGTCAGGTGCCCCCAGGGACATTGGGGGGGGGGGGGGCTGGGGGATGAGGGTTACAAACAGCAAATTCTATGGAACATGAAGCTGTCCTTGCCCTGACCCTGCTGAGCTTCCCTGGAAGCTCTGCTGGGTCCTGACACAGCTGGTGTTAAATAGGCAGCTCTGCATGGGAATATCCATGCTCCAGGAGGCGCTGGGAGGCTATGCCAGTGGCAATTCAGCAGGGAATTCAGGGCTTTGGGTAGAATTCATCTGAACTAGCAAAGCCAACCCCCAAATCTGCCCACCACCCAGGGAACAATCTTTGTGCTGCCCTGGCAGCCAAAGCCCCTGGGCTGGGAAATGTCAGCAGGCAAATGGATGGAATGATCTAAATGCCAGCAGCCCCCAAAGGGACAATGCCATCACCTCCCTTTGCTCCCAAAGTGTCCGCTGTGTTCCCCACAGGTACCCTGGGGATGCCAGGGAGGTGCCTTTGCCCACAGTGCCTTTCTCCTGCCCCTCTCCAGCCTGAGGCCTCTTCTCCCTTCCCTGCCAGCTGATGCCAAGGAAGGAAGACACAGTGAGTGCTGAGTTGACCTCCAAATAGTCCTTCCCTCACCTTGAGATGACCTGAGATTTTACCCCCAAAATGTCCCCATCTGCCTCCTTCTGAGTTCCTCATTTTTTACAAGGAAGCATTCTTTCTCTGCTCTGGAGATTACCACAAGATTTGCCCCCAAAACTTTCCCCACCTGTCCACTACCTCTTTCCTCATTTCCACCTCAATCTTTTCATTCTTTGCCCTACAGATGCTTTCAATTTTTACCCCTCTGAACTTCCCTACCTGTCCATAAGTGATTACCTCAGTTTACCCCATCAAGTGCATTCTCTCTGCTACAGATCACCTCAGATTTTACCTCCAACATTTTCCGTACATCTCCACCACTGACTGAGTACTTTATTTTTACCTCCAAATACTCATTTTCTACCATGGAGATTCCCTCAAGTGTTACCTGCCAGATTTACCCACCTGTCCACAGCAATTCCCTCCGTTTACCTCAGGATGCTCCTGCTCTCTCCTAGAGATTACCTCACATTTTACCCCCTCAGTTTTCCCTACCTGCCCAGTTCTGATCACCTCCTTTTTACCTCAAAACATGAGTTCTTTCTTCTACAGATGAACTCGGATTTTATTACCAAAATGTCTATTTTGTCCCCTGTGCACTGACTAGATTTTAAAACCCAAACCACGCAGGTTATGTCTGTCTTACCCCCAAAATGTTCATTCTGTCCCCTACAAATTAGGTCAGATTTTTTCTCAAAACCACTTATGGTTCCTACATAATTACCTCAGGGTTTGCCCCCCACATTCTACCTCATCTTGACTACTGATCACCTCATTGCTTCCTCAATATGTTCATTCTTTGCTCTACAGATCTTCCCAAGTTTTACACCCCAAATTTCCTTGCCTAGCCCCAGTGATTGCCTCAGTTCATGTCAGTGGTCACACTCTCCCTAGAGATTACCTCAAGTTTAACCCCCAAAATTTTCCTTAACTGTCCACAACTTATTACCTCATTTTTACCAAAAAAGATTCATTCTCAACCTTTAGATCATTTCAAGTTTGACCCCCCAAAATTCCCCTACCTGTCCACTACTGATTCCCTCATTCTTCCTTCAATATTTATTTCCTTTCTACCATGTAGCTTCTATCAAGATTTACCCCCAAAGTTTTCCATCTGTCTACTACTGCTTACCTCATTTTTACCTCAAAATGTTCTTTCTACAGCTTATTTAATATTATTTTTACACAAGTTTCCCTATCTGCCCACAACTGATTCCCTCATGTTACCTCAGTGTGTTCATGCTCTCCCCTAGAGATTAGCTCAGATTTAGCCCCCAAATTTTCCCCACATGCTCAGTACTCATCACCTCCTTTTTCCCTCCAAGTGTTCATTCTCTGCTCTTGAGACTTTGTCAAGTTTGGCCTCCAAAATGTTCCTTCTTTGTCTACTACTGAGTACCTCATTTTTGCTCCAAAATATTCATTCTGTCCCCTACAGATTACATCAAGTTTTACCCCCCAGTTTTTCCTTCCTGTACAATATTAACTCTTTTCTGCCCCAAAAATGTGCATTCTTTCCCCTAAACATCACCTCAGCTTTTCCCTCAAAAATGCCACCTTGCTCTGCTTGACATCACCTCCCATTTTCCTACACAAACAATTCTTGTGTCCCCTCTCAGTCACCCCAGGTTTTCAGCTGAAAATGTCTCCTCTGTCCCCTCAAAGTCATCCCAGGTTTTCCCAGTGAGGAGCTGCAAGGAATTCAGGCAGGGCCAATGACACCAGGGAACAGCTGTAAATTCAGAGGCAGAGAGAGATGATCTACCAGGAAAGGGGAAAGGTTCAGAAAACATTTCTGCAATTAATTAATAATTATTTCCAGTTCCCCACTGAGAAGAACACAACCTCACAGCTGTTAAGGCCTGACAGTTCCCTGCAGGGAGAGCTCAGCCCATGTGCCCAGAGGCAATCGCAGCATCTGCAAGAAAGAAAGAAGCAGCAAAAGGTGATTGCTTCTCTTTCAAAGTTATTTCAAGTGCTCACACCCAAACCCACCTTTGCTCTTGATTCTGGCCGGGTGCATGGTGAGCGCTGGGCACAGGTCATGTCATCCATGCTGGTGTGAGTGATGCTTTCTGGGGGAAAGCAGCTGATCTCCAAAGTTCCCTTCCTGCCCTGTGCCTGATCTGCACAGGAGAAAACCTCTTCCAGGAAGGGATTGTGCTCCCTCTAATGCCATTTGCCCAGTCTGTTCCATGGGGATATTGCCAGCCTGGGGCAGCAGAGGCACACGCAGCTCTCAGCACTCCCTGCTCCAAGCACAGCTCTGGGCTCCTTTGCAGACTGCCTCTGCCATGGGGTTTTCTCCAGGAGAAGCCAAGGAATTGCTCCTGGAAGGGTGCAGATTAAGTTATCCCAAAGGGAAGCAAAGAGTAAGTACTCCAGGAAGAGCCCTTGGGATCTGCTGGGCTGAGGTGGGAAGGGGACATTCATTCCCTGCAGGGCCAATACACAACAACCTCCAAGCCAAAGCACAGACTGGCAGGTGGGGTCTGACAGCAGCACTCTGACAAACCTCCTTGTCATTCTTCCCTGCAGTGACTTTTGCAAGCAAACTCTGAAGCTGACAAGCCCAGAAGCTCCATCCAGCCACTCTGGAAGGAAAGGATACTCCCAGGGATGAGGCACATTCCCAGCAAACTCTCCCAACACAGCCTGGAGGCAGCGCTGGAGCTCGGGTGTGGGGCTGGGAAGGGCTGCCAGGAGCATGCAGCCCCCAGGTGGGGTGGCAGCGGCAGCAGCAAATTCCCACAGGCTGATGGCACAGCAGAGAGACAAAGGCCAGCAGTGCCCACGGGAGGTGCAGGGTTAATTCTGCTCCCTGCCCTGCCCCATCCCTGCAGGAAATCTCCAAGGGGGAGAGAAACTCTCAGGGTGCCCAAAATGCAGCATCTGTCACCCTGATCCAGCTTCAACTCAGCGTGGGGGGCCAAACTCCCCCCACAGGTAAACACTGAGCTGACCTGGTCAGTCTCAAACACAGCCCCAGTTCTCACCTTCAGCCTGCTCCTGGGGCTGCTGCCACATTCCTGACAAGGAGCCCCTTTGGACAGGGCTCTCTCTGTGTCTCAGGTGCTGGGCACTGCAGGGACCAGGGCAGCCCCCTCTGGGGACAATTGGGGATTCATCCCACACCATGGGCAGGACCAGGGGCCCTCCAGTACAGGCTGGTGGGGCCAGAGCCCATTGGGTTTGGCTGCTCAAACACCAAAGCTTTTGGCAAAGATGGGACAAGTTAAGTGGGTTTTCCTGGCCTGAGAGAGAGAAGAAATTGTTGAAATTAAGCATGGCAATTAAGTCCACTGTGGAAGTCAAAGGCTCCTGGCTTTCCCATTCCTGTTCTGATTGCTCACTAGAGGGTTTTATCCATAAAAAAATGAGAGGTGGCACCAAATAAAAGAGCTCTTTTTCAACATTTTTCCCCTACTTACTTTCATACCTAAAAAGGATGTCCATTTTTTCTTAGTGCATTCTTTGCCTAATTTTAACAGAACCGTTTTCCTTCCAGGCCCCACTTGTGGGTTCTTCACTCCTTTGCCATTGGACTTTGGACAAAGGAAGAGAAGCATCTGCTCCAAACAGGTGTCATCCTATGGGGAACACCCCCTGTACCAGCCCCAGCCTGGGCCAAGCACGCTGCCTCACTCTCCCCATTCTGGATGCTGGCTCCAATCCAGTCTGAGTTTTCCCCTGTTTTCCATGTCTAAGGACAGGAACTTGTCCTGGTCAGGGTGTAAGGCCTTAAACTGCACCTTGATCTGGGGGGCTGGGACTGGGATTCCAGCAGGGAATTCATTGTTTTACAAATAAAAGTTATTCCAGGGAGCTGCTGCTTCACCACACAGTGTCAGCAAAAGAGAGAGAACACCAAAGGTGTATCCAAAAACAAGGATGGAATGATTCCTCCTGCTTTGAGTGGGATCAGGGCTTATGCTGCCCTGGAATGACAAAGAACTTCTCCCTCAGCCCCCTAGAGAGCCATCAAAAAGCCAAAGTGCAGCAGGGAAGGAAGGAAAGGCACCTGCTGGGGACAGCACAGCTCCAGCTGCTCATGGGGACTGGGACTGAGTCTGGAGCCAAAAGCCCCTTCCCAGGCTGGAGGGGCTTGCCTAAAGCACCACCTCTGGGAAGCAAAGGGCTATGGAAGAAATGGAGTGGGAATTTACAATAATAATCATAATGGATCGGGAAAGAGCAACAACAGAAGCAACAATCATTCCAAGGGAGCAGGAGGGATGCTGAGCTTTAAACAAGGTTTGAGTGAGGCAGCAGCTCCTGGCAGTTCTAACCCACAGCTCCAGCTCTGCGATTCCAGGAGCACTGCAAGCTCCTCCTGCCCAGTCCCTGGCTTTGCCTCCTGCCAGTACTCGGCACCTCGGGCATGGGTGGCTGCGAGTGCTCCAGTGCTGCTGCCCCGAGGGAGCGGGAAAATGGCCACTAAACCCCTTCCCACTGGGCTGGCTCTGAGCTCTGGCTGGGGAAAACATTTGGCACCCCTGGCATTTCAATGCAATCAGTTTCCATCACTTTGAAGATGCACTGAATAAACCCAGGGCACATAAGTAAACCTCTCCCCATAAGGAGAGCCCCAGGGAATACACAATTATTCCTATGCCTGGCCAAAGAAACCAGGAGCCAGGTTTTGGGGAAGAGACTCCAGACTCTTATCTCCTTCCCTGGCTGTAAACCACTTGCAGAGGCTTTGGAGTTCATACAAGCTTGTCAGGATTTGGCTACTTCATTTAAATTCTATTCAGATACTGGAATGGAAGTGTCCTAAAGGCACCTCACTCAGACTTTAAGCCCTCTACCACCAAAGAATTTAGATGCTCTTTTCTTAGGAACACCCCACCTCTGCTTCTTTAGGTGTCTCCATGTGGGACATCAATTAAATGCGGACAAATTTTAGAATGCAGCTTCCAAGTCAAGTTACCTGCTAGGAAATTACTCCAGCTCTCTGGCACCTTGGGCTGTTTTAAACACAGCCTGGCCCTTCATGGCTGAGGCTCTGAGCTACACAACTTGTGAGCTGGCAAGTAACAGCAGCTGAGGTCTCATCCCAGCTGTACACAAAAACAGGGAGTGGGGGCTGCACTTGGATACATGCAGGCAGGGTTGGGCCCCTTCTGAAAGGTTCAATCCCTGTTTTTCAGAGACTCAATCAGGGATAATGACATTTTCACAAAGCTCTCTTAAGGCACGTGAAAACCCGAGCAAGAAAATGGAATCAAAGCCTTTGTTCCACTGGCCTCACGCCCCAAATTCCAACGGGACAGACAAGTCCCTCTCCTCGCAAGGCAACGTCTCCTACCTGGATCTGTGCCTTCCCCAGCCTTTGGTGGCCGTTGTCTCCATCCTCCCACACCTCCTCATCTTCCTCCTCAGCAGGCCTGGCTTCCTCATCCTGCAGAGCAAGCACAGGGACACTCACCAGCCTGCTCATCCCAAACCTGGGCAGCAGGGATGGACTGCTGGGACCCCCTGGACAGTCACCCCTCTGCTGGCCACCATCCCTGCTCTGCAGTCCATTCCCGTTCCTGGCCTGGCATCTCCTTTGAACGGGATGTTAAACCACAACCACTTGCTCTGCTGGGTTTTGGGACATCAGAGACTCCTCCAAGGCAGTGGACAAAGCTCCTGTTCCCACAGCCTCTGCCTCCCAAAGCCCTGCTAGGGCCAGGCAGAGCAAGGGAAACCCCTCAGTTCCTGCTGGAAATTTCCTCTTGTGCCCGTAAACCCAGGGAAATCGTGGCTGCCCCATCCCTGGAAGTGTTCAAGGCCAGGCTGGCCGCAGCTTGGAGCACCCTGTGGATGGAATGAGGTGATCCTTAAGGTCCCTTCCCACCCAAATTATTCCGCCATTCCAGGATGATTCTGTGATCTCTCCCTGCATTTATTTTGCATCGTTTCCTCTCTAATCTGAATTCCCAAATCGAAATGATTTTTTAAAGAAATCATTTAAAATTATCCCAGGAATAAAAAGGGGTGCATCAAACATACAAGAATCATTCCTACCTCCATCAAATCATTGTTAATTGGAAGCCTATTTCCTCATCTCTGTCCTTAGTTTTCCTTTCCTAGGAAACCTTATGATCCCACAGTTTCTCCAAGAGATTTACTGGGATTGCAGAAAGGTTTGCTTTGTCAGGGAGGCAAGGGGGTTTACAACACTTGTTCCTCTGCATCTTTATCCTTTCACCAGCTTTCCCCTGGAACGGTGCTGCAAGAGAAGTTCAGAATTACTAGAAATGGATCAGGTTCACCTTTTTTCCTCATTCTTTTCCAACGACTTCCAAATTCTTGGAATTATCCTCAAATGAGGCCTAGCAAGCTACTGTGAAAATATCAATCAGAGGAACATCTTGACAAGAGAAAACCACATCCAGCAGCAGCCAAAACAATGCCACTGCTATTCTTACCTGGTCTCCAGGTGCTCCAGCCAGAGCTCCCAACACCCACTGCCATTCCATGGGGGTGAGGAGGCAGTTTTGGACGTGTTCTTTGCCACGGGATGGGATAACAGAGCCCAGAGGGTCTTTGTGTCCCTTCCAAGCCACCCCATGATTCCATGATACCATCAGCACCTATACCAATTCCATTCTGGAAAGCCCAATTCCATTCCTCCCATCAACTCAGAATTTCTCCCTTCCTCTCTCTGCTCCACATCAGGCATGTGTTGCCACAGGCATGGGATGCCTCAGCACTGCCTGGGAATGCCACTCAAGGCTGCCCTGGTGGCCTCAGTGCTCCAAAATGCCCAGCTGGCTCCCGTTCCAGTCAGGAATGTCCCAAACAGCAGCGTGGGGTGTGCCCTCTGCCATCCCACCATTGGGGCAGCTCCCATAGAATGTGACCGACTTACTGGGTTTGGAATTCCTGGCTTAAAAGTCAGGTGGTGGAATATCCTCTCCTGGGAATATCCGGAAGACCAGAAGGCTCCCTGGAAGCCACAGGTCAGGGACAGAGTCAGATGAACGATCCTGAACTGGTTTTCAGGGGATGCATCCCCAGCCTGTGGCTGCAAAAACTCCAGAGCTGTTCCTTCCCCTTGGGACAGCCAGGGAAAACATCCCCAGCATGGATTTCTGACAGGAAAAACCTCACTGCTCCAGGCTACTTGGCTCCTCCCAAATCCAGGCCAGCACTCCAACAGGCTCTAAGGACAAAACAACAGCAAAGACCATCTCAGGGCACACGCCACGAGCTGGGCGTCACATTCCTCACTGGAACTGGGCTGTTCCCACATCCCTGGGACAGTCGGGAGCATCCCCCGTTCCTCACTCTTCCATTCAGGACAAAGAGACAACAGAGCTGTCAAACAGCCAGTGTCTTACCCCAACAATCCAGGGAAAACCACCTTGCTCTGGGGAGAAACATCATGCCCAGTTATGGAAAAAGCCAAAGAGCAGTACTGGAAACACTCCCGGGCATGGAGGCTCCCAGCTCCGGAAATGCAGCTCACAGGCTTCTTCCCATGGGAACCCCAATCTTGCCCGGGACTGGGCTCAGGGAGAAAGTGCTGCCCATTCCACCACTCTGGCACAGACACCCCAGGAAGGTGTCCCTGACCATGGCAAGGGGCTGAACAGGATGGTCTGTAAGGTTCTTGCCAGCACAGACCATTCCAGGAGTTTAAGGTGGATTTGAGCAGCTCCTGGGGACATGAACACCACCCACACCTCCCACCTGGCTCAGCCCAGAGTCCATCCAGCACTCACAGAGAGCTGCTGGGAGCTGAAATTCTCCCTGCTCCCCCTGCCTGGGAAACCCTGCCTCCAGCTCCTGGGAAAGAGGAGCTGCATCCTGCTGGGTGCCCCTGGCTCTGGGCAGCTGCCGCCTTCAGGCGGGGGGATGGCTCGGGCAGCTCTGGTGACTGTTCCACCTCAATGATTTTGTGTTTTCCCGCATTTCCCTGGGCTGGAGGGGAGCAGGGGGTGCGGTGGGAGTGCGGGAAGGCAGCGGCGGGGAGGGCAAGGAGTGGGGCCGGGCACCGCACGGCGCAGGGGGGGCTTCTGCTGGCAGTGGAGGGGCGCGACCGTACGGAGGCGTCCCCGCCGCTGCCGGCCACTGCCCACGGGGCTCCTGCCCGCCCCCGGCGCCACTGACCCCACACCCCGTGTCCCCACACTGGGAACCACCACGGAAAATCATGCTGGAACCTCTAATCCTGAGCCCAAGCCTTGACCTTTTATCCCCTGACCTTTGACCCCTTGACCCATTCCTTGACAACCCGAGCTTTGATCCCTTACCTTTGACCATCCAGCAAGTGGCCAAGATGCCCGCGGGTGGCTACGCCAGCGAGTAGGTGAAATGGAGACCGTGGCGATCGTGCCAGACCCGAAGGCGAGCTCCTCGGGCAAAAAGATCCACGATGATGTCGAGACTCAAAGGCCGATGACAGAGATGGGTGGGAACTGCCCTGCCCAGCAAAGGCTCGGGTGATGCTGAGGAGAAACCCTCTCCCTTTACTTCCAAGGGGCCCTCCCACAACAGCCCTCTCCTCTAAGCTAACTTCCAATTGCCTCCTGGAACTCCAAAGGCCTTTCCCTTCTCCCAACCACCGCTCCCAACACTTAGCTTTCTGAAGACAAACGGACAAAATCCATCCTTGGCAGAAAAAATGCATCAGCACCTCAGATGTCAACACGTTCCCCACGGTCCGCTTTGGCAGCTGCGAAAGATGGAGAACAAGGAGAAAATTCAGCCTCTGACAACACACGCCAAAAGAGACCCCTTCCGCAAGGCCCCCTCCCTCGAAACTGCCGAGGCTCAGCGCTTACCTGCTCTCTCCAAACTTCAGCTCCACACCTGCTCACGGTACCTAAGACAACAAAACAGAAAACGTCACTGTTGCCCTCCAGAAGAGCATCCCCGGGCTACTCCACACCACTGCCCCGGCTCACCTCAAATCCTGATCTGACTCTGGAGGTGGCCAGGACAAACCTGCACAATGAAAAGGGACACGCTCAGCACGCTGCCATAGACCACTGGCCTATCAGCCACCCCACCTAAATGCCAACTCACCTGCTCGCCTCTGGCCCTTGGCACGCCCAGGGCAGCAGCAGCACCTGCAGAGAAGCAAAGCAAAAACACACAAAACATGCTGAGAGACTGTGAAACCACAGCCTCCCTGCTCCGACTGAAGTACACCACACCTATACCTTAGGCTTGCACGCTCCAGCATCCAGGGCCAGGACATCCTGCAAGTGGACCACCTAAAACACACAAACAACAACGGATGCTTAGAGCTGCTCCAAAAATTGAGACTGAGGCCGTAACAACTCATTCTGTCCACCGGTCACTGCTCACCTCGCTCCATCGCCCCTGACTGCCAATATCCGGCATTACTTCCAAAAAAAAAAAAAAGACATGGAACAATGCTGTAACATAGTAGCATGACATAGCCCAGCAGGACTGCAGAGAGGGGCAGAGAGGGAAAGCCGGCCAGGATCTCGTTCCCAGCCCTGAGCAGGGGCTTTACTGGCCTGACTGTCCTGTACTACCCGAGCTCTGGGGACAATGAACCAGGCTCAGTCCCTGCCTCACCACTGGCACCCTGAAATTCTGGCACTGCAAGAGTCAGGGGAGGCTTCAGCAGTGATTTCAGCAAGGTCAGAGCTGCTCCCAGCAAAAGCTGTTCTTAGACTACTCCTGGCAGAAGAACCCAGAGTACCTGCCACTGCAGGATGCTTGTGACTTCCAGGTGGAGGAGAAGGGTGGAAACAATCCAAGATGAAGACAGAATGATGAACACAGCAAAGAGGATTTCTGTATGCTCTGCACTGTTTTGTCACGTTTAGCCCTTCCTGGGCTGTTCTCTGCTTGTTGTTCTCAAGATCAACATCTCTGACTAAGGGCGGGTGATGTGAATTCCAAGGAAGTACAATTCAATTCTCCCCTAGATCTTTCCCTAAAGTACAAGATACTGATTCACCTCCCTTCCCACCAGAGTCAATCAAAGACTATCCAAAAACGTAAATGATGATAATGCGGAATCTGGTCTCCATTAGAAAAATTAATGTAGTATTTTTTATCAGAGCTTTGGTTAAATGTAACAACGCAGGAAGTGCCTGTGCTCAGGTTATTGGAGAGTGCGAGGTTTTCTCATCGCATCAGCCCTGTCAGCTGACAAATGTGGCTGTGCACTAAGGCACAAAGCACTGACGTTTGCACACTACAGCTGGAATCTGCTATCTCTGTGTGCAGACACAACCACTGCTCATCACAGATAAACCCACAAGGGCTGCTCCAGCACTGACTTACCTGGGGAAAAACCAGCACTAAGAGGAGCAAAATAAAAAGCATGGGAGTAGTAGTTTCACCCTGAGCAGCTCTGTGAGATGGGCAGGAATCAGAGAATCCCCTGAGTAACTCTGAACTTGCTTTTCCTGATCACCTTTCACAGAATCCATAGCAGCAACCCATGAACATCCCGTGTGTAGGTTTATTCCAAAACCCACTCACAGAAACATCAGGATATTGCACCTAAAGCTGCCTCTGCCAGAGGGAAGCAAGAGCTGGGGCTGGGAGAGGAAACAGGCAGGAACTTGCTCTCAGGAGAGGCAGCACGTGGGCTGCTGGCACTGCCAGCAGGAGGACGCAGGTGGGAGCAGGTAAAATTCCAATACAAAATGCAACTGGGGAATGTGACGGTGCAGAGGCTGTAGGTTGGCAGTCTAAGACTTTGGGGTTTATCACAGCTCTGCAAAAGCACCGAATTTTGCCAGCAGGTACCACTCATCCTCCTCAGGACAAGCTTCCAAGAGTTCATCTCTCAATTTGTGCCCCAGTGTGGGCCAAGTGCTGGTGGAGCCTGGGCTGGCACCCCGAGCTCTCACCCCAGCTGGCACCCCCAGGCCTTTCCAATGTGCCACTGCCACCCAAGTCACAATGGTGGGGCCTGAGGAAAGGAAGGAATGAGGAGGGACTTAGGACACAATCCTGCCCTTCAGACAGGCAGATTTACCTGTGCTCCAGTCTCAAGGGGGCTCTCAGTGGATAACTCAAGCATCCCGCGTGGGACACTGGGGCCAAGGAGCAGCTGGAGGCAGCTCTGTCACCTGGGCTACCTGTGTGTAGCCATATTTAGCAATAACTGAATTGATTGAAATAAAGGGTAAAAGCTTGACTCAGCCTGTAACTTTCACCTTTCTTTCAAGTGCAAAAAGAAGCAGAAAAATCCATTCATATTGATGCTTTCCAGCTATGTCTCTTTCAGATTCCCAGGTATTCATCCCCTCACAGAGTTTTAGCGGTGACACAGAAGAAAGTTCTTTGCGTGCTGCCAGAAAAACGAGACTTCTCCCATTTTTTATTTTCACACCTAAAGTATGAAAACATTATCATCACACAGAATAGTTCTGCACACTCTCCTCTGGGCAAGGGGAAGATTCCCTGATAGGCAGATTCCAACCCCTCCTGTCCATATTTACATCCCTAAGGCCTCAGACCCTCTGTAGGTAACCACGGGGTTCCCAGGTGAGAGGAGTCACTGTGAGAACAGAATTAAACCCCAAAGCACCTCTGAGGAGACAGCGCCTGACTCTGGGAGTGCCTCCCTCTCGCGTGGAAGGTGTGGCTTACTCAGGAGTTACTCCAGGAGTTCCTACTCTGCCCAGGCCAGGCCTGCTCCGGACACTCCCCATGCCCTCAGAGCCACAAACCCAGCTCAGGGCTGGGCTCAGAGCTCCAACACCACCAGGAATGAGCACTCCCTGAGCCCCCTGCCCTCCCAGCCCTGCTCTAGGCTGGGCAGGCACTGAGGGGCTCACTGACACCTCCAGGGTGGCTCTTTAAAGGTGGTGGCACAGGTGCTCCACAGCAGACCTGTGCCAGACCCAACTTCTCCACGGGCAAGGAAGAACCTCCCAAAGCAGGTGACACAAAAAGCTCTGGTGTGGCCCAGGGACTGCTCAAGGTCACAACCAAAATTAGTTCTGAGCTCAGGGTGGTGTCACTTCAGTTCCCTGCCACTGCTGCCACTTCCTGCCACCTTCAGCTTTTGCTCCAGGCACCAAAATATGATTTTTTCAAGGCCAGCCCATCTAAACTATCTGAAATTGCAGCCTGGCCGATCTCGCGAGCTCCCAGACTCACTCATGAGGATGAAGTGACAGACCAGCAGTGAGCACTTCTCCCTCTTCCAGCCAAGCTGTGAATTGCTCCTCCCTCAGCTTCAGCAACCACTTTTCGTGCCAGTTCCTGAAGAGAATCTCGTGCTGAACATCCATCACTTTTTCAGTGCAGAGCATTTGGCTTCATCCTCAAGCCCTAGAAACACTCAGCTAAACCAGCACTAAAACCTGATTAAACTTGCATCCTGCACAGCACAATGAACTTGGACTTGGGCAGGAATCAGAATATCTGGGAATGAAGAGAACCCAAGAGCTCGGAGAGGTTTGCTTTGCCCTTGTCCTGCCTTGGGCTCCTGGCTCTGCCACAGCAGTTACAAGAAGCAGAGCAGCGACCTCCCCTCCCCTCCTCATCAACACAAACCCCCAAAAGCAGAGTTTGTCTCTCTCAGACCCACCTTGAGCTGTGTCCGCAGCAACAACGAGGCTGTTGAAAGCAGCAACCCCACAGCTCGGCGTCTGCAGGGCTGCACCCTCTCCATCCTACAGCCTCTCCATCTCCCCACAGCTTGGAGTGATCTGTTCTCCCAGTTTAGAGAAGGTGACACCAACCTCACTTTGGTTTGGGTACAAACTCTGAGGCAGACACTGAAGGCAAAGGAAGACGAGGCCTTGGTGGGAAGGGACCTTAAAGCCCATCCAGTGCCACCCCTGCCAAGGGCAGGGACACCTTCCACTGTCCCAGGCTGCTCCAAGCCCCAGTGTCCAGCCTGGCCTTGGACACTGCCAGGGATCCAGGGGCAGCCACAGCTGCTCTGGGCACCCTGTGCCAGGGCCTGCCCACCCTCACACGGAAAGATTTCTTCCATGTATCTACTCTGAACTGAAGTTTAAGTATCTAAGCTCAAGTTTAGTTATTGCTGAGCCTCTGCTGAAGATAACTGAGACACCATAGTAGGAGAGAAAGGAAACAGGCCTGTAGAACAAACCACAGGCGAGTAACAAACCAAAATGATGTGGCCAAGAACAATTATTGCCACAGAAAAGAAACCTCAGTCACCAAAAACTCCAGTCTATTCCTACATCCTCACCCAGGGGGACTCCAAACACGACACTGCAACTCATGCTCCTCCCAGCTCCACACACACATTGCTGGGACCTCTTGCAAGCTGCTCGAGCTCTCTCCACATGCCAAATCTGCCCATGGCAGAGGTGCTGCTTTCCTGGCTCAGCTCCCAAGACTCAACTCTCAGTATTTCCGCCCTCAATACTGTAAATTTCTGGTGATCTGGAGCAAAGATTTCTGGCTTGCTGTGTGGCTTCTCACACAGAACCTGACCCCAGGGGCTCAGTCTCACTCTCTCCGTGTTTGACACAAGTCATAAAGCAAGAACTGCAAAGACATTTCGAGGCAGTATCAGGGGCCTGAGACAGCTTTTGAGATCAAAGTTGAAATCCACTGTTTTCTTTCATTGCTGTTAAACTGTACTGGAGTCCTGGGGGCACTTTTGGGCGCCACAGTATACAAAAGATACAAAGCTGACAGCATCCAAAGAAGGGACATGGGGATGGGGAAGGGTGTGGAAGGACCATGAAAGAGCTGCTGAGGGCACTGGGTTTGTTCTGGTAGAGAAGTGTGAGGTCAGAACACATCGGGGGCTACAGCTCTGATCTCCGCTCCCTGGGACACAGACAGGACCCAGGGAGCAGCTGGAGCTGGGCCAGGGCAGGCTCACGCTGAGATCAGGGAAAGGCTCTTCCCCCAGAGGCTGCTGGGCACTGCCCAGGCTCCCCAGGGAATGGGCACGGCCCCGAGGCTGCCAGAGCTCCAGGAGCGTTTGGACAGCGCTGCCAGGGATGCCCAGGCTGGGGCTGTTGGGGGGTCTGGGCAGGGACGGGGGGGGTGGGACTGGGTGATCCCTGTGGGCCCCTTCCAGCTCAGGATATTCCAGGATTGTCTCACTCCCCAACAGGGGAGAGTCTGCTCTCACACAGAGCTGCACACACACTGTGCAGGAGGCAGCAAATGACAACAATTGACATTGATACATTAATAAAGCCAAGATATTAAGCAAGCCAAAAGATAAATTTTCCCTTTTGTTCCTGACCAACAAGACCTGTCCCAGTCCCAGTCCAGCCACTAAGCAACTCCAGTGTGACACAGGGACTGCCTCACACCTCGAGGCCGACACACAACAGCAGCACAGCACCGGGAGTTTAATCACGTTTCCCTCATTAGAGGAGACAATTAATGACCGCTCAGGTGCACAACCACTCCTGCAGAGCACTTCACTAGACCCCGTTTTGCAAGAACTCCCCCAGGCTGCAAAGCCCCATTTGCCAGGGACCTGAGAGAAGAATTCGGTAGTTTTAAAGGAATGTCAGGAACTAGGAATACACCTGAGTGTAGGAACCGAGAGTGCCGAGAATATTTCTCGGTTTCCATCTCGCCCGATCCATCTGTTACGGCGCAAGGCAGAGGCAGGTCCCTACCTCCCGAGCCTGGGGTCCTCCCATCAGATGAGCCATGCGCGCGGCCAGGGGCGGTCCCGGAGCTTCCATCGGGCCCTCCCGCTATCCCCATGCGGCCTGGGTTCGCGGCCGCTTCCGCGTTTGAACGGCGGCGCCTGCTGCTGACGTCATCACTCCCGCCGCTTCCATCCCGGCCTTACTTCCGCCTTCGGGAGCCCTCACTTCCACGCCTGCGCGGCGCGGCATCGGCCGCCCCTCCTCAGTGCCGGTTACCCCGGCAACGCCGCTCGCGGCTCGAGCCGCTCCTGGCCCGGCCCCGGCCCTGCCCGGGACGTCAGCCCCGGCCCCGCTTCCAGCCCAGCCCCGGCCCCGCTGCCAGCCCAGCCCCGCCCCCGCTTCCAGCCCAGCCCCGGCCCCGCTGCCAGCCCAGCCCCGGCCCCGCTGCCAGCCCAGCCCCGGCCCCGCTTCCAGCCCCGCCCCGGCCCCGCTTCCAGCCCCGCCCCCGCTGCCAGCCCCGCCCCGGCCCCGCTTCCAGCCCCGCCCCGGCCCCGCTTCCAGCCCCGCCCCGCCCCCGCTTCCAGCCCAGCCCCGGCCCCGCTTCCAGCCCAGCCCCGGCCCGCCCCCGCTTCCAGCCCAGCCCCGGCCCCGCTTCCAGCCCCGCCCCGCTCCCGCTGCCAGCCCAGCCCCGGCCCCGCTTCCAGCCCAGCCCCGCCCCGCCCCCGCTGCCAGCCCAGCCCCGGCCCCGCTGCCAGCCCCGCCCCCGCTGCCAGCCCAGCCCCGGCCCCGCTGCCAGCCCCGCCCCGGCCCCGCTGCCAGCCCAGCCCCGGCCCCGCTTCCAGCCCAGCCCCGGCCCCGCTGCCCGGCACCAGCGCTTCCCAGGCCAGCCCGGTCCCGCCCACGGTCCCGGCCGCCCGCCCGGCACCTCCAGCCGCACACGGACGCTTCAGCTGCCACGCCGATACGACCGATAAGCACAGCACCTCCAGCCAGCAGTGCAATTCTTTCGGCTACTGCAGTTCCATCCTAGGAGCTTTCGGCAGCTACACCTCCTACCAGCTCTGTGTCCACACAGCCCCCGTCTGCACCGCAGCCACAGCCGTGGACACACAGCAGAGACATTTCAACAGCTGCCGTGTCACCACGGCATGTACCCCCTATCATCACTCTGATAACACCACTCAGAGGATTATCACAACAATCACACGATGCTAAACCATGTTTCCCGTGCCATTTCAGCGAAACAAATACGATTTTATCTCCAGAACAGAAAGAGGACTTTCTCAACTATACGTGGACACCTCTTCCATCACAACAGGACCAAGCACGTGTTATTAATAGTGACGTCTCGCATCGAGACATTCCATTTCATGCACATTCTTCTCGAACTTCTCAGGGACATTCAGCTGATTTTATGGGACTTTTTCATCCTCAAATGCCTGCTCAACACTTCAGTGAGAAGGATATAGTGACCAGCACAGCTTCAGAAAGCATTCCTCTATCTTCCCAAGCTTCATCTCCTTTTTTTACAACAACCAATACAACTCCAACTTCTCATATGCCTTCTTCACAGCTTCGAAATCCACAACAGGCATCTGATCCCTCATTTTTCCACCGTCGCTTTCAGCTTTCGGATGACTTTGTTCGTCACCTTTATTTCCGACTCAGAGAACGTGCAGATTATCTGCCTCCAGAGGTTGCAGCACTGGGTCCCCACCCCTCACCCATCCCGCATGCTGGCAGTACCCTACCCAGATCCACTGCACCCTCTCCTCCAGTGGCCAGATCACAGCCACCTGCGATGGCAGGTTCAGCCACTCCTCGTTTATTTCCTTACAGTGCACAGCCGCAAATACCGACCCCTATTCCTCATCCAGGAGGGGGAGAAGAACATGGAATAATAATAAAATAAGAATTTTAAAGTTGTTTATTTTATATTAATTTTTTTTAATTTTATGAGAGAACTACATACCCCATGACATTTGAGTTTCAATTATTAATTCAGTTAAGGTTCTCTTTAAAGTTTGTTTCATCCTCTCTACCCGTCCTGAACTCTGTGGGTGCCATGGGATATGTAGTTCTCTCATAAAAAAAAAAAAAATAAATAAATAAAATAAACAACTTTAAAATTCTTATCCCTTAGACCCTGTGTTTCCCACCCAGCATGAAGCATACTTGCTTTCTTCTGTGTTAATGAGTTCTTTTGAATTTATAAATACTTGTATTAGCGGTGATGGCGCCCGCCCGCGGAGTGATCCGCCGGAGGGACTATTTGTGATGCGCTCCTGCTCGCGGAGGGATCAGCGCTGATGCCGCCCCGCCCGCCCAGCTGCTCTCGCTGCCTTTTCCCGCTCTCCCCTCTGCTCCCAGCGCTTCTCCTGCAAAGGGCGCGGCTTTTCCTGGGCTCTTTTCCTGCCGGGCTGCAGCGAGCGCTCCCCTCAAGGAGCAGGGGCAGCTTTGCTCGCGGCGGCAGCGATTCAACAGAGCAGGCCCGGAACAATTCCTGCTTAGCCGGGCTTTGAGCACATTCCTGAGCCAGCACTAGCAGCAGCGAGTGAGGCAGCGGCACATGAAGGAGGCTGCGGCTCTGGCCAGGCTGGGGAGGGGTTCCTCTGTAAAAGAAGAACAGGGAGAGACAAACCAGAAAGGGCAGGAAAAAAAGAAAAAGCCAAGACAAACTAAACTTTTTTAAAAAAATAATCTGGATCCAGAGGGACTTCTGGCTGGAGAACTTCCTGGGGAGCAATCCTGCCCCTCTGGGAGGCAATGCCAGGGCAACTCCAGCTGAAACCTGCACACAAACACCACAAAGATTTCAGATATTTGCAGGAAGCATCCACTTAGCAACTGCTGCTTAATAATTTATTCCCTTTCCCATTAAATGGTACATTCAGTCCACAAGACTTCAACACCTTTCTGGTAGTTTTATTTACAGTCTGCAGCGTGTTCTGTAAAACACAGGAGTGCACACAGACACACACGCACAAACATTTAAAGAAGTACAGTTTATTCCAAAGGAAGTCTACGCACTACTTTTTCCATAAAAATTATTAAAAATACTTTAGTTACTGTATTCTACCTAAACCAAGATACTTGAGAATTCTTCCACAAGTGATGCCCCCTCCCCACAAAGGGCACTCCGACAAGAAGAAATTCAGGAGACTGCATCACCAAATAAAATCCTAATGGCAACTGCTTCAATGCACCAGAAGAACAACGAATTCCCACTCTGCATCCAGCAATCCCTGCTCTGCAGCCTGTCTGCATCTGCTTTTGTAGGGCTTGTGGGGCTTTTGCATTCACTTCCTTCTCCAGGGCAGTTCCCACAAACAAAGAATGACTGAATTTCTGCAGACTGTCACTCGGCAATCCTGCATTTCACACATGCAAAGGGAAACACTTTCCTTTGAGCCCTTTATTTCAAGGAGTCTCTTTTTTACTGAGCATCCAGTGAGAACAGTGCCCAGTTGTGGCTGTTATTATTTCTCTGCTTTTGCTGCGTGGCAATATTGTGCTGGAGCTCTGCAGAACACCCACTGCAGCCCTTGTCTCACTGGGGCACACCGAATTGACAAAAAAAAGGCACAAAGATGAAACTCCTAAAGCAGCAGCAGCCCCAAGTCACTGAGCTGCTGCTTCCCACCACCAACACTCTGTGTCTCAGCAAACACTTCCAACGCACGAGCCAAGGCCACAGGGGAGTGAAAAGCCCAGAGCCTGCGGGCAGGACAAGCACTCCATTGATCAGTAACAAACCAACACAGCTCAGCTGGATGGTGCACTTAAGACTGGACCTGGAAGCATCAGGAAAAGCCATTGGAACACAAGCTCAGCAGCACAGAATCCATTTGGCACCAGCTGATGAGATGGGAGGCTCTGTGTGGGACACGTTGTGCATTCAGCTTCAACAATGCCACAGCTCCACAGCAGCGCTGAAAAACTTCTGCTTTTAACAGTTGGAGAGGATTTTCTCAATGGAAGTGAAGCTGTCATTAACAGAGGAACAGCACACAATGCACAACATAACCTGCAATAAAAAGCTTCTGCTTTCCAGCATGTAAGCATCCAGGTTACTGGACTTCAGCTCATGGAAACGAATCTGATGATAGATTTTTTTTTTAATTTTTCTTGGAACTAAAAAAGTAAAATCTTCCATAAAAGGATAAAGCACAAAAATACTCTCTCAGTACGTCTCAGGAAGCCATTTAATACCTTCCATGTCCTAGGAACAACTAGGCAAAACACTTGGAAAGTGTGAGCAGTAGAAATGTTGACCATTGAATGTTTGGCAGCCGTGTGCTCCAGCCCCTGGGAGGGGCTTGTCCCCCACTCCACACCAGTCCTGCAGCTCCCCAGCTATTTCTTCTTCTTCTTCTTTGGGGGCTCATCCTCAGAGCTGCTGCTGCTGCTGCTGCTGGAGGAGCTCGGATCCGAGTCGAAGTCGGAGGAGGAGGAAGAGCTGCTGGAGGAGGAGGAGGGGGAGGAGGAGGAGTGTTGGGTGGAGTCGCGGGAGACAAGCACTCAAGGCATCATGTTCAGCAAGTCTCGATTTATTTTTCAAAACTACACTTATAGTACCTTTAATTAGCTCATACATATTGCAAAAGTCGAGCTCCTCATTGGTGGGAGCTATTCCGTGGGATCTGTAAACACGGTGGTCTTATCTTCCTCTTCCATATGGTTTCTGTCTTCTTACTTATCTGAATGCACATTCTGTTATCTATGCAACCTCTTGCTCAAGGACTCAGTGTCTGCATCTTTACTAAGCCTGCTGTGTTATCATGACCTTTGCTTTTTAGCCATTCTTCAGAAAGACTCTCAACAGAGGAGGAGCTGTCCTCACTGTCACTGTCCTCGGAGGAGGTAGAGGAGTCCTGGCTGTCAGAGGAGTCGCTGGCTGAGCTGTCACTGCTGCTGCTGCTGCTGCTGCTGGAACTGGTCACACTTTTGGACCTGGGAGAGAACAAAGAGCTGAGCACAGCCCTGCCAGAGCCCATGGCACCGTGTTCTCTGCTCTGCTGTAATTATCCAAGGATCAATTTGTTGCCTTGAAAATTTCCAGGCCTCACCACCTAAGATGAATTCCTGTGCCCTCCCTCCCTTTCCCACTCCTGGATGAGTGGATTTTGGCCATTTGAGCAACGGCAGAGTGGCCCCAGGGCATGACATAGGCCAGCAGGACTGCAGAGAGGGGCAGAGAGGGAAAGCTGGCCAGGATCTCGTTCCCAGCCCTGAGCAGGGGCTTTACTGGCCTGACTGTCCTGTACTACCTGAGCTCTGGGGACAGTGAACCAGGCTCAGTCCCTGCCTCACCACTGCAGCAGGAATTCTGTCAGTTGTGACCAAACTTGTCCAGCGAACACATCCTACAAGCTCCTTCCTGGGCAGTTATTAATAAGGAAAACCAAGAGACTGTAAACAACCTTAAAGCAGGATACCAAGCTCCAGCCTTTTCTTTGAGAAGCAAATATGGCTAATTTGTGCCTGCTCAGAATCAGAAGGAGCAGCTGATCTCCTGGCAAGAGCCCAGGGTGGAGCACGCAGCAGAGCTGGGACACTGTGGTGGGGTCCTGCCACGTTCCTCACCATGGGGCTGCCGAGTCCCTGGGAAGTGCCCGTTCACTGGGTCACCCTGCTGCCAGCAGTTGTTTCGCACTTCCCACTCCACATTAATGTTTCATCTCCGGCATTTCAAATGCTTTGCATTTCGGTAGGAGCGGGGAGCCTGTCTCCCATGGCAACAGTGCCAGGAGTCCAGGACAGGAGAAGGAGCTGAATGGGAGCACAAACTGGAGAGGTTTCTCACCACAGCTCAGCTGATTGCTGTTACTGAAACCCAGTTCTTGCAGTAAATCAATCCCAAGTGTTTGCTCCTCCATTCTGCCACAGCTCATCTCAAATACCACTGGATTTGGAGCCTTTCAGTGGCCAGGGCAGCTCCGGGTGCCCCAGGCAAGACCTTGGTGGAGACTTTCCCTTGTCAGCAGTTTGCCAGGGGACCCTCAGAACACCTATCCTGTTGTTTTCATCCATGGAACTAGTGGGATTCTCAACCCTGCAAGAGGCAGAAGCACCAGCAATCCTGGTCCTTCCTCACTAGGACTTTCAAAATAAGCCAAGGTGTTCTGTGTCTGTTCAAATTAGCTTTAAAGGCACTGATTTAACAGAGAGGGTATTCCCCCCCGCCTGAAATTCACTGGGAATTAGAAATGGACACAAAATAAAAATGAATGATTCCTACTCCTCCATCCCTTACTCTTCTCATCAGTCCACAACACTCGCCCCATGTGACAGAAAAGAGAAGGCACACTCAGGTTAGGGTTAAACTGTGTTTACGTTCTCTTTTCAGGCCAAACTAAGGAAGCACATCCAAAACCCCCGTGCTTCAGAGTTGGTGCATTTCCTCTTCAGGCCGCTGGAACTGGTAAATCTTATTCCCAGGTCTCACTGGGAACTCCTTTTATTTCTAGTTCACACTTACAAGTAGATAGATTGTGCAACAGGGTTGGAAAACTGCTCATACCTGGCCACAGCTTTCTCAGGAACTTCCAGAAGTGATGCCGGTTGTTCCTGGCCTCTGATCCGGTTTGAAGCTTGAAGTAAATACAGGAATCCCAGCAAATATGAATCCTTCCACCGGGTCAATAAGGCATTACTGTGAACAAAAGGGGCAGCCAGCTGGAATCCCCACTGGGAATCTGTCTGGTCTCACCTTCAGGCAAATACGGCTCAGTATTTGCACTGAAAATGCTTGGAAGCAGAAATCCCAACTTGGAAAAGGAGCCACAAAGGAATAGCAAGATACTTTCCATTTTTTGAAGTGTCAGCTTCTGACACTTCACTCGTCTGTAACAACAGCTCATTTGTAGATCAGCTCTTCCTTTGACTCCAATCCAAAAAAATCTCATGTTCCCTTGAACTGTCCAGTCTCCTTCAAAGACTTAGGTTGATGTTTCTTGCAGTGACTGTGCTGATCCAAGGATCAGCTTTGTCTTCGCTTCCTGCTCATCTGTGTGTCCCTGGTTTGACATTTTGACCGTTTCCTGCAAGTTCTCTTCTCTTTGTGTGGTTTGTGTGTGACCCAGATCATCAACAGCTGCGGTGGCCCCGAGCTGGCCCCGTCTGTCCTCAGCCCACTGCTTTCTAAAGACACCACCGATTTCCTGAGAGGACACCTGACACCCAAAGAGATAAACCTCTGGGATTCCCTGGGGGAGACATGGACCAGATCCAGGTAAGGACAGAGCTGCCATCTCCCCAGGCTCCCCACGCAGACGGGATGCTTGGATTCCCTGATGCTCCTGCTTCTTCTTTCAGGGGATGCCCTGAAAGACACATTCTTCGTGAATGTCACCTCATATTCCCACTTTCTGTCCTAGAGCCGAGTGGCCCCGAGACACGAACATCCCCACCTACATCCCCAAATTCCACAACGGCTGGGAACCACCCACAGAAATCTTCCGTGGAGCTCCCTGGGAAATAGACATTGGACACTTGCAAGAGGAAGGTTAGTCCTGTGTCCCTGTCTCTTCACTCTCCCTCCCCCTTTTCCGGAGAAATGGAGCTGCAGGGGTAGTGGTGGCATGCAACAAGTAGTTGGCTCAAAACTCAGTTGGATCCGGTTGCCCCAGTTAAATACAGAAAGCAAATGAGGCTGGAAAAGGGCAGCAATAATGAGCCTCTCCCAATCCAAGGCAACAGCACCCTACAGCGTAACTGAGCTCCAGGGACACAGGCTTCCCTGGAGAACACCTTGACCAAAATCTGCCAGACCATGACTCATCTACCACTATCCCTCTCCTTTTCTCCGATCAGCTTTCCCCTTTCCTGGTAACACTGACTCCATGTCTGCCTTTCCAGCTCTCCTCAGCCAATGGATATCCTTACTGGAACTCCTCACTCAAGCGTGGTCAGACGGCTGAGCAGACACAGGTCGGGGATGCCTTCAAACAGAACATCACTCCACATGGAAATAGGTAATGGATCCGCACGCCCGGAGCTTTGGCTCCCGCCTCGGAACCTCATGAACGCACACGGACACGTACAGTGACACTGGGACGTTTGGGCATCCTGGAGACAACTCCCTGCCACTGTTAATAACCACCAAGGGAAGACAAAGATCAGCTGAGGGGTTATTCCCATAAGCACTGTCTGCTGTTTAACCCCCAGCAGCTCTGCAAGGAAAGGAATCGCAGGTGTTTTCCACCGCAGGAGGCAAAAATATTGACTGACTTCATCAGTCCATCCATAGGTCTTGTTTCCCAACATCAGCCCAGCAAAGTGACCTTAAGGATCAGGTGCCAAAGATGCTGCACTGCGCTTTGGCTCTCCATGTGTGTAGAGATGCTGGAATCATGGAATCACAGAAGGGATTGGGTGGGAAGGGACCTTAAAGATTATCCCGTTCCAACCCCCTGCCATGGCCAGAGACACCTTTCACTATCCCAGGTTGCTTCAAGCTCTGTCCAGCCTGGCCTTGGACACTGCCAGGGATCCAGGGGCAGCCACAGCTTCTCTGGGCAACCTGTGCCAGGGCCTCAGCACCTTCACAGGGAAGGATTTCTTCCCAATATCCCATCTAAACCCACCCTCTGGCAGCGGGAAGCCATTCCTCCTTGTCCTTTCACTCCAGGCTCTTCAAGTCCCTCTCCAGCTCTCTTGGGGCGCCTTTAGGCACTGGAAAAGGCTCTAAGGGCTCTCCAGAGCCTCCTCTTCTCCAGGCTGAACATTCCCAGCCCTCCCAGCCCATCTGTGTAATGCTCTAGCTCTTGGAGCACTTCCTGGCCCTTCCTGTCTGATATTGCGCTGGTTTATTAAAGGAAATTCTGACTCTTTCTGCTATCTCTGTGTATTTATCTCCAAAGGACTGTGAGTACGGAAGAGTCATCCCCTATGTTCCTCAGCTCTTCTTTGGGGAACTCACCTATAAATGGAACTGCAGAAATGGGGAGGGAGGAAAAGGAAACAGGATGTGAATCGAGCACCTGCATAGTGACCACAGATGTCCACTGCTAGACAGACACTGATGTCAGGCAGATCATGCCCTCCAAATAGTGCTCAGAAAGAGAACAAGTTTGGGATTTCTGAAACTGCTCTGAATTGGATTTGCTTAAACAGATGTCATTAGTAAAAGCAATCAAAGAAAGAGTTTTGATCCCTCTTCCAAGCTGATGCCACTTATCATGTATCTTCCCTGCATTCTTCTAGGGAAGCTGTTTTTGATGTTGTCCTGTCCTTCTTTTTATAAGGGAGCAAAAATACTTTATTAAGTATTACTCTTTCAGTTTTGTTTCCTCTCCTCTTCTGAGATACAGTAAAGTGAACATTCAGCAGAATAGTTTTGTATTTTTTGAACACAATTCTTCTTTTATCCAACTGAGGCCCTTCTGTGATCATGAAAAAACAGAAACTGTTGTGAACTACAGTTTACACTCATAAGAGGTTGACATGGGTCAGTTCTCCAAGGTTATTCTTAGTTCAACTGCTGTGTAAACTGTTGATGTCACTGACTGGAGGCTGCTCTTCAGGACATTATAGATATGATAATTATATGACAGAAAATGCAACATATAGTTGAATCTGACCTTCAAGTTCACTAGCTTAAAAAAGGAAAAAAATGTCTGTAAGAAATTTGCTGCTTTTCCCATTACTAAGATGTAATAAATGCCTTCAAGTTTATACTCAGTCGACAGCATATACACATGGACAGCAGTGCCCATCCATCCAAATGTACCCCAAGCTAGGGTACATTTTAAGTCTCAATGATCACTGCCTCCAGAAAGCATTTTTGAGACAAAACAGGCAAAGTCTTTTGCATATCTAGACAATCATCCAATACTAGGATCTTCACTCTCACATAAACACTTCATGTTTTTCCACAGAGGAATCTGAGATAGATTTTTCTGAGAAATAACAAACCACCAAAAATTAATAAATGACAAACAAGGGAAAAGCACCACTTCCTCACTCAGCACATTTTCCTTGATTTTCATTAAGCATTCAGATTTACAGATGCTGATATTGCCACAAGAGCAGTTTTTTTCTGGTTTAACTTCCTCTTCCAGTAGAGCAAGCACAGCTGCAAAATGCAAGCTCACTTCTAGGCTCTCTTACACATCACCAGTTTACCACATTCCAACCAGTCACAGCTGTGCAACACCCCGTCAGGGTACTGGGATTACTGCAGTGCCACAGACAGTTTAAGTGAGGCTCATGGAGCTGTACAATTTTAACTATGTTTTATATGTATAATTAAATGATGCATGACATGGAAATAAGCCAGCTGTACTGAAACTGAACAAACTAACTGCTCTGATGCAACAGTTAAGCATCTCATCAGTTCTAAAATGAAACAGGTTTAAAGCAAAAACAATATAGAGAACAGAATGCTTGACACTGTTAAATAGCATGGTCAAAGGATAATTTTTGAACATTAAGGAAATGCATTCACCCAGTCAAATTTTCAAAAGAATTCCTGGCACCAAAATGTTCTCTGTTTGCTTTTTCACCATGTTTTAAGAATGGATCACTCTGGGGGAAGAAAATCCTGTGCGCAAAACACTGCGTGAAACTAAACAATCCTTAAACATGGCTAATTTCCATGTGGAGCTGATGATTTAGCACTGTCATCCTTCAGCAGAGGAGAAAGAACTACCTGTCTTTAGTTTATTTAGGTAAGATGAAAAAAGTGAGGAGCGTGAATTTGATCTTGCTTCAATTTACTTCAGTGGAAAAACTCTTGCCATGACTTCAGTGAGAATGAGACTGCATCTTAATTCATTCTATATGGAGAAAAACAAATCAGCTGAGAATAATGCTTTTGTTTATTAGATGTAAATTACTACCATAGTCGTTTTTAACAGTGCTAAGTAAATCCTGCTTTAAAAGCCAAACGTTGCCTTCAGTCCTGCTTATTCCTCTGTACTGTGTCACAATGCAGGATTCCTGGTCCTCTGACCAAGTCACCGCTGTCACAGTAAGCATGGCTTGCTCTGGGGAATGGCCACATTCCCAGTAAGCATGGCTTGCTCTGGGGAATGGCCACATTCCCACACGGGAATGATAGATGTTTGTGGATGTCACTGGTGACAATGTCCAAATCTGGGCTAGGGCATGCCCCCCAGCCAAGAAACTAGGGTGCACACTTTTGTAATATAAATGCATTCACTGAGAACACAGACTACACTTACTAAAATGTCCATGAAAAGCAGCCAAGTAAATCAAATCAATAGGGTTAAATTTGCAATTAGGATTCTCTCTTTCGGCAGAAAATTTTAGGATAGCCACAAATTGAGAAAAATTTGCTTTTTTTTCTTCTTTTTCTCAGAAGGCAATCAACCTTCTGGTCTGGCTATTCTTTACTTCTCCCTATGAAGTAAAATCTAAAAAGACACACACACGATATTTATGGAAGGACCTCCCAATGAATTAGGAAAAATTATTACTCAGAAGATCAAACAGAAACAAGACTGTCTACACTGTATGAATTAAACATACATGAATTAGGACACTGAGCCTTCCATTCTTTAGTAACAGAACTGATGCTGTCCTGAAAATGACATTAATGAATTAGACTGGTATATGAAAACCTTCTGCATCTGCTCTAGAGGTTGGAATGAGGATGTTAAATGAGGCAGCAGACAACAAGGACGTGCTGCTTAGGGAAGCTGAATATCACTTCTGTGCTTGTGGAGTTCTGCAGTTTGGATGAAGGTCACAGGTTATCTCCAGCTACATGAAAATGAGTGATAAATACACACTGTTGGTCTTAGACTGAAAGCAGTACTAGGCAAAGAGAGTCAAAATATGGAATATTACTCAAAATCATCCCCTGGTTTTCTAAAGATCATAATCTTCTATTAGAAGACAGTTTGTTACCTTCTCCTAATATTAAAGCTGTAATAGTAAAAGCACCTCAATCTTGTAGAAGTATCTAAGATACACAGAATAAGTAAGGTATATGGAGTGAGAGCACCCTAAAAACATCACAAGAGGAGTGACAATTTCTGGGATAGTAATGACATGAACGAGTATCTAAACGTTAAGTCTGAGTGAATAAGAGAATTTTTCAACTAATGGATCAGGGAAAATGTGAAAGGATGAGATATGTGATTAAAGATCATAGTGTATTCGGTTAACACAGGTGGAAAATATATGACTTTGATTCTGTACTACAACATATTTTAATTGATTTGTGTGTAGTTTTAGTTTTATACATGCACAATTTTTTAGAACACATCTTTAGACTGGGACAAACAATAAAGGAAATCCATTGTATGACTTTACATTGATCCCAACATCACTCACTGGAATATCTTAACATTTCCTGCACAGATTCCCATTCGTTAAGATGACAACCTTGAGAAGAAGGAAACCTATAACTGCCATTCAGAGAAGGTCTAAAATTTCAATTGCTGTTTGAACACAAAGGAGCTTTGACATGCTGTGGTTTATTGAAGCACTCCTGCAGTTATAGACACATCTTTAACCACCCTACCCTCTCCCTCTTCCTCCATCCACCACTGATTGATGCAACTGGGAGATTCAGTAACTGCAGAGCAAAGTCCCGCTTACTTCCAGCTCTCCTGCCCCAGCAAATGCTCAGCTCTTCTGGGAAGATGGAGCTATGCCATAAGCACATTGCACCTGAAAGGAGATGAAACCTTCCCTTCAAAGACACATGTGACCAGGTTTTTGGAACTGCCTGATGTGGCCAGTTCTCATCTGTTTTCCATAAAGAAGGAAAAGAGCCCTGTATTCTCCTCTTCATGATAGTTCAAGTATGAATTCCAAAGAACAGAGATGCCAGGACTTGTCAGTGACATGACTAACAATCTTATGAGAACTGGCAAAACAGTTCATTTCTCCTACATCTTATTCTCAGAAACCTTGGAATTGTTTTGTCTGAAAGATTTGGGGGGAGGAAGGTGGGCTTAATTCTCACAACTATATTAAATATTCAGTACATCTGATATTCTGTTGTCAACATGCAAAATATAGTTTAATTATGATAAGCCATACTGGAATCATTTACAATACATAAATGTGAAAAAACAGCATTAAATTATTTCTTGTTCCATGTGGAAAAATATACACCTTCCAACCCCCCAAGAAAGTAAGACAAGGCACAATAAATTCTGGTAATTCTCTTTCTTCTGACTTTTCAGTTCCATCACAGCTCTCAAAACTAAGATTTATGTGCTGTTTTGCATCTGTATCTGTTGTTGATTTTCCCCCCCTACAGGGATATAGGTGAATAAGTTTGGACAGGAAACGGTATCCCTCAAGCCAAACTGAAAGGTTTATAAAGTTGCTAATAAAAGTTTGGGTCAGGGCCTAAATATCAATCATCTGCTCACTGTCTTTTTAAACGAGCTCAGGCATTTTCCCAACTGTTCCCAGCAGGTCTCTGCCACTATTTTAAACTAAGATTTCAGCCATTTTTTTTCCCCTGTGTTGACCTCACTAATTTTTCTTTCTCCCCCTCTTTACCTGCCAAAGGCATCCATCAGGATTTTGCCAAAGGCTATCTGCTTTTGAAGTTGAGAGGGATTCACTAATCGTGAGTGTCAAATCCACAGTAAATGCCATGGCCATATGGTATATGCTGCTTTTGGGAATTAGCTCAAAAGGCCTAGCTGTGAGAAGGCTGGCTGTATGTCAGGAGGGTTTTACTACTAACTTTCGTAACTCATGTCAGCTCTTTCAGTTTCTGTATGCATTGGCTTCAGGGAGTGCAACTGTTCCCTGAATGTATAAAAATGTTGTCAAGATCCCTTGATCTTGCTTCCTCTGTCTCTCTCGCACAAACACATCCAAACACATTTATATACACAGTGGAATAGCATGCACAGTGGCATGCAAATCTAGCAAAAGAGAAGCTTGTAAATAAATAGCATGTCATTCTGCTTACTCAATACATTTCTCTGGGTGTTAAACTCATGATAAACATATCATAAGCCCCGATGAAGGCTCTACAGCCTGTCCCATCACACCATCCTGAGTGTAACTCTGCAATGCATAGGAAGACATAAGTTTGAAAAACAGAGCAGAAATAGCTCCCATAAGGGCAAGGTGCTGACATAGCTGAAACATAACTAACTGGAGAGCATTTGTTTTCACTAAAGAAGGAAGTGTCAGTGACACATCTCTGTGCCTGTGGAGGTGTACTGTACATTCAAAGCAAAAAGAAATCCACCTTCTTTAAAAAATTGGCCATTAATACATAAATATGTCTGTGTTGAAATCCCTCAGACGGTACCATTCTTAACAAGAACTACACACAAGACTAAGAAATTCTGCAGAGAATCACGCTTTTGTGATCCAAAGAGGCAAGGAGAAAGAAAACCACATATGAAGAGTTTAACATACCCACTTAGTGATAGAAAAAGAATTATTACAAAAATAAATGTCAGTCCCCTTGAAACACTTGAGTCAGCACTCTCAACTTTCTCTGATGCTGTAGGAAGGTGTGAATGTCCTCCATGTGTCACATCATCCGCACCAGCCACACAGGAATGTCTCCAATGCACCTCAGAGCCTTTCAAGGACCACTCCCCTCTAATTTATGTATAGTCTGTTAACATCCTCTTGGAGCAAACAGAAATAATACTTTTAAAAGACATTTATACTTCAGAAACATGTGCCCCGACACAACAAAAAACCCAGATTTTAATACTGCCCCGAGGCAGAATTCATCCATCTTTAAGGCTTCTATTATGTATTTCCTGGTTAGTAATACAAAAAGAACTGCTGGCAGTATCACATCGAAACCAAAGTGGCAGAATCAGAAAAACTACTGAAAAGTTTACCTTTATAGGAAAGCTTCAGTCTTGGGATATTTTGTTTTGACGTTCCAGTGACTGGAAGGAACAGCATCGCTAAAGACAGCAGGCTGCAGGCATGTGGCACTTGCAAAGCTCTCATTCTGCTCTCCTCTTCTGTATCTTCTTTTGTACTATGGTGAAATATCTCCCCACTTTTCAAACAATCCAAGTTTTATCTGGAAGAAAAAAAGAAAACATCTGTAGATCTGCTTTACTGCATAAGCAACAATTCTGTAAGCAAGCCAGACCTATTTCTAAAGAGCACCTCAGTTAATTTCTTTGCTACAAAAGTATTTTTCCTCTAGTACAAGTAAATATGTTTTGTTTCTTTAATACTAAATTTACACATTTTGACATTGGAAAAATATGTAAACTTTTCAGACACCAATGTCTAGCCTAGCTAACGTTTAAGCACAAATTAAATTAATGCAGTATCCATAAAAAGAACATTTGACATTCAAAAGTGACCATGCAACTTGATAGTTAATACCAGTCCATTGGATATCTTACATGTTTTATAACTCTTTTTGTCTCAGTACAACAGCTATTGTGTGTTTATGCTATGACTAGAATGAACTGTAATGTCTCAGATGCCATGGGGGTACAAGCTGAGTTAACAGTGAGTACTTACCCATCAAAAACTAAACTAAGAAAACTGGAAAGAGCAAGCAGTTGTGTTTAGTTTTAATAGAGAAAAAAGTCAAAGCGGATGATGGATTTAAAAGTGCTTTCAGTATGATATTTCCAGCAGAACAACTGCCTCAACTCATCCACCAAAATGTCCCATAAACTTTAATGAGTGTTTCAGGCTGGGGTCAATAGGCTGATATGGGATTTTGTTAGCACAGTGTGCAACTAAGCCAGCTTTGCAACACTTTTCACTTAGTAAGAATCATTCATATTCCATAAATCTTGAAGTGTTTTACAACTGAAAGCAATTATCACTGCCCTTATTTTCCCTATGCAAAAACGGAACCATAAAGCTGCAGTGAACCTATTTCCTCAAGGTCACACAGCAAGCACAGTAGTTGAAAAGAAAACAGCAACAGCAGTCCTGCTGTCCTTTGTACCCAGCTATCAAGGATCCCTTTTGCCCAATAACTCGACTTTTGCACATGAAATTATTTGAAATGGCATCTTGAGTTCTGAAGGCAAAACTTCATGGTTAATAAATCACAGAGATCAGAGTATGAAAATATTTGTGAGACCAGATCCTTCCCCCTGCAAGTGCCTGATGCTAGAGGTCAAGGGAGATGGCTGGTGAAATGACAAATGTCAGTGTTTGAGTAATGCTGTAAAACCAAGGAGTAAGGAAATGTTATGGTTAGTCAAGAGATTAATGGCTCATGATGTGCCATGAAAATTCTTTTCTGAAAGGTACTGGAGCTGCCTGATTAAAAGAGCAATCCTAGTGCCCACATCAGCCAGCACTTGCACAGACACCAAAGGAGAGGTTCCTTGCAAGTCCATGAGAGATGCAGCACAGCTTGTGGCCCCTGAGCCTTTCCACTGGTCTGTTATTTGAACTCCTGCAGCACTGGGTCTTGCAATTCTGTGAGCTACAGCAGCACCCAGAACCAATTCGGCACCTCCTGATACAGGCAGTTCATCCTTCCTGGCATGAAAGGATGGAAACAGAATCCCTTCCGTTCTCTCTGACACAGGAAATCTTTCTCAGATGAAACTTGGGCTTTCTGAGCCTCCAGACTTTCGCTCAATAGCAAAAGACAAGGAAGTGTGCAAGAAGAGCATGATGGTGAAAAAGAGGGAAACAATTCGTAAAATCCCCAAAGCATAATTCCTATTGCAGAACACTAAGCTTCTTCCTTCTCAGTCCCCTCTTCAATACTCATATTCAGTGTCTGAATGCACTACTCTTGGCCAAGTGTGAGTACATGTTCACGAAATGACATGGAGAGAAAACAGACAAACATTAAATGCCTGTTTCATCTTTCTCTTCCCTTTATTACAGTATCAGATCCTAAGAGAACACCCTTACTTCTTCTGTGCCAACACATCTATCTGAGGGTGGACCACGAAGGACTAAAGTGGATTAGACTATCCCAGGGTTAAATCGCCTTGAAGAAATTTATTTAGAGGTGAAAAAGGGGAAAAGAAGGAGAGGGGACGAGGGGGAAGAATATATGAAGATGAGACACCAGCCCTGTTCATCTTCAGCAGGATGATAGTGACAAACCATACTTCAAAAAGAAGCAATTAAGAGGGAGCCAGTCTCACTGCAAGTATGTTGAGAAGTCACGGCCTGAAGGTCTGGGCCTCAGCCAACAGGGAACTCACCAAAGGATATGGGGCTCATTTTCTTGAGGCAAATTACTGTGAAGAATCAGGACTAAATTTGACTAAAAAAACAGTTGCATCAATGCACTGTCATTTGCTGAATTGATTGAGAATCAGCACCAAACTCCGCCCTTCGGCCATAGCTCACAACCTCACTTTTTCATGTAGGCTTTTTTTGCTAATGGGAACCTTCCTTTTTTCTTGGTTGGGTTTTTTTTCCCCTTTCCCCTTTTATTTGAATAATGTCTGTGAAAAACCATTTGCTTTCACGAGGCGGTTAGTTTACACTGGAGGCAGCAGCTCTGTGAGCTCGAGCCAACCCTGTCCTGTCTTTAGATTCATTGCAATCTGGCCACATTGTCACATATATTTTTAGTTTATGATGATCCTCTAATACAATTCCAGCTTCCACACAGAGTCCTTCCAACAGTCTAGCTCAGGTTAATGAACTTCAGGCCACTTCTCTTCTGCAGGAATTTCGAGGCCCAGGGGGTGGCTGTGCCCAAGAGATTTGCCAAAATCCGCTACGATTTCACCGCGCGAAACGCCAATGAGCTCTCGGTGCTGAAGGATGAAATCCTGGAGGTACGTGACCGTTCCTGGAAAAGGTGTGTCCCCCAGGGGCAGGAGAGAGCTCGGGATAGCAACAAGCACCAACTCCATTTTCCCTGGTGGTATCTCAGCAGTGACACAAAGCTTTGCTCAAACCCAAAGCTGGAGCAGGCTGCCTGTGCTGTGTTGTGTCATTTCCTCAGCTCAAAGACATCGGTCCCATTTTAACCACAGTGAGGAGGGAGGACAACAACTCGCTCTAGAGCCCTGCTCATCCCCCGCTGGGTCGGTTCCTTATCACCACTTCCTCCTCCACGAGGATTTGTTTTCTCTGAAAAGCACCTTTCTCATAACCTTTCTCTTACTGCAGCACTGTTGGCAGCTGGACAAGGTGGGACGTGACTTGGGCTGACACTGATCTGTGACCTGAGGAAAAGGTTTCTCTGCAAAATGTGGCTTTTTATTTATTTAATTATTTATTTTAATGCAAAAAGACATCAGAAACTCAGTCATTAGGAAAAAAAGGTCTGGAGAAACAGGGACATTATGTAGGAACTATGAGTTCTTCAGCACGCAGAGGTGCTCTCCTGTTCATCCTTACGATAAATTCTGATGCTTTCCAGGAAAAGTTTCAGTCCTGGATTGCATCTGAGAGCAACAGATCTGATTAGAGCTCCTGGCCTCAGTGATGTCCTTCTGGCAACTTCACCTTTCGGATGGTTCGGCCCCGCTATATCCTGGTTGTTTATGCCTGAAATCCCATTTTCCCACAGCAGATTTATTTTTGTCCCTCTCTCAGGTGTTGGAAGATAATAAGCAGTGGTGGAAGTTGCTCAACCGGAGTGGGCAGGCCGGTTATGTTCCATACAATATCCTGGATGTGGTGAAACTGGAAGAGCTCAAACAGGTCTGTAGTCAGGTAATACCTGACTGGTATCAGCTGCAGGGCACAATCTGCCTCTGGGAATAATGTTGTCATTAGACCTCCCTGATTTCTTAGGATACTATGCACCAATCAGGACAGACCTTCAGAAGTAGACAAAGCCAGGAGATTCCTGAGTCTCCTATGATAAAACTCACATTTTGCTACGATCGTCTTCCCAAATAAGGCCTATCCTTCCTATTTGTGCACCAGCCTCCTGCTTTCCATATTTTTCCACATCAAGATTTTTCTTGGGGGTTAAATTAAAGATGGACACTTCCCTCAGCCAGTTCAGTTCAGCACCAGGAACACGTTACTGGAGTGGAGGCAGATGGAAACACCATCTAAGTGAGAATTAACTGAATACTGCAACTTGCACTGCAGAAATGTGGAGCTGGAGTGTTCTAAACACCCTAGGGAAGCATGGAATTGCTTCCCCATTTTGGTATTGCAGCGTTTGGGCAAAGCCTAAGGCGGCCCAGCAGGCTTCTGGATAAATCCCTGCTAGTTTAATCAAAACGTCAAAAAACTTTCCAGTCCGCTCCAGGCCCTTGGCAGTGGTCCCGCTTCACATCCCAGCTACGGAGCAGTGAGGCTCTGCCTTCCAATGAGATCGAACACGTTTGGCACAACTAGGAATTCCCTTGCGCAAACTTCAGACTTTGCTTTGGGTTCTTCATTCCCAGAAATTAACTTCTTCCATGCAGCTCCACCTGAGGTCTCCCCAGCCCCACATCAGCACAAGGAGAACACGGCAGTTTGTCCCTCCGTGGGTGTGAGGCAGAAAGCTTAAGAAAATTAAAAACGACCAAAAAAAATTCTTACTTTTCTTTCCCTTTCTAACCAGTCTAACCAGAGGTACAAAGGAGACCTGAGCCCCAGGGGCTATGGCCCATCCAGCCCAACCCACAAGCTGCCTGCCAGCTACGCCGGGGATAAGTGGGGCAGTGAGATGTTGTCGCGCCACTCTGCACAGGACGCCAAAGAACGCACGTGTGTGTCCCACTCTGGGCTCCCCTGGGTTTGGGCGCTCGGGGGACCAGACCTGCCCAAGGGGCTCCCCTGCACCTTTTACTGATCACAGCAATGGAGCAGCACTGTGTCTGGAGGCCATTCCAGGCAGGACAAGAGCCAAGAGAGCAGCCCTGGGGCTTGTGACACCGCCGGGGCTCTCGGGCGGCCCGGGCCGAGCAGGGCAATAAGTGATCACCCCATGCCTCCTTCCTCCAGTTCTAACTTCCTCCTCCTCCTCCCAAGGAGAGAGTTTCCTTTCTCTTCCAAAATGTTTAAGTGTGTCTAAGGAACAGCTCAGGTCAATCCCTTTCTCTCACTTCCTTTTGCTCATCTCCCGGCACACACACAGTGCCCGCCTGGCCGCTTCCTTCATGTGGTTCCACAGAATTCCCGGCCAAACAGGAGATCCGCATCACTCCCTCACCCTGCACATGCTGTGGGGCTCACAGAGCAGGAGAGAGATCAGGGGCCCTGCTCACCTCACCCCTTATCCCACCCTGTCCACTCCTGGAAGCAGGAGCCCTTCTGGGACGACAGGAAGCCCCACAATACAAGGACACAAATCTGTTCGTATCACTGAGTTATTCTCCACAGTCTTCAGGAGTTTCATGGGGAAAGCGATACTGGATGAAGAGTCACTGGAGTTTTCACAGAAGCACAGGATGCCCTGGGCTGGAAGGGACCTTCAAGCTCATCCCATCATGAGTGTGTTGCTCATTCCCAGTTTGTGCTTCCTGCCGCTTCTGTTCTGTTGCGGAGCAAAACCTGGAGCTCTGCGATCAGCAAATTAGTGACTAGAAGCAGCAGAGAGGACTGAAAAGGTCTCAATTCCAAACCTCCAATTGTAGATTCTCACAGAACTGTGCTTCCACATCAGGCAACAGCCAAGGGGTGATGGGAGCAAAATAAATGGCAACACAGGGGCACAGGAAAATGGGAATCACTTTTCTGGGCTGAATTTAAATAAGAATGTTGAGCCACATCCCCATTTGCCTTACAGTTTCCCCACAAACATTTAATGGCATTTTTGACTGAAGACTTGCTTTCATTCCCTACTTGTTTCTACAGAACTTATTCACCAAACGGATGAGCTGAACGACGAGCTGCTAAAGAAGATCACAAACAATAAAATTCAGCCTCCCCACAGGAATTTCAAAGTGGAAAAGCCTCAGCAAGTTTTCGTGCCCCTCACCTTTGAATCCAGCACTGAAGAAGTCAAAGCCTGGCTGGAGGCCAAGTCATTCAGCAAAGAGTAAGATTTGCCCTATTGCCACGTGCAATGCTCGTCCTTCCCTGGAGAAGGAGCGGGGGAGGCCACCGGCACCATCTCACCTGGGACAAGCCACTTGGATTTACTTACAGAGCCTGTGTTGCAAATTAGATTTCAACCCTGTTCAATCCAGGCTCTATAACCAGAATGTTCAGAGCCCAAAGTCACTCCCTTTCTCTGGTATAAATATTTTCTTGGAGATAAACAGTTAACTAACTAAATCCAAGGCCTGAAATGCTACTGGAATTGCAGCTGCCACCTTGGAACAGCCCCAGGGCCCCGTGATATGGTCCCACTGCAGCTCCTGGCCTCCCATCTCCAACTCCTCACCTCTGGCACGAGGCCACGTGCAGCACAATCGTCACCTCCCTACTTTGTGTCTCCCCAGGACCGTGGAACACCTGGGCATCCTCACTGGAGCTCAGCTCTTCTCCCTCAACAGAGAGGAGCTGAAGAAGGTGTGCGGTGATGAGGGAAATAGAGTCTACAGCAAGATCACAGTGGAGAAAAACCAGCTGGAGGTAAGCATTTTTCTGGATAATTCCTGCTGGAATGGGGGCTGTACCAGCAGCGTCAGATAGCTCATTAAACAGGCATTTTAAAAAATACAATTGTGGGGAAAAAAAATGCAACCAAACCTACACCAGCAATAAAACACACGTAAAAATTCCGAAGTGTCTTTTGAGCAAATCTGTAAGATCCCCCTGTTTCCACTAATTAATCTGCTTTTTACTGATATCACTTATCTCTGTGAAACTAGCTCTACTTTTACAGCATTAATTAAATACTGTCACTTAACTGCAGCTTGAAGTTCAAATCCAAACTGCCTGTTTTGTTTCCATTCCAGAAAAGCAGAGGGGAGTCGGAGCTCCAAGAAATCACGAAGCGCCGCCAGGAAAGGATTGATTCTGCAAATTAAAGTCTCTCTGCTTTATTTCAGCTCTTAGCCCTAAGTAGTGCAGAAAAAAAGGGAATGAAAGCAATGATTCCTGGCCCAGGCCAGATGCAGCAGAGCTCCCCTTGGGGTCCAGCTGCCATCAGAGTGACAATTCCTTGAACACTGTTGGGAAGGGTTGACAATAAGACCATGTCCCACTGGGAAAGGTGTTTTAATTTTGCATGAAGTATTTTTTTTATAACTATATATTTTATACTGAAATTTTCCGTGCATGCGATCAGAGCAGGATTCACACGGGGCTGGATGTACAAGGGCTGGCTTCAAGCAAAAAAAGACCCCCAAAGCTTTTCTCCGAGGGCTGTCCCCTGCTCCCCACTCTCCCCTGGCAGAGCAGGCGTGGCACACAGCACAAGAGAGGCCAGCCTCAAGGCTTGGAGCCTGGAGCAGAGGAATAAGGCTTTAGAACCCTGCAATGGTTTGGGTTTAAGGAAAGGACATTAAAGCTCATCCCATTCCACCCCCCTGCCATGGGCAGGAATGCCTGTCACAAGCCCAAGTTGTTCCAAATCTTGTCCAACCTGGCCTCGGACACTTCCAGGAATGGTGAGTCATGACCTCTCTGGGCAACCTAACCCTTTCTATTTCCATTTCCATTTCCTCCTCAGTGCAGGTGTCCCCTGCAGCCCACGAGCACAGGGCCGGTGACAACTGCCTGTCCTTGTCCTGTCCCCCTGTGCCCCCTCGTTGGACAAGGCTAGAATGGCAACACACATTCCCAAAGTCTGGCTGCTTCCTTAAATCCATGGACCAGCTAGTGCTATCTCTGAACAGCTGAAATGAGCTTTCAGTGCCTAGAAATGAGCAGGAGTGACAAACAAAGGGATTTGAATCTGGAAATAGGTGAGTTCCACCCGCCCACCGCTGCTGATGCAGAGGCTGGGGCTCGGGGCAGCTGTGCAGCCCTTCCCTGGGGCACGGATCCTGCACTGGAATGTTGTGGTGGTGTTGCCAAACCGGGCCTCAAACCAGGAGAAGATAAGCCCTGACCGTTTGCTCCCGACCCAGGCACACCCACAGCCCTTCCCAGGGTGTTGGTCACTTGTCCCCATCTTCACATTTTCACTGCAAAAAGTCAGCTGAAATGATTCCCAAATAGCTGAAACCCCAAAGCACACTGGGAAAGGCAGGTTTAACACAAATTAAATGGCCACAAGAAAAAAACCCCTCTAATTTAGCACAGGGTGTTGCTCTTTACTTCCCGTTTTCCTTCATAAAGTTATGTGCATTTGTATATAGCAATCTGTAAATAGGGGTGAGGAAAATCCCTCTCCCTAGAAGCAGAATTAAGTGATTATGCTTCCAAAATTTACTCACCATTTCAAAACTCAAGCAAGCAGCGTAGTTCCTGTCCACAGCAAGTTTGGCACATTGCATTTCTAGCTCTGTTTGACTGACAGACCAATCTGATTGCAAAGCAGTGAAGCACACAGAGCTCCAGAGCTGCCCACAGCCCAGGGACAGCTGGGTTTTCTCTCTCAGCACATGCTGAGTCTTGGTCCAAATTTGTGCCTGTCATTGCACATTTAATGGAAAAAGCTTTAAAACAGCATCTGGGGAGCTCATGTCTAAAACTGAGAACACCAGTGCACCTTAGTTTTGGCTTCATTCTTAAGCGTCTCCAATGGATAATCTGTTTTCTTCATTTGAAACAGGACACTGCTCTCACCAGCAGAATTAGGGTGCAGGCAGGGGAGGATCCTGGGTTTAGTCACAGCCCTGCTAGGATCTGAGAAGGGCACTCACCTTGTCAGGGAGGGATGAAGAGGACAATCCTCCTGAGAAGCCCTGGCTCCGGATTAGGGTGGAGATGGGAGGCAGGATGGCAAGCACGGGAGGCGAAAAAGTTTCTAAAATGAAAATAAAAACGAATGTTGAGCTAGGAAACACACCATCTTCTAGTCCTGGGGTGTAGAGGAAAGCAAATCACAGGGAATTACAGTTATCTGGGATTTTAACAGGAGTGTACATGACAGCTCTGTAAAGCCGGGAGCCACAGGAGCACTTCCTAAAACAAATAGCTCAGTAGACCTTATTGCAGAGGCCACTTTTACAAATTTCCACGCGACTGAGCTGTGCATCTGTTCTGTTTGTACTGCCTGCAGACACTGCTATAAAGTACTGTACATTGATGTAACTGAGCGAAGGAGACAATGATATAACCATGCACTGTACAAGATTTATTAAAATAGTCAAGTTATAACTCCATCTCCGTCTCTTTCACTGGGTTTTCATAATGCTTTGTCACTGAGAGTCTCAGAAACTCAGCAGAATGTCTGAAACCACACATTTCCTTTTGGGTTTGGGGACTGACATTCAACAGGAAGGATGTTACGGCCTGGATAGCTGTGTCTTAAGAATAGGGGCAAAGCATGAGAAGGCTGCACAAAAGCACATTCTTGCCTCTCTGGAAGGGGAACGACTGTGGCAGCTGTCCCAAGTGGAACCATACAGAAAGAGGGAACAGCATAACCCCATGACTAGGAGCCTGTTACACGGATTCTCCAACATTTCCAGCCAAGAGCCATCCTGTTTCCAGAAGCAAAAGTTTGTCTTCTCTTTTCCTTAACAATTAAATTACCCAGCTGAAATAACTGGTAATTCCTTCTGTAGATGTTTTGGAGAGTACAATTTCCAAGTGGGCCCACACTAACAAGATCACCTCTTTTACAGCCTAAATAAAGTTCAGGCGAACCACGAGCCCAAAACACCTGCCTTACTGGGCCGAGGGCTCTCTCAGCGCCTGGAGCTGCACTCGATAAGCCATTTCGAACCTTGCCACAACGGCGGGGAAGGGAGCCCAGAGCGCTCAGCTCCTGCAGCGGGGCACCACCGACGCGGCCCCGAGCCTTCCCTCACGGCCGCCTCCCTCAGGGGCTGCCCGCCGCCACCTTGCGGCACCGGCCGCGCCCGGGCCCCGCGCGGCCACGAGGGACGGGTGGCTCAGGGGCGGGTCGGGCGCCGTACCGGCCGCGGGGAAGACTGCCGGGGGTTCTGGCGACACGGAGACTCCGGGGACAGGAGGTTCCGGGCCCGAGAGATCTCGGGGCCAGGAGACTCCCCCGATACGCTCCGTCGGGGACGATGGCGGCGTCACGGTCGCCAAGGCGAACCCCCGCCCGGCCCTCACGAACCAGCCAATCAGAATCGCTCTCCCTCCCGCTGCCCCGCCTCGGCTCCTCCCGCGGCCTCGTCCGTCTCCTGTCCGCGCTCCTGATTGGCCGCTGCCGCCCAGCCAGGCTGGGATTGGCGGCGGGCGGCGGGAGCGCGCGGGCCGGTGCCCTTCGGGCACGTACCGTCCCTCCTGGGCGCGCGAGTCCCCCGGAGCCGCGGACGTGTCGGTGTCCCCCGTGAAGCGGCAGAAGGTGGAGTCGGCGCTGGACCAGCTCAAGCACCACACCACGGTGGTGGCCGACACCGGGGACTTCAACGGTGAGAAGCGGCATGAGGGGATCCTGTCTCCGCAGCTTCTGCTTAGCCCCCTCTCCCGCCCCTCTTCACGGAGAGTGGGCGAGCCCGGCCGAAGGGGCGCGCGCTGCGGGGACCGACCCACCCTGGGGCCGGAGGGGGGGCGAGCGGGACGGCGCTGGGTCTCCATCCCAGGGCAGACCCCGCCGTGATTTCTCCCAGTTTGCCCTCGAGTGTGCCCTGACCACTCCGTCCAGCTCTGCGTGCTGTCAAGGAGAAGTGCCAGACTGAAGCCAGGCTCTGCTGTTCTAATTAATTTTGGGTTTTCTTCCAGTGGGCTGTCTAGATCTGGGACTTGTTTGGGGTTTTTCAGACTCACGCTTGGACGGGGCTTGGAGCAGCCTGGCCCAGTGGAAGCGAGTGGAACTGGATGAGCTTCAAGACTCCTTCCAACCCAAACCATTCCAGGATTCCATGATATGCTTAAAAACTGATTTGGGGTTGGAGAGAAAGAAGGGAAATGATGCTTTTTATTTGTTTCACTTGAGCTGTACATTGATCTTTTCCCTTTTTGCATTTCCAGGATGCAGAAAGTGAGAAGGAACTTGAGGAGATGTGCTCGGTCCAAGAGAAATAATTTTGAAAAAACTCATCTCACTGGATACTGCAGCAACAGTAAAATCCCAAATGGATTTCATGATCCTGACAATTCTGAGTGCACTTCAGGGATAAGGCACAAGATCTTACAGAAAAACAGACGCAGCAGCACACATCCAGGAAAACATCTTGGAATTAATGGCATAAAATCATGGTTTATTTTCCTGCATCTGTTTGATTTTAGGATCCCTAAAAATGTTACATTCCTAGCATCAGGGGTCAGGGGGTAATTTAGAGGTTTTGGTTATATGTAGGGCAGATATTTATGCCTTACATAACTCTGTAATATAAATATGTATTATATATTAGGGCATATAGCTATCTATTTATATATAACCTATTTTTTATGTGTGCCCAGATATAGTTTATATCAGACACTGTGCCTGTCTGAAGGCCTTGCTACTGCGCTCCTAACTCATTCCTGAGGAAAACATCAGGCAAAAGTTGTTAGGTTTAACTGGTTCCTCTTTTTCTTAATAATTATTTTACTCAGTTGGAATAACTGATAACAGCTGTTAGAGATGTGCAGTTCCCAGGGGGACCAAGGCACTTTTTTGCACAACGCAGAGTGGCGCTTAAGGTATTCAGTAGTCAGAGAAGTGAGGATTAGGATTTTGAATGCTCTTGGGCAACAAGGCTGGCCAGAGATCCCTCCTAACTCACTGTGGGACAGCAAAAACCCCACAGCCAAGGGTAACCAGGGATTGTGGGGATGGAGAATTTAATGGCATCAGGTGGCAGCAGTGCCAGTTCAACTGATAAAAAAGTAAATCCACGACTGCTCTAGAGGAGTATTGTTCCTGGACGTGTGTAAATACAGGGACACCTCTTTACTCTCAACTGAGGGAGGTTTGTGGTTGTGGTGCCAGTTTACCCTTGAGAGTTCCAGGCTTTAGTTCAGCTCCCCTAGCCGGGCCTGATGTGCGGCAGTGGCGCGAGGGCCGGAGCCGTTCGCTGGCTCTGGGAACGCAGATGCCATCATGGCCCAGTGGGGGGGGGGGGGGGAGCTTAGGCTGTGGTGGCAACCTTGGAAAGGGATCAGATGGCTCCTGGAACTGCCCAGAGTGCAGGAAGGGAGGGGGAACTGAACTGCTCCCACAGACCCCTGCTGGGCTATGGTTCTGGGCCAGGCCCATCAGAAAAGTGGCAGCATCAGTGGCACCTCAGTTGTTACTGTCCTTGGAGCTCTCAGGATCAGGATGAAATCATGTTCATGCACTACTGGGAAAGCAGGGAGCAGGATCAGTGCTGTAACTCTCTACACTCTCTCTCCAGGAGTGCCTTGGGTCATGGCAATTTAATGTGTGGAATAGTTTCCTGTGTCTGCCTGGGCAGCTGCAGTTATTGCACAGGCATTCAGGGCTGACAGTTCCCTGCAGGGAGAGCTCAGCACATGTGCCCAGAGGCAATCGCAGCATCTGCAAGAAAGAAAGAAGCAGCAAAAGGTGATTGCTTCTCTTTCAAAGTTATTTCAAGTGCTCACACCCAAACCCACCTTTGCTCTTGATTCTGGCCAGGTGCATGGTAAGCGCTGGGCACAGGTCATGTCATCCATGCTGGCGTGAGTGATGCTTTCTGGGGGAAAGCAGCTGATCTCCAAAGTTCCCTTCCTGCCCTGTGCCTGATCTGCACAGGAGAAAACCTCTTCCAGGAAGGGATTGTGCTTCCTCTAATCCCATTTGCCCAGTCTGTTCCATGGGGATATTGCCAGCCTGGGGCAGCAGAGGCACACGCAGCTCTCAGCACTCTCTGCTCCAAGCACAGCTCTGGGCTCCTTTGCACACTGCCTCTGCCATGGGGGTTTTCTCCAGGAGAAGCCAAGGAAGTGCTCATGGAAGGGTGCAGATTAAGTTATCCCAAAGGGAAGCAAAGAATAAATATCTCATTTTTCCATCAAAATGCTCATGCTCTTTCCTACAGATTATTTCAAGTTTTTCCCACAAGCTTTGCCCTACCCATCATCCCATTTTTACCCCAAAAAGTAATTTTCTCTGTCCTCCAGAATGTCTCAGTGTCTATCCCCAAAATTTTCACTGTGTCTCTGCAAGTGACTACCTCAGTTTACCTCATGCTGTTCATTCTCTTCCCTGGGGATTGCTTCAGATTTTCCCTCCAAGCTGTCCCTGTCTGTGCACTTCTGATTTCTTCTTTTTTACAAGAAAGTATTCATTCACTACTCTGGAGATTAGCTCCAGTTTTACCCCCCCAAAATTGCCCTAACATTCACTAGTCATTGCCTGATTTTTACCTCACTATGTTCATTCTCTCCCCCTAGAGATAACCTCAGGTTTTACCCCCAGTATTTTCCCTACCTGCCCACTAACTATTTACTCTTTTTGACCTATAAATATTCTCTTTCTATCCTGGAGATTTCATCAAGTTTTACCCTGAAATATTTCACTATCTTTCCAGTACTGTCTCACTTTACCTCAGGATGTACGCTCTCCCTGCCACACATCACCCCAGCTTTCACCTCCAAAATTATTGCTACTTGTCCACTACTTATTACCTGATATTCACCTCAGTATGTCCATTCTCTGCCCAACAGGTCATTTTAATTTCTACCCCCCAAAACTTTGCCAACCTGTCACCTAGTGACTGCCTCAGTTTACCTCAAAAATGTTGTCTCCCCTAGAGATTACCTCAGACTTGACCCCCACATTTTTTCCCTGTCTGCAAGTTACTACCTCCATTTAACTTCAGTATGTTCATTCTCTGGACTACAGACTCAAGTTTACTCTCAATCTCCCTGCCTCTCCAACACTGATTACTTCCTTTTTACCTCAAAAGATTGATTTATTTTCTACCATGGAGGTTACATCAAGTTTCACCCCCAGAATTTACTAATACTTCCACAACTGATTCACTCAGTTTACCTCAACAAGTGTTCATTCCCTCACCTAGAGGTGACCTTGTATTTTACCCCCAAAGGTTTCCCTACCTGTGCACAACTGATTGCTATAGTTTACTTCAAAATCTTCATGCTCTCCATTACAGGTCACCTCAAGTTCACTTCAAAAGTTTTCCCTACCATTTCCATTAGTGATTATCTCAATTTTTACCTCCAATAAGTCATTCTCTACCTACAGACACTGGATAGTAAATCATACAAAGATCTAAAACACTGCACAAGAAACAGCAGAAAGTTTTCCATGAATAACACAAGTTCCTTTTTTCCCCTCCTCTGCCTAGGACTGCTACCAGGAGACAGGAGAGCTGCTATCAACACTCAAACCTCCCAAGCGTTGTTATTGCTCAGAGAGCTGCGCTGGCACTGAGCTACTCCCATGCGCCTGCAGGGCTCTGGGGAGGGGGAAGACAACCTCCCACTCCTGCCTGGAGAAATTTCAATGCCCTAAAAAGTCATTTCCCTTCTCTCTCTCTGAGCCACGGCCAAAGCAGCTGTGTAGAACAACATGGACTACTCATGGAAGGGATGATTCAGTTGTGGGAAAAACACTAAAGAAGGCCTATCACCCCAAATTTCAGGGTGAAAACACACTGCTTGTTAACAGGAGCACACAAACTCATTTAAACCAGAGAGGAAACTGCACACCAGGAAAAGAGCTGAAAGATAGGCCCTGCCTTGATTGATAATTCCAAAGGAAATTCCCCACAGATCATAGGCAATTACCTATAATTTTACCTCCCTAATCACTGGATTTCTGACTTGGGTTGCTGTGGAAGTGTTTCACAGATGCCTTGAGGGGTCAGGGGCTTGGCTGGATTCTTTGTGGTTAGTCCTGACAGGCCCAGGCCAAACCCACCCACCTGCATTGCTGCTCCACCCCAAATTTGCATGAAATACTGAGAACAGGTTATAAATACTCCCCTTCTCTGTCCTTCCTGACACATCCATGGAGCAAATGTACTCTATCCATTGTTCCCAAGAGCACCTCTCCAGCCCAAATCCCAGTTTTCACCAACACAAACCAAACAGACCTAAGACAATTATTCCATCAGTGCCTGCAATTCTGAGCTCCCTGTTCCCTGCCACTCACACAGCAATCTCACCTCAGCCCAGAGACTCCCTGTCCCCAAAGGGAAACACAACCTGATAGGGCACAGCTCTGGCACCACATTTCCCCTTGTTCCTGAAAAGCCCTAGGTAAATCCAGTCCCTCAGACCTTGCATTCCTGAACACCAGGAGAGCTGGTGTTTTACCCAGATCCCAGCGCCCTGCACAGCTGCGCTGACACGAGCACAGGCCGATCGCTCTGCCCAGCACCATCCCTCATTTTCCTCCCATTGCTCCCCAAGTGTCCCCAAACCACCTCGTGTCCGTGCCGGGGCCAGGGCCTGCCCCGACCAGAGGCTGTCACCCAGCCTTGCACCTGCTCCCACCCCTGGGAGAGCTGGGAATGCACTGAGAGCTCGGCTCCCCAGTCCTCAGACACACAAATAATGCCCAACCTGCCCCTCTGGGCACAGCCAAACACCACAACTCCATCATCCCCAAGGAACTCTGGCAGTCGCCTCTTCACCTCTGCCCTTTTCCAAAGGACACAGGTAGGACTGGGCTGTCAGAAATGGTATTCCCTAGGCAGTTCATCCCAGCAGAAAGGAGAAGAGGAACCCTGTGTCCCTCTGACTGACCCCACAGCATGGGCAGGACCAGCTGGGTTCTTCGTATTCTAAATTTTAAAATGAACTGAAGAACCTGAAAGGCAAAAAACAACACACATATAAGGTTAGAGCCAGTCAACACACACAGACAGACACACTCTCAGACACCCCTTCTTCAGTTTACACGCTGACTGCAGCCCTTACTAGAAACACTCCCCCCTAAAGATGATGCTTTAACATCTTCTTCCATTTGCTGCTCCTTGATGTGGAACAGTAGATCCTGGGAAAATTGGTAGCATCAGTGACCATAGGGATCAAAATTTGCCTCAGGGACCTGCAAGACAGCATGAGGCAGTCTGCAAGTAGCTGACACCTAGGAGTTATCCCCACACCAGCCCCATAAACTTTCTACCCAAAAGCCCATAGACAGGAGAGGAGAGTTCTAAAACTGTTCAAACTAGCCAGGACTGAATGTGCCAGGGCAGGGCAGCTCCAAGCATAAGTGGCACATGGACACACAGTGCATCAAATATAAGCAAAGATGACATGAAGACTTGAGATAACACTTCAGAAGATAAATTTTTGAGACCAGGATGCTTTGAGGCGACAGAAGCTACAAAACTACTGCAGTGAGGAGGGTCTAGTACACTTCATACAGAAGTCCAAGGGAACGGCACATGAAAAAAAAGATACTACCAAAACTGAGAAGGAAGATGGATAGGAACACCTTGTGTACTTCTTCTGGTCTCAAAAAGCAAAACCATTAAAGATGCCAGAATAAGCCCAATCCAGGAAAGTATGCAAGTGCTCCTGCTGCCAATATGGCCCATAACGATGCCTGTAAAGCATTGAGACATCACAAAGCCCTATGACACTGAAGACAACGGACACAGACCACATAACATAGACACAAACTGAAACTGCCCAGCAGTTTTACCTGATGGACCCAAGATTGCTAGTGCAAGATGAGCCAGAGGCTGATGACGCCAAAGGAAAGAAGGCTCTACGGCAGTAGTACGTGACAGTGAAAGGTAAACTCCTTATGAGAAGTTAGTGCCAAAGCTGGTAAGAGGATGCTCAAGAAGTGCAGTAGGCCTAGAGAAGGAGGCAACGACTGCCAGCTGATACAAAGGGATCCCTAGAGAAGGATTCTGCTGCCAAAGGCTGAAGTGACATCACAAAACATGACCGACCCACAAATGGCCAAGATGCAAGATGTCCACGTGCTTGCTATGCTCAAAAGTGCTCAAAAGCATGGCTACACTGAAGAGTAGGCAAACTTTAGACCATGGCAATCGTGCCAGACCCGAAGGCAGGCTCCTCAGGTGAAAAGATGGACAATGACATCGAGACTCAAAATCCAATGATGCAAAGCTCACGAGAACATGGAGATGGGTTGGAACTGCCCGGCCCGGCAAAGGCTCGAGTGATGCTGAAGAGAAACCCTCTCTCCCTTAACCTCCAAGGGGCCTGGCCCACTACAGCCCTCTCCTCTCAGTTAACTTCAAATTGCCTCCTGTGATTCCAAAGGTTTTTGCCTTCTCCCAACCAACAGTCCCCACACTTAGCTCTCTGAAGACCAGCAGACGAAATCCATCCTCAACAGAAAAGAATGCTTCAGCACCGTGGATGTCAATACATGGCCCACAGCCCACTTGGGTGGCTGCAAAAGATGGAGAATAATGACAAAATTCAGACTGTGATGACACGTCCCAGAAGTGACCCCTTGCACAATGCCTCTCTCCCTCATAACTGCTGAGGCTCATCGCTCACCAGCCGTTTCCAAACTTAGGCTCTGCACCTGCTTGTAGTACCTAAGACAACAAAACAGAAACTGCGACTATTGCCCTCCAGAAGAATAAATGCACAGGCTGGGCTCCCTCTGCACCACTGGCCCAGGCTCACCTCAAATCTCCATCCGACTCCGGAGGTGGCCCGGACGATACCCGCAAAGCGAAAAGGGACACGCTTCGCATGCTGCCACGTACCTCTCACCTATCAGTCGCCCCACCTAAATGCCAACTCACCTGCTCGCCTCTGTCCCTTGGCATGCCCAGGGCAGCAGCAGCACCTGCAGAGAAGCAAAGCAAAAAAACATGCTGAGAGACTGAAACCACAGCCTCCCCGCTCCAACTCAAGTACACCACACCTATAGCTTAAGCTTGCACCCACCTGGCCTCCAGCATCCCAGGGCCAGGACACCTTCCCAGTGGACCACCTAAAATGCACAAACAAAAACGGATGCTTAGAGCTGCACCAGAAACTGATACCCAAGCAGTAACAACTCATTCTGGCCACCAGTCACCGCTCACCTTGCTCCATCGACCTTGACCACTGATCTTCAGCATTACTTCCTACAAATAAAGATGAAGAACAAAGCTGTAACATAGTCACCATTTACACTTGCCCTGCAAAGACAAACGGTGACTGACCTTCCTGTGGGAACCACCTCACCTGGTATGGGGCACTCTGCCACAGATTCAATCCATCTGCATCTGAAAGAAAGTTATGACAAAAGTCAAAGTACTGCATCGTAACTTAGCAGCTCCAGACATTTTGTGTTAATCTAGAAATACCATCTTGAGTCCAACTAATCCCTACATTACAAATGTCAAGTCCCTAGGACTTATCCTATTACACCTACACCCAGACTATGTAGCAGGGCAAAGCAGCCCCAGGCCAAACACACAGACACCTGTGACACAGGAGATGACAAACAAGGGGATGCAACAAGGAGAGGAAAGTCTCAGCAAGAAGAATTACCAATGACATGACCTAGATGAGGCCGATGAGGCTCAAAGAACTCTGGCAGAAAAAGACCCTAACAGAAGGACTTATGCCAAGCACTGCAAAGATGGATGCCCGAGAATCGTACGGTTGGAATCCTCTACCTATCCTCACATTCTCCCAAGTCCTAATCTGTTATAAGGGATCGTTGCGGTGCACAGCTGTCAATACAGCTCAGAACAAGACTGTAAAAGGTGTCTGACTCAATAGTGCTAAAGAGAGATGCGATTCCGATGCATGTCCGAGCTTGCAAGTCAAAGGTTCAAGGGTACCAGCGTCGGGCCAAGGAACGCAAAGGAGCTGCTGAGGATGATGCCCAGCATTTCTGATAAGCCCCTCAAAGGGGTAAGGCAAAAGACATGTGACACAAGATGCCCACAATAGACACACAGAACACACAATAGACAAGTGACACAACACGCACCAGGACTGCTCTGCCGTGCACACCTCAGCATTGCGATCAACAGTGAGACTTTGCCTTTACGTGGCCTAAGGGCCCCTCTCGTGGACATCCCCATCTCCAAAGCTAATTCAAAGATCCCTCCCACCAAGTCCTGACCCAGCACCCCACTCTCATCCCCCTCCCTGAGGTGTAGCCCTCGACTTAGCTCTCAGATATCCAGGGATGCAAATCCTCATCAGGTGCAAAACAAGGCCACCTCATCATCTGGGAAGTTCCTGCCCTCAGAGGGCTGTTCTCTCTCAGTCTACTACAATAAAGAAAACCAAACATCAGTGCCTGAACTCAGCAGCACATCAGCCAAAACCCAACAATTCCACTACTCACCGGCTCCTGAGAACGCCCCGGTCCTTGGCTCATACTCTGTGGCCACACTCCGAGGCCGACGTCGCAGGGTATCCCTGGGTTAAGGGGAGACAAGGTGATGTGGCATTGCTGAAACTTGAGGGGACCCTCGCTCCTCCCTCCCTCCCCGACTCGCCACAACTCCTCAGCCATTGCCAAAGGCTGCCCAGATGGCACCTTCAAACAGAAAAGGTACAGGCTTCATTGCAGAGCCCTGTAATACTTCTGGAAGGCTCACAGGGACAGGCAGCTCAAGGGTGATAAACTGGCTCCATCAGCTGGTCCATGAGGGGGGTTCAGCCCCTGTAGGCATAATACAAGTGGGCCACCTAAAACACACAAATGGATGCTCAGACAATGCATGCTTTGAGCTGCCCCAGAATTTGGCACCCAAGCAATAACTGGTTGCGTCCACTGGTCACTGCTTACCTCACTCACTTGACCTTGACTGCTGATATCCAGGTTTACTTCCTAAAAACAAAGACAAAGAACAGCCCTGCAACATAACCAAAATGAAACACCACCCCTGAAAAGCTGAATGATGACCAACCTTCCCAGGGGAGAAGGGGCAAAACAAAATGGAAAGGCACATGCCCATGTAGTGTCCAAAAGGGTTGCATTGCTGAGATAGGTTCCACCTGAAAGTGCTTGACTGTGACCTCTTTCTGCAAGGGTGTCTGTCATGTTGGAGTAGCAATTTGAATGCTGCAGACCACCTGTAAAACACAAAAAAAAAAAATCAAAGGCTACTTATAGTTTCATCACTAATACAACAACTCCAGTAGCATCCAGTTCTGTGCTGGAATCAATACTCATCCAGCTCATGGTCCCCCCAGTGCCAATACCCTGCTGTGCCAAGTGCTTCGCATCTTCAAAATGAAAATCCCAACAGTGAGGTAAACATAGAGCCCAAAGTCAGGCCGTAGCTTGGACTTCAGGCACTGACCCACCTCGCTGCTGTGCTCCTCTGGTCTCCTCCATTCATATCAGGTTTACATGCTCTCCCTCTGCAAAAGAATTATTTGTCAAAAGTTACCCAGACAGACAGGGAAAGCTTAGCCTTTCCCAAGTTCTCATTCCTCAAAGCAAACTGCCTAGGATCCCACAGGAGTGGGCCTTAGGACAAACTACTATGAAACTGCAAGACACCACTGCACCACTCCCACATCTCCACTGAACACCACACAGACTGGCCACAGTCACTCCATCCGAGGCGTGGCTCAGGTGGCTGAGCAAAGCAAAAGGCTCCCTATAAAGTCTCCTTTCTTCTCCACCTAACCCCCCCCCCCCCCAGGACTACTCTACAGAGCAGAGCAATTCCAGGCTAGACACAAACTCAAACAACACATTATACTACAAGCAGTGTGACATGAGGATGATAAAAAAAGCTCTCGGCAAGAAGAACGATAGCAAGGACAGGGACGACGCCAAAAAAGATAACTGATGGTATGGCAATGGTGGATGAAAGAGGCTCTAAGAAGCAGAAGAAAAGACTGGAACAGTGACCTGTTCTAAGAACTGTCAGTCACAATGATCAAGATGGCTGTGAGAGACAAGGCCACATTTAGAATGCTCCCATATCCTGACAATCTTACAAGCCCCAGGACATTACAGCTCATGGCTGGAAAGGATGGATGGCAGTACAGCCGGGAACAAGGCCTCCAAAGAGATCTAACTCAATGCTTTCAAGATGTGATTCCAAGATGTGGCCAAGCCCACTGGTAAAAGAACAAGTGATATTGGCATCCTACCGAGAAGTACAAAAGTTCAAGAAGCTAGAGATGATGGCCAATGCTTATGATGAGCCCCTTAAGGGTAAAAGGCAGAGAGATCTGATCCAAGGGAAGCCAAAGACACAGAACACACACCGGACAAGACAACACACACTGGAACTGCTCTGCACTGCACACCCTACAGTTGCAGTCAAAAGTAGGGCTACTCCCTTTAGCTTACCTAAGAAGCCCCTTGGAGAGCATCCCTTTCCCCTACACTACTTTTTAAATCTCTCCCAGGAATTTCCAACCCACTATCCTGCTATCATCCCTTCTCCGGGCCCCAGCCCCCAACTTAGCTTTCAGATGACCAGTGATGAGAATCCACACTGGATGCAAAGGAGTCCACCTCAGCCATCTCCAAAGGCACTGGGATCACCAGGTTGGCCTCTTAGTCAGCTATGACAAAGAAAACCAAAATCAATGCACCGGTGTAGTGGCATACAAGCCAAATCCTAACAAGTCAGCTACTAACTGGGACCCTGCTCCCGCTCCCACTCATACTTGCAGTCTTTAACTTACCTATCAGAAGCCTCCATCTCCGATGTCATCTCTGACCCAGGGTAGCTCCCTCTTGCAGCACAATGAACCTGCTGAAAAATTTGGAGTGTAATACTGACACAATCTGGAATTTCAGGAAATTGCAGTGCTTCTAAGAAAAACAAGGCAAAGAAAAAAAAAATACAAAAAGCACCAAGCACCTTAACAACCTTGAACACTCGATCCAAAAATCATGAACTATGCACTCAATGCTATCTTCTTCACAGTGTCTTCAAAGCCTCTATTGCTTTAGATGCCAAAAGCACCTGTTGAAAGAAAGCTGAGAAAACCTGAATGACCCCCCCCTTCATGGAAATAAAAAGACACCCTCAACCCCACTAACCCCACAGAAAGAATGAGCCTCTTTTTACCCAGGGCTGGGGTTAATATACCCCTGGCCGGGCCCGCCTCTCGTTCCCACAATGCCCGGGAAAAGGGAGGAGGCAATTTTACCAGAAGGGATAAAAGCACTGGGAGCAGCTGCAGCTGTTTGGCTGCTCTGCCTTAAATTCCAGGTGACTAAAGGGCTCTGTAGATGCCTTCTGTTTTACTACAGCTGCATCCACTGAAAGGGTAAAAAAGCTTCTTGTTTTGGCAGCGTAGACACATGAGTTGCACGATTCCTTGTTAAGTTCTGTAATTGTTCATTGGTGGCTATTGAGTCACAGGACTATGGAGGGTGGAGAAGAATAGTAGTAATATACATGGTGTAACTCCTGTTGGGGTCTCTAATTAGGGATGTATTCATTATAAATAAAACTGAAAAAATAATGGGCTCTCTGGCAGCAGGAAGGTTTTGTGAGTGCTGGGCTTGCTCCCTTGTGAGAGATTAGGTGCCAGTACACAGCTAGAAGTGCCCTGAAGTACAGATTTAAATTCTTAAAATGCTGAAAAAGGGGGAGCTTCCTTCAATTGGACCCCTTAAAATGAGAGACTAGGGAGTGTTTGTCTCTACTTAAATAGATGCCATAGCAATAAATGGGTTCTCTCCTCTGAATCCCCTAAAATACTGGAAAAAGAGGGGTTTTCCTTGCTTCAGGTCTCTCCAGTGATGGAAAAAGGGGGATTTCTCCCTCAATTCAAACCCTTATAAAGGAGGGACAACCGGGCTTTCCCCTCAATTTAAACCTTGGGATGATGAAAATGGGGGAGTTATGCTCAATTCCAATCAATAAAATAGCATTGTCAAGGTTTTCCCCTTCTATTTAAACTGGCGAATAATGGAAAATGGGGATTCCCTGTCAAGTGATACCCCTAAGAGCATGGAAAAGGCAGGGTTTTCTTCAACTGATGCCCTTAAAATTGCAGAGGAAGGGGATTCCCCCTCAATTTAAACACAGACAATTATGGAAAAGGAAGTTTTTTTCCCTCCGTTTAAATCCCTTTTCTCCTCATAACCCCCCTTTTTTTCTGGGGGCACTGGGGAAGGGCTGCCAAGATGAAAGGGGAAAGTGGAATGTTTCCCTGGGACCCCACATGCTGCCCTGCCTGCTCAGGTGCTGCCCCTTGGCACGAGGGGTTTTCCCTGGGCATTTTCTGGGAGCAGTGCTCTGTGCCCAGGTGCCTCCGGCTGCTCCCCAGCTCCTGCCGGATGCTCTGACCATTGTCCCTGGAGGGACACTCGGGATGCCCCCATTGCCCCTCTGGACCAGCAGCTCCCTGCACAGGTGTGCCCGGGGAACCCTCGGAGAACGGCCTCTGGCAGGAGCCGCCCCCTCCTCATCCTGGCCGCTCACACCTGGGGCTGCTGCGGGCTGTGGGGTCAGCGGCGTCGGGGGCGGGCGGGAGGCGCGTGGGCGCCGGCCAGCAGGCATCGGCGGGGACACCTCCGTGCCGCGCGCGCCGCGCCTCTCCCACGAGAGGTCCCCGCGCCCCGCGGTGCCGTGCCGGGCTCTCGTTCCCCCCCCCCCCCCGCGCCGCCGCCGCCGCCTCGCCGCGCCCCCGCCGCCCCCCGCTCCCTCCGGCCCGGGGAGCTGCAGGAAAACGCAAAAGCATCGAGGAAGAGCGGGCACCGGAGCTGCCCGAGCCATCGGCTTGCCCGAAGGGCGGCGGCTGCCCGCAGCCGGGAGCAGCCACCAAGGATGGAGCTGCTGTTTGCCGGGAGGTGAGAGCTGGGGGCAGCCGGAGCCGGAGGCAGGCTTTCCCCGGCAGGAGGGGCCGGGAGGATTTCAGCTCGCAGCGGCTCTCGGTGGGTGCTGGATGGAGCCCGGGCTGAGCCAGGTGGCCGGTGCGGGTGCTGTTCCTGTCCCCAGGCGCCGATGAAATGGCAGCTCGGAGCAGCCTCGTGTGTCTGTGTGGAAGCAGCTCCGATGCTGGCAGCCAAATCAAATCAAATTGCTGTCAGATTTGTATTAAATGTGGTGTTTAAATCTGGAACTGCTCAGCTCCCCAGGTGGGAAAGTGCTTGGAGTAGCCAAGCTGAGCCGTTGTTGAGAATTCCAAGCATTGTGTCTTTACTCTCCTTAATACAGCGTTTAAATAATTGATACTTGATGGAGACAGTATCAGGGGGATTTGTTAGAGGGGCAGGGATGTTTTTTCACCTTGCAGTGTGTTGGGATAGTCAAGACTCCTTATGTCAAAATTAATTGATCTTCCTTCTTTTCCTTTTTTTTCCTTTCTGGGTTGTGGCTGAGTGGGAAGAATATTTCGGATAAAGAAATGAAATGCACGAGGGAAGCTTCGTGTTCCCGTGGAGATGCTTTAGGCGCGTGCAGCTTCTGAGCTGCACCGAAACTTGAGGCTCCCACAGAAGCTTCCTGGTAAGCCTGAGTGGGTTTACTGCATGGGGGTTCCAGTCACTGCTGGACATACTCTGAAGTCCTGGGAAAACATGGAACAATAGCTCTGAGTGGAAAAAATATATGCTCAGCATTCTCTAGGGAAAATTATAGTTGGCCTGTAAGTGTACCCCCACACCTGCATTGGTTAAAAAGTCAGTCCCACACACTTTCCTGGCTGGTGTGAAGTTGTATAGTTCATCAGATCTGATCCAGTGTGTAAAGAAATGTTTACTGTGGACTTTCAGGAGATTATCAGCAGTCCTGGGGAGGCTGCTGAACTTGATCTCCCTGGATTGACAGAATGAATCCACATAGGATGCAGAGCAGGATGTGGTTTCTCAAACAGAATAGTGACATTCTCGAAGGAGGCTACAAGCAAAGGGAATCTTAATTTTAGTTATTGAACACAGAAACATTTATATCTGCTTATGCAACTCTTAGAAGGGAAGAAGAACATGGCCATTCTGTGCAGTCCTATGTGGAAGTGTACTGACTCAAATTGTCTTTCAAACAGCCAAGTGGCACCGGGTGTCACCTGGAAAAATTAAGTACTGGGGACACTTTACACTCATAAATGGCCTGACCTTGTGTACATGGAAATCAAGGGACTTCTGTAATGTTAGAATGGGTCTCAAATGATGGGTTTTTGCAGATTAGCAATCTATCCAAGGAATGATATCATAAAATTTTGTCTAGCAAAAACTGCTGCCAACATTTAAAAATATCTACCAAATGCTATTCCCGTTAAAACAGTCTTGTTAAAATTGTCTGTTCCAAACAGAACAAGATTTTACTGTTCTTGGTGATGTCGTTTTCCTCCTCAGATTTCTGTGAAAGCATGTGTTTCACAAGGCATATCAAAGTTGTCTCATGGGCAAAAACATGTAAACATCAAGCGTGTCATTTTCTTGAAATCCCCTGTAAAATGGCTCGCCACGCTGCCTTTAACCATTCAGAAGCATAAGAGGAAAAAAGGAATTTGCAGGCACTCCAAGGCTGGGTCTGTGGGAGATCTGAGATGAGCCTGTGGCTCTGCAGTCACCCATCAAGAAGTCACCCAAATGTGCTTTTTATCTTGCAGTTTCCACATTTGGGAGGCAACTACTGCGTAAAGGATCTGGGTTCTGCTAATGAAAAATATATCACAAGGTCCGTGTGTGGCTGGGTTGGTTCCATAGTTCCAGCCATACCTGCTGTTGTGATACATAATCCCAGTTCATACTCCTGGGAAGAGTTTCCTGCAGCAGTGCAGGTGGGAAGTTTCTCTCTTGCACTGGCTCCACATTGAGCTCTTTCTTCTTAATGCAGCCAGTGCACTGAAGGAGAACAAGCTCGCTTCTTCCTTGCCTGGTTGTTCAGGGTGAATCATTAACCAAGCACTTGAGTGACAAACCAAAATTGTTTGTTGAGTGCCTTCTGCAGTCTGCACGGACAGTTTGCCTTCTGCAGGAGGTACGGTTTTCTTCTCTCACGGAATGAAAGCGCCACAGACCCCCTCTGCTCGCCGCTGTGCTTTAACCAGACCTGAAGTATGTACATAATAATACATAGATCTATATCTATCTACGTACATATATGTACTGAAGTATATAATCTATCTATCTATAGAACTTCTTTATATGTATCGAAGTTCTGTGTTGCATGAGGAAAGGGCATACATATGTTTGCATGAGGAAAGGGCATACATATAATGAAGAAAGAAGTTAACTTTTCCTTGTACTCTTCCTTTGTAGCCTGTTGAGGCTTTTGGTGAGAGGAATTATATCTTTTTCCTAGCAGCACTTAATGAACTGAAATCATTCTCCAGGATGATGATGACATGCCAGTTCTCGGTATATGGATATGAGTCCTGAGATCCCACACACGGATACACAGAAGGACTGCATAATGTGCTGAAGATGGGGGAGAAGGTATGCTTGGGTGAAAGGTGGGACTGTTTCTTCTAATGGCTGCTTACATCCAACAGCAAATACTGATTTCTCCCTTTTTAATGCAAGAGCATTTATCTGCCAGTGTTCAAACTGCATTTCCATGACATAAGAAGAGTTGTCTGGATAATTAACTAATACAGTTAAAACACATCAGTTTGAGCAGATGTTCTTGTCTGTGCTTTTAACGTGAATGGCCTTGATTTTGCAGCAAAGTCCGAGAGATGGCACCTGAATGCAAGGGTTTGGGTTTGTGAAGCTTTGCAGAATGATGGCCTACATTTATATTTCTTTCAGAGACTCCCCATAGGCTGCACACAAACCTCGTTTAGAGAGTTTTACTGAGACAGCAGATTCAAGCCTTCGTTATTAGGGGACATCTGCAATGCCATTGTCTGCTTGACATTAATTCTTCCAGCTGTGCATCGATGTATTGTAATGGCCCTGGTTTTTTTGGTCGCAGTTTGTTTCCTGCAGTGCCCTCGTGCCTGCGCAGCACTCGTGATGCTGACGTTGACCCTGGGCTGTGTGGCAGATGGGGCTGTCCCGTATCCGAAAGTTACGGGAATGTATGTAGATGTCAGATGGAATGCTGGTCTCTCCGCTCACCCTTGGCTCTGTAATTTCGTCATCCAGCCATGGAGGACCTGTGCAGCCATAACTGGCCAAGGCAGTGGGTGAGCACAAGCTGCAGCTCTGCAGGAGATCAGGAACCTCTTGCCCACAGCAGAAACAGCAAGTAACTGCAGTTCTCAGAACTCGTTACCGTGCCCTTAACTGCAGTATTTCCCTGCTCTGTAATCTGGCCAAAGGTAGGTAGGTTTTGATAGGGATACTCACATTTCTACCACAAAGGTCACCTCTCTGCCAGATTTCAAAATTTCCCTTCCGAAGCTAGAGATCCTCATATAAAAGGTTGCCTGAATTTAGGTAGCGTGTGCCAAGCAGTATATTTTTCCTTTAATAATATTCCTGGAAATAGCGGAACTGTTTTGGCTAAAGCAGATGCTGAACTGTTCAGAATGAAATTCTCAGAGCTGAAATCTGGCGAAGCAGAGTAACGTGCCCTTTTGTTAACCCTGGGGAAGGCTGAGCACCGTGGCAGCAGGGAGGGGAGGTGGCACTGCTGGTCGGCAAACCAAGGAAACCAAGGAGCGCTGCTTTTAGCAAACTGCCAGCTTGAAGCCAGTGAGGAACATCCTTGGGCTCCTGCACTCTGTGTTTTTATGTTCACCTTAAATAATGAACAGAGAAACCCAGAGGCACCAGTGCTGCTTCCAGCTACCTTGAACTGCTTAAATAGGTAGTTTTAATCACCCAGGCTCCGTTCTCTCCACCTGTATTGCTCCTGGGCTTAAGGCTGGATGTATCTATGGAATCTCTAGTTATGTATTGGAGTTTGGCCTGAAGTAATTTGTGTTGCCGACTTGGTACTCTTTCCCCACCCTGGAAGTCTATCTGCAGAACCCCTCTGTGCCAGGCAAGAGAGTCCCCCATAGATGTTTCACTATACAGTTACATCTTTTGGGTTAGAGCCTTACAGGGCTATCATGTGAATGAGGACAAAGCTCTGTTTTTCTTCTTTGCTCTCTGCCCTGTCTTCTTTCTCTGTATTTTAGGACCCAAGTAACAGGGACATATAGCTCCTGTTCTGCTTCCTGGTTGTGTCACTGAAACTGCAGGAAAAACAAAAAGCCCTCCAACAACATTTTTAATGTTAGAGAGTCAAGGCACTACTTTCTTCTCTGGCCAGGATGTACCACAGAAATCATCTCATCCGCACATAGCCCGGGTGTGCGGAGAATCATTCCATGACACATGATCTTTACTAGAATTTTCAGATCTTTTTTGCAGTCAAAACTCACAGAAACGAATTGGGTCAGTGTTCATTGGTCTCAAGTTGTGTAGTTCCTAGTATCTGCTCTCCTATTAGATCCGGATTTCTTCGCTTCTGATGTTAATTAGATCTTCATTGCTTGAATTTCTTATCAGTCTTTGCCGGAGGCAGAGTCTGGGGTAGATGTTCCTAGATGGCCACTGACGTTCCGTTGGTTCTGTTGATGTTCCATCGATGGCTTTATCTTGTTGGGGCTACTCCCAGTCTGTTGAAATGCTAAGCCCATCAGGCCTCACCTAGAGAAACAATGCCCTGGAAAGAAGCTTCAGTTCCCTTCCCCTGGAGCAAAGATGAGCAAACCTGGCTAAAGTCATAGATAAAAGATTTTTAAACTGGTATGTTTTCCAACAGTTGTATATAATGCTTTATTACATAAACGGGCTGGGAAAAGCTCTGGTACCCCTGACCAAGCTGGTTTTGTCTCAGACAGTGCTGTTATTTTGGGGCTAGACATGAAGCTGCTGTCTCTGGACTTGAAAATGAATATAGGAATGACTGAACAAACAAACGTGGTACACTCTTAAAAAATTGTGTGCCCATTGACCAAGCTGGATTACCATGCTCTTTCCAAATTCTTGCCGTGCAAGTTCTTCCATGCCCTCACTTGCAACTCAAACTTTTTTTTGTTTTGTTTTGTTTTAAATAATACTGGTACCAGAGCACGGGCACAGCACTTCTATGAGCTGCAGAGCTATGAATATCTCTTTTTATGGATACAGTGTGTGCATGCTGTGGCTTTGGGCACAGGGTATGTCAGTGCTAGTGCGAGACTGATAATAGCCTCTAAAGATCATTTGAGAAGTTGCTTACCTTTCCCCAGGGAACAGGACACGTCTTTGTATTTCCACCTTCAGATACACAACCCACTTGTGGGCTTGACTGCATAGCAAATAGTGCGAGAGTCATCCTTGCTTATGTGTATTTTTTTTTTCCCCCCTCTCCTTTATGTTTTGCTTTGCCCTCTCGTTTGCTTTCTGCCTGTTTTCTCTGAGGCTAGTGATTTCTTGGCAATTTATTGTTCATAATCAAAGAAAGGTAGTGGGCAAGCAGCAACTGCTGTCTTAGGTAGCCCAAGCTGACCCTGCCACTGCTTTGGCAGGAGAAAGAAGCTTCTTTGGGAGGAGCACAGCTGTCCTGGGCTTTGTGCACACAAGAGCTGCTCAGAGCAGCCCCTTGACCCCATGCTGGCTCTGTGAGCTCTGCCACTGACTGGTAACAGTGATGGCAGTTTGTGTTGAGGCTTTGTTCTCTGCTCCCCAGAGAGAAACATTCAACTGCAGAGTGACTAAGTGGCTTTTCAAAGGCTACATGATGATTCAGTGAATGAACAACAACCCCCAGCAGCTCCAGGCCCCCTTCTCTCTGCAGAACAATGCCTTTCTCCCTGTATGAAGATGCGCACGTAGGATAGGTTGCATACAGAGTTATGTATTTCAAAAGAAATTTGAATATTAATCTTTATATTGTAGTGATGCCACTGTCCTCTAGGCTCTGTAAATAGCAGCACCACAACAATGTGAATGATTCCTTTTATGCAAAACCCTGGCCAGTGAAATAGCTTGTCAATACGAAATAAAATTGCTGCACAAAGGTTTGACAGCTACCTTCATTATATATGTCAATCAAAAGATCCTAAAAGCTTTATTGTCCCTGTACAGAGTCTGAACAATATGCTAGCCCAATATGCCTCAAAGCTATGTTCCCTCTACTCCTTTCATTTAAAAAATAGCCACCAATAACTTTTGACAAACAGTCTGAGAAAACTGCATGAGCAGCAAGGAAATCTTAGATTTTCTTGGGGGTCTGTGGGCTGGAGCCTTCCACTCACTGGGCTCTGTCACATGTCACGGTAGATGAGATCTGGTCAGAAACACGGAGCCCTAAAGTTAGTCTACAAAACCCAGGCTGGCTGGGGTCGTGGGGAGGGCATGGGGAATTAGGGAGGAAAACTTATGCTGAATATGAACTACTTAAATAATTTTGGGTTAAGGCTTTTTGTTGCTTTCCCAGGTATGGGACATTCAAGCTCCTCTGTCGCAGGTCTCCCCCAGGTTAGGCTGGGCCTGTCTTGATGAGCTCTTGCTCTCATCAGAGCCCACCCTACAGCTTGGGAGTGTGAGGCGTGCGTATTTCGGCTGGATTCCCTTTTTCCATCGTGCTCGGTCCTGCGAAGCCCAGCTGTCACTTAGGGCTCGAGGTGCTGTAAGCGGGGCCGGGGTCGGGCGGGAGCGGGGCTGTGTCCCGGGAGGCGGGTCCGGCGGCCGGTGCTCCCGCACGGGCGGTGGGGCCTAGGCCGGGCCCTGCCGGGAGCGAGGGCCCGGCAGCCGCAGCGCTGCGAGCCCAGCGCGGCCCCGCGGCCGCGAGAGGGAGCGGCCGGCGCGCCCCGCTCCTGCCCGGCCCTCACACAGGCCGCCGGAGCCTCCCCGGGAGGGACGGACCCCGCGCCTTCGCTCGGCCCTGCTGAGGCCGCATCTGGAGTGCTGTGTGCAGTTCTGGGCTCCTCAGGACAGGAGAGACATGGAGCCTCTGGAGAGGGTCCAGCTTAGAGTGACAAAGATGATTAAGGAGAATCTCATGTGTGAGGAAAGGCAGAGGGTGCTGGCCCTGGTCAGCCTCGAGAAGAGACGACAGAGAGGGAACCTCATCAAAGTCTATCAGTATCTGAAGGGAGAGTGCCAAGAGGATGGAGCCAGGCTCTGGTTGGGTTTTGCCCAACGATAGTACAAAAGGCAGCGGGCAGAAACTGATGTACACGAGCAAGAACTTTACTGTGTGGATGCCCAAGCACTGGAACAGATTGCCTAGACAAGTTGTGGAGTCTCCCTCTTTGGAGGTATTCAGAAGGTATCTGGACACAATCCTCAATAAGCTGCTTTGGGGGACCCTTGCATGTCTGGGAACTAGGTGACCTCCAGTGGTCCCTTTCCAGTCTTTAACCATTCTGTGAAAGTGTGACATTGTAATCTTGTGCCATGACAGAGCAGACTAAATCTGGTTTATGAGGGTGTCCTAGCTTCTAAGTCTTTGTTCTGGGCTGTAGCTTAAATTAAGTTTCACAATTCAAAATATCCTGGAGGTTGGTTGTTTCCTCTAAGCCCTCAGCTTGGTTCTTAGCATGTGCTGGTGCGTGGCTTTGCTCTCAGACCTGGTCATGGGCAGTGCAGCAGCAGTACCTCAGGAGGTTACTTCCTGCATGCGTATCTGCCTGTGCCTTTCTGACAGCTGCTTTTGGGATGAGCTGCTGCTCTTGGCCTGTGCTAAAGGGCTGACCTAAAAGTGTAAAGAATAGCCTTGCTCTTGTGTTTGGGAGCGAACCATGGGGATGCTCTGTGAGGATGCATGCAGAGGAGATACTGCAACAGGACTGCTGATCACGCCAACTAGTGCTGGTGAAGAAACTGGTAAAATGGAAACTTTTAAAGAATTGAGGTGTTAATTCATGTGCTGAGAAAGCTGTGCTGCCCACTTACCATCCCAAAAACTGTGTGACGTTTCCCTGAGGTGCACTGCTTGCTGCTGCATCATGGCCGTGTCTTTGATCACAGGCAAAATTAAGCATGCTTTTGTCATCAGTAGACTCCACAAGTAGTTTCAAGATACATGGGAGTATATGGGAGTAAAAAGACATAGACTGACACTTCTCACAGTGTTGAAGTTTACATGGTGTGGTGTGTTCTCTCCCCATGCAGCATTGCCCTCCTGTACAGAGCCCTTTTATTCATGTTTTAAAGAATTACCACTGTTGTGGCAATGGCATAGAAGTTGTTTCGGTGCAATTTGTGGCGAGCACCAAATATTGTGCAACAGAATGTCTGTTATCTGTGACAACAGCTGCCTTTCATAACTACCTTTGATTTCAGGTGTGCAAGACTGGACTAAGCTGAACGTAGGTGGTGCTGACAGGATGCAAAAGGCTTTCTGTAAGCAGAGTGGGCTGTGCTTTTCTCGCTAGTCCACCTCTGGCCAAGGACGTACTTTGTAGTGTGTGTGTGCAATGGTCAGGACACTGCAAACACTTTTGCTCCTGTGGTAAGGCTAGGAGCTTGGTGTTGTACATGGAAAAAAAAAGCCTACACAAGTCTGAAGCTTCTGCTGTGAGCACCACTGCTTCATCTTGTTATTCTGGCCCTAAAGGAAACCCTCCTGAAGGAATGCTGTACCCAGCCCCTCTGTTTCTGTGAACAGGAGGTAGCGGTGGCTTCCCAGGGGGAATAAACCAGGCTTTGGTGCTTGCCTGTCTTACTTCTCTGCCTTGTGGGAAAATGTTACGAATCCCTCTGTTTGGGTGATTGCTCACGCTTCTGCACCCTCAGACTTCATCTGTCAACTTTTAGCAGTTTATTATGCACTGATGCTGGGATGGCTCTTGCCAGCTAGGAACTGTTTTCCAGTGTCACTCCCTTGTAGTTGGCATGTGGAACTGCTGTGGCATTTTCTCGATGTTTAATGTGACCTAATTGTGTACTTCCACTGTCTGGGAGGATCAGCTCTCCTGGTGTGACAGTTGCCATAAAATCAGCGGTGCGTCTCTGGCATTTGCAGCTGGGTGCAAGGCACAAGTTCCTTGCTTTTGCTGCATCAGCCCAGTGAAACATTGCGGGGCTGTGTGTGCAGCCAACTGCCTTTTGTTACGCCTGGTAACAGCTTGGCAATATTAAAAAAAATGTAACCTCCAGCTGTTTAATTTGCTCTAGGGAAATAAAAAGGCTTCCTAATAATCTTCATATTTACTTGGCACGTTTGGTTTGAAAGCAGATGGGTTGATTTACGAGATAAATGACAAAGCAAGAGAAGAAGAAGTGTGTCAGTGGCTTTACCATTAGAGAGGAAGGCATTTCTGATATGTGGTTAATCACGATGAACCGTTCTAGGTTTTGTTTTTTTTTTTTTTTTTTTACAAGTCAGCTTCTTGGACCTTCTGCCCGCCAGCTTGCTCAGCCAACTAATTCCCTCCGTGCCCATTGTCACCTCCCCCTATGACCTACAGGTAGGGGAAGGTGCAGAGCTGTAATGAAGGAGAGGGGCTGAGGTGGCCATTCCTTCTCAGTTGTGCCTTCTTTGCCCACTCCAAACTTGTGCAGGAGCCTCCCCGTTGCAGCACTCACCCCCTCCCTGTGGCCAGACCAATAAGTGCCTATGTCCTTTTGGATGGGCTGGGAAAGGGTCCTTCCTGAGGCACTGCTGCTTGAGGCACTGAGCAGAGCTAGGTTCTCCAAGCAGGCTGGTGCTGAGGCTGTGCCCTCCCTGCCAGAGCCATGCACCCGTCTGCCCTGGCAGGCAGCTGGCAAGTTGTGAAATATGGTTCAGCACTTTTTTTTTTTAATATTAAATTGTGCAGCTGTCTTGGAAAGGATTAGAAATCAGTTCTGGAAAAGACTACAGTAGATTTTAGTGAAGAATTCTGCTGTGTCCTTAATTATTGATAAGCATCAGGATGTAAGGACACCATGTTAACCCTTCAGCAGCGAGGAAGATTACAAATAATCTAATAAATGACATTCGCAAATTTTCAGATGGAGTAGGTTTAGTTGCAAGTTCTGCGACTTAGAAGTGAGGAAATATCAGAAATAAGGTTTCTGCTTATTATTTTGTATGTCAGATAGCGTGTTTGGTGAGGCAACTGGGTTAGATGAACACTGTATGTCCCCTTCAACTGAAAGACACCATTCTACATTTCTGGTGGCACAGGCCTCTCCTAAGTGGTCCCAGATTTGCTTACCACCCCTGCCCTGGTTGCTCTCACCACCTTTCACTAGCGGGTTTTGCTCAGGGGATGAATCAGGGGCAGGTTCATGCCCACAAGGCTCCTGCTCTATGGCCCCAGGGCCAGGCAAGGCTGCAGGAGCACTGTGGAGGGGTTACTGGTTTTGGCAGCTGAATGGTGTCAGGAAAAGCAGCTTCCCTCCCTGCCACGTGTTTCCAGAGGGCTGCTGAATAAGTCAGGGAAGCCAAAGCAAGGCTCCTTTCTGGGCTCAGAAACCTCTGTGCTAGAAGAACCCGTCCCTGCCAGCTAGGGCCCCCCTTGTCCTGCCCATGGTGTGGGTAAGTCACAGGCTCCTCTTCTCTGTGCTGGGATGAACTGCCATGGGAATGCCATTGCCAGCAGCCTGGTGTGCTGGAAAAAGGGAGAAGGGAAGAGGGAATGTGGTGCCAGAGCTGCGTGCCATCGGGTTGCGTTTCCCTCTGAGGACAGAGGGTGTCTGGGCCGAGGTGAGATTGCTGGGAGTGCTTGGATGAGCTGTGCAGGAGACAGGGAGCTCGGGATTGCAGCTGCTGCTGGAACCATTGCCTTAGGTCTGCTTAGTCAGTGTCTGTGTGAAGCGGGACTTGCGCTGGAGAGGTGCTGTCGGGAACAAAGGACGGAGTAAATCCTCTCTGGGGATGTGCAGGGAGGGACTGAGTTGCAGGGAAGGAGAGTATTTCTAAGCCGTATCAATATTTCCCTGAAACTGGGGCTGGAGCAGTGAGGGGGGTGCTTGGGTTTGGCCTGGGCCTGTCAGGAAGAGCCATAAACGAGCCAGCCGAGGCCCTGAACCCTCCCTGGATGTTTGAAACGCTTCCACAGAAAGCCAAGGCAGTCATGATTGCAGAGGACAAGTTGTAGGCAACTGCTTACGATCCGTGGGGAATTTCCTGTGGAATTACCAGTCAGAGAGTGCATGCAAGCAGAGCACATCTTTTGGCTTTTTCCGGTCTGTCACCTCCTGTCTGGCTCTAGAGAGTTTTGTGCGCTCCCGTTCAGGAGGCAGCGTGTTTTCAGCTGGAAATTTGGGGTGGTTTTGTTTCCTCAGGGTCTGGGGTCTTTCCTGAGAGAATCAGCCCTCCCATAAATCCCCCGGGTCGTTCTACACAGCTGCTTTGGCCGTGGGTCAGAGAGAGAGAAGGGAAATGACTTTTTAGGGTGTTGAAATTTCTCCAGGCAAGAGTGGGAGGTCGTCTTGCCCCTCCCCAGAGCCCTGCAGGCGCATGGGAGTAGCTCAGTGCCGGCGCAGCTCTCTGAGCAATAACAACGCTTGGGAGGTTCGGGTGTTGATAACAGCTCTCCTGTCTCCTGGGGCCCAAGGTTCGGTCTCACGGTCCCGGACCGGTGAGGGAGAGAAGGAACTTGTGCTATTCCTGGAAAAGCTTCTGTTATTCCTTGTGCAGCCTTTTAATTCTGTGTTCTGATGGACTGTCCGCTGTCTTTCTAACAGGACTTGTCAGAGATTCAGATTTAGGAATTGAATTTGGGTCCGTTCACTTCAGGATCTTGCCAAGCCTGAAGGCCTGGGGCGATGACTGCTCTCAACGAGGGCTCTTTATGAATCCTCTGTCAGATTTCCCTCAGTGCTGGGCAGAAAAGGCGAGGGTTTGGATCAGGAATTCTGCAAGCAGGGCCTGTGTGACCGTTGGCTTCTTGTGTGTGTGTGTGTGCATCAGTGAGCCAAAATCAAGAGCGAAGGTTGGTTTGGTTTTACGAACTTAGAGTAACTTTAAAAAAAAGTAATCAACTTTTTCTTCTTTTTTAATTTAGGTGCTGGAATTGCCTCTCTGGATGTGTGCTGAGCTCTCGCTGCTGTGGACTGTGCAGCCTTAATTGCTGCAGGTTCCTGTTCTTCTCACCAGCTCAAAGTACACGTGGGGTTTTTTCCCCTTCTATATAGAGCTGTTGAGTTTGGTGATTTTCCTGAATTGAGGATATTGAAGGTCGAGAAGGAAGATTTGTCTCTTCTTGTGCTTTTCTGTTGTTATTTTTAGCACCTGCTCACCATCTGGACATGGTTGGAATACTGGAAACATAAAAGTTTTTAGATTCAGTGCTTTATGCAAACCCAGGTTTTTTATCTTTTTTTTTTTTGAAAGGTCTCCATTTGTCTGGGCACTGTTCCTGGTAGTTTGATGTAGAAAAGGTCACGTGAACAGCAGGGAGCAGTGAGCACTTGGAAGGGGGGGTGCAGGTATTTCATCCAGGGTGGGGCAGTGAATGTGGCCTAGGAACAGCTCTCTGGTCAAGTGAGCAGCAGAGGAACTGAAGGATGCTCTTCCCCAGCAGAGCTGCTGCTTTGTGCTCTGGGGCAGCGCTGCCGCTGCTGGGCTTCCTCGGGGAAAACAGCTCCTTTAGGATTTGCTTTGCTGCAAAGGTTTCCCTGAGCTGGGTGTCTGCAAGAGGCATCGGGATACCAGTGTCAGGAGTTTTCCATGGCTGTTGTACACAGCACGTTCCGGGCAATTTGCGAGCGTGAGGCAGAGCAAAATGGGTGCAATTGGACTCTGCAAATGCAGTTCAGGCAGACGTTGATCTTTTAACTTTTCCATGGCAGGTGTGAATTCTTGGGCATTTGTGAGTCTGCCTTGACGTGCAGGGATTGAAGGTTTTAGGTCTGGAATTGTTTGCTCAGCTTGCTCCAAGGCATGGTGTACTTTTGGAAGTGCCACACGCCTCCCAGGACCAAGGAGCTGCTGGCTGGGTGCCTGGGAACTGGGAGCCACTGGGAGGGCTGGGGGTGACACCTGGAGATGGGCTGGGGAAGCCTCAACTGGGATATTTTCCCCCCTGACGTTGGGTACCGAGGCACTAGGAAAATCCAGGTGTTGGGGAAGATCAAACAGGAAAGCCTTATAAATATGATTGCCTGACAAAAGATTTTGGGAATATGAAAACTATAAGCAACATCGAAATGAAAGCCACCTTTTGAAATACCAAGTCTTAGTTACTGAACAACTGGAAAACAATGGTATGGCTGACTGAAGGTAATCCCCTCTTGATTGAACAATACCCTCTGCTTGCAGGCAGGTCCAAGGGTCAGAGCAGACTCTACTAGCTCAGCAGAAGGGGTCCAAAGAGTAGTTTTTAGAAGTTAAGATGTAACACTCTATGGTAATATAAGAACTCTTATAGGCTGTATGTAAATGCTATAGGATTTGTATCTTGTATTAGATTGGTTAGTGACAATTAGAATATTCAGTACAGAAGATGATTTATTGTATTGTAACCAGGACTTCAGACACTCTTACTATACTCTACACACATTCTCTCTCACTACTTCTTCACCTTCATTCCTCTCTCTCCCTCTCTTTACTTACCCGCTTACTCTCTTGCTCTCTTGGGCCTGCTCAGAGCTGCCAGCTGCAGCTCTAAGCAGTGCCCCTGTACCCACGCCCTTTGCAATAAACCGCGTGTTCCAAGATCTGACTGCAGAGATTTCTCGTCACCGTCCCGACCGTCCGAACCCGCACCGAGCACCCCCGAGGCAAAGCTCCCACATCCAGGACTCCAGGATGTTTGAGTGTATCTCAAGGTACACCTGGACCTTTGCCCTGTGGCGCTCTTGAGTTTCTGTTGACTTGCCTGAATTGAGGCTACTGAGGGCGGTGGAAGATAATTTGTCTTGTTTTGTGCTTCTCTGTTGTGAGTTTTGCCTTTCAGGCTTTTCAGCTACTTTTTAAACTCAGAGTAAAAACAACCTGCTGCGCTGGCTGGGGATGTTTTCCCTCCCGGCTGGGTTTTTTTATCTGGGACCCGGCCGGTCTGTGAGGTGCCGTTCATCGCCAGGGTTTGGGTGCCGACCGTGCCGGAGATTTGTCAGGCGGGATGATTTTGGGGCTCCCGGGAACCGCGTTCCCATGGGGTGCTCTCGAGACGAGAGCGAGGGTGGGTTTGTGTGTCAGCTGAAGGAGGTGTGTGGTGGATGAATGTTTTGTTCTCCCTGTGCTGCTGTTGTTTTGGGTTTCCTGGAACAATAAAATGCAATGAATTTTCCAGAAATAGAACAATTGTTCCATTGTACTGATAGGGGGTTGGCTTGTGTTGCTCTGTGTTGGTGTTTGCTGCTGCACTTGCACATATTGCTCTGTATGTCAATTGGACTTTGACCAGTGTGCATATGGATTGTATTTGTGCTTGTGTACATTGTTGTTTCCACTTGCTTTGCCAAAGTGTAAATAAAAAACCCTCGTTCAATCAAGTTGAATAAACCCTAATAAAGATACCCCCCTCCTCCATTTTGGTTGCTTTCTTCCTTTGGTGTGGTTTAGTAATTTTTTTGCCTTATTTCTTGCTTTGCTACTCTGCTTTGCTTTACTTTTCAGTCTATTCCTCACTTGACTTTTTCTAACTCTTTATCTTTTTCTTGCTGTTTAACTGTTTCTGGATGTCTCTGTCACTCTATTTCTCAGTTTCTCTTTTTCTCTTCAACACTAATTCTCTTTTACACTCGATTTCTTTTTCTCTCAAACCCTATTCTTCTGTTTCTCTATTCCTTTTTCTCTCTATTTTTCTTTCTCTTTCTTTCTGACTCTTTCTTTCTCTCTGACTTTATTTCTCTCTTTTGGACTTTCTTTCTTTCTCTCGGACTTTCTTTCTTTCTCTCTGACTTTGACTTTCTTTCTCTCTCTCTCTCTGACTTTGATTTTCGAACTACCTTTCTCACCTTCCCTCCTTTGTTCATTTTTACCTTTCTACCTTTGTTTGTTTCTGTAGCAGCTTGGAATAAAACAAGAGACCACTCTTTCTTCAGGCACGATCTGCCCCAGGCTTTGTGTTTCTATTTTGGGAAAGTTTTAAGAGTTTTGGGAATGGGCACAGGGAAAGACAAAACAGATCCATGCCCACAGACTGGTCAGGGCAGACTCTCTGCCCCTTCTGGGCCACTGACTCAAACATGAAACCCCCCAGCTTTCTGGGAGGTGAAGGAAGAACAGTCACACCTGGTGCTTCTACCTGTAGCCATTTGCCTGCTCTGCATCTTTCCCAGGAGAGCAGAAGGCCCTTAGCAAAGTGAAGATCAATGGAACAAGTTGCTCTTCCACACAGGGCTCTCATTAAGGCTGGAATGGCTGCTGCCAGCCTCTGCACTTTCTGCCTCCCCAACTTCCTACCTTTGTTCATTTCTACCTTTCTCTTTTTCTACCTTTGTTGCTTTCTACCTTTCTCAATTTCTAACTTGATACGTTTGTTTGTTTCTACCATTCAAACTTTCTATCTTTCCATCTTTCTTCATTTCCAACTTTCTGCATTTCTACCTTTGTGCATTTGTTCATTTTTACCCTTCTGACCTTCTGCCTTTCTACCTTTTTTGTTTCTACTTTTATGACTTTGTACCACCTAAGTTTTCTCTCTTTTTACCTTTGTTCATTTTTACTTTTGTTAGTTTCTAACTTTCTACATCTCTGACTTTCTCTCTTTGTTTGTTTCTAACTTTCTAGATTTGTCCCTTTCTGCCTTTGTTTGTTTGGAACTTTGAAACTTTATACCTTTGTTTTTCTCCCCATTTTTACCTTTCTAACTTTGTTTTGAACACTCTACATTTCTAACTTTGTGCCTTTCTAAATTTGTGTTTTACTTTCTGACTTTTACCTTTCTAACTTTGTTTCTAACCTTCTTGTTAGAGTGAAGGCTCCTCTGGCCTCAGGCCCAGAGGGAAGACAAAGCACTAGGTTTGAATTAAAACCTTTGGACAAGCTGACATCCATGGAGCCACACCGAAGTGAAATAGAAATACAGATTTTTAACTTTTAGTAGAAATAGATGCTAAGTGCCTTAAACCTGAAAAAGCTGTAGCAGAGATCTTAAACACAGCTCTTGCTGCAGCAGTGTTACCTTTTCACAGAATTCTTTACTTTAGACAAAATCTAGATAGAATTACACTGTTCACATGTTTTAGATGGAGTGTTCACATAAACCATAAGAGCTGATAGAAACTGTATGTGCAAATCTGTGTAATACAGATGTAACACTTGTGTGAGGCTTACGAGTGTTAGAGCAGGATGGGTTAAGAAAAAGAAAACTAGAATCGTGTGTTAATCTTATTGGTCAATTAACAAATAGAATCCACACTTCTGTAAGAAAAAAATAGAGTGTATGGAGCATATAGAAGAAGCTGGTTTTGCCTGTTGCTGCTGCTTGGCTTTATCATGTAACCCCATTCGAACTCTGCCTTCAAGACAGCTGTGAGACTGTGAAATAAAGAACTCAGCAGAACAGCAGCCTCCTCTGCTCTTTCACCCTGGTCCGAGAAGGAAGGGTACCCTGTCAAAGGCTCAACACCTTCTGCCTTTGTGACTTTGTTTCTAAATTTCTACCTTTCTAATTTTCTTTGTTTCTACTTTTTTTTTGTTTCTTTGTTTTTAACTTTCAACCTTTCTCCCTTTAGAAATTTGTTTGTTTCTTGTATTTTACCTCTTTGTTTGTTTCTAAATTTCTGCTGTTGTAACTTTCTTTCTAACTTTCTACTTTTAAAATTTCATTTGTTTTTAACTTTTTATCATTCCTCCCAGCGAGGGCTGTGTGCAGAATACTAAAACCTGTTAAGTTCTTCACTTTTACGTCTATAGGCAAATGCTACTGATTTAGATGTAAATTCATTTTGAAATAAGCCAGCCCTCTCTGTCTACTCTGTCGCATACAGGAATATAAGAAGCTGGGAATAGAGATCAGCAAGTTTTGAGAATAAGGAGCCGGCGTTTTTCTGTAGGAAGGAAAGCAGCAAGCGCCTGGCCGCAGGAGCCGAGACGCTCGGGCTGCAGGAGCTGCAGAGCGCCCGGAGCCGGCTTTTCCCTGTGCTCTGTGCCTGCCCCCGGGCTGAGCTGGGCGGCGCTGCTGCCGCCTGGTGGCGAGAGCGCGACACTGCCGCCCCCGACACGGCGCCCCGGCGCTGCTGCCGCCCGGTGCCGGCTGAGCCGAGAGGGCGGCGGCCTCGGTGGCTGCCGAGCGTGGCAAGGAGCGGGAGCGAGCGGGGCCGGGTGTGTCAGCGGAGGGGAGGGGCGAAGGGCGGTTCGGAGCGCCAAGGGACACGGCCGTGCACGAGCGGGGCCACAGCTATGGAAAGGACCGGGCGCCGTGCGGGGCGGTGACCGCGGGGAATGACAGCGCGGGGGGCGGCCCGGCGGGGCCGGTTTTGCCGGGCAGCAGAGGCGCGGTCGCAGCGCGACCCGGGCGGGAGGCACCGGGCGGGCACGGTCGGAATAGAGCCGCCCGCGTGTCGCTCTCAAGGAGGCGGCTCGGAAAGGAAGGCGCAGTTCCCCGCTCTCGGGACGGCGTTAAGTGACGTTTTTATTAGAATATTATAGTATTTATTTTATTTTATTATTTTATTATCTGCCAGGACCTTGCAGAGGGTGGTTTACACTTCCGCCACACTCAAGATGGCGGACGCAGTAGGCCCCCTGCGAGAGGTGTCCCTGCCGATGCCTGCCGCCGGTCGCGGAGCCGTCGCCCGCCTCCGGCGCGGCTGACCCCGCCAGCCGTGTCCTCGCACCGGGAAGCACGGCGGAAAATCGCGCGGAAAGCGCGGGGCCGGCGTCGGAGTCCGGGCCGGATTCAGGCAGCTGACTAGACAGAAGCCCTTGTGAGGGGCGGCGGGGGCCCTAAGTGTACCACACTAAAGATGGCGGCTCGACCGGAAGTGGCTTCTGCCAGCACCCAAGATGGCGGCGAAGGGCGGAAGTGTCGTCACTGCCACACTAAAGATGGCGGTCGTGTGCACTGTTTTCTGACCTTCTCAATATGGCGGCAGGGAAGGCCCCCCCCCCCCCCCCCCAAGCTGCGTCTATTCGGCTGCCTGAACGCGACGCCGACGCCGACGCCAGCCCAGCGCTTGCGCGCAATTTTCTGAGGCGTTTCCCGCTACGCGGACACCGACTGTGGGGTCAGCGGCGCCTGGGGCAGGCGGGAGCATTCAGGCAGTCGAATAGACGGACCGGGGCGGGGGGGGGGGGGGGGGTCCTTCCGGCCGCCATCTTGAGAAGGTCGAATAGCCACATCGGTGCGGTACCGGCGACTTCCGCCCTTCTTCGCCAGGAGCGGCGATGGCGGGGAGCCCGGGGAGCAGCGCTGCCGGGCCGGGGGCACCGGGGCGGGTGCTCCGGGCTCGGAGGTGAGCGGGGAACGGGGACAGCCCCGAGCGGACGGTGGGGGCCGCGGGGGATCGGTATTCCGGCCCAGGGATGAGTGTTCCGGCACAGGGGTGGCTGTCCCGGCACAGGGATGCGTTCATGGACTGTCTAATAATATTATTTAACGATCGTGCAAGGAGATCTGTATAAAAAAATCCTCCGTGGTCATCCTTCTCCCAGCCCCGCTGTGTTTTCAGGATCTTGGGGGAAGAGTTTGGGTCTGAACAAGGCTCTCGGGCACAGGGTGGGATTCTTGGGGTGCAGGGCCAGGATTTGGACTCGATGCTCCCTGTGGGTCCCTTGCAGCCCAGGAAATGCTGCGATCCTGTGCCTCTGAGGGTGAAATAAAGGGCAGCGGTGGGGTTTGTGCCCGCTGTGTTCACGGCCCCGCCGGCTCAGGGCGGGTTAAAGGCGCAGCTGCCCCGAGACAGCGGGACCGGCCGGGGCTGCTCGCTCCCGGTGCTGCCGCCTCGTGGGGAGAGCCCGGCACTGCAGCCCGCGCAGGCGCTGGACCACGGGATGGGCGTGGAACAGCAGCGCAGGGGATGCTGAGGCAGCCCAGGGAATGCTGCGGTCCCAGGGAAGGCTGAGGCGTCCCCTGCCCGGGGCACTCGGCAGCAAACCCCTGATGTTGAGCAGAAAAAGGAAAGTTCTGGGTTAGTGGGAGGAGGTTTCTGGAATGGAGCTGGGACAGGTGCTGATCCACGCATGGAATCACGGGCTGGTTTGGCGTGGAAGGGACCACCAGGATCATTTACACTCTGTTTGTTGTCTGATTGCACAGCGAAGAACATCCAGAACTGCCGCCTCACCCTCACGGACAGCAGGAATGTCTTCCATAGCTCTTGTTTTGGAATGGGAATGGCTGTTGGGAGCTCTGGCAGGACCAGGTAAGAAGAGAAATGGGATCATTGTGGCTGCTGCTGGAGGTGGTTTTCTGCTTTCCGGCTGTTCTTCTCATTGATCCTTTCACAGCAGTGTTCTAGGGCACATTTGAGGGTAATTCCAGGAATCTGAAACCAGATAAAAACTGGTGGGGAAAAAATGTGAACGTGATCCATTTCTGGTAGTTCCAAGCTTCTCCCACAACACCGTTCCAGGGGAAAGCTGATAAAAGGGTAAAGATGCAGAGGAACAAGTGCTGTAAAGCCCCCTGGCGCTCTGAGAGAGCAAACCTTCCAGTAGTCCCAGCAGATCTCTTGGAGAAAGTGTGGGATCGCAAGGTTTTCCAGGAAAGCAAAACAAGGGTGGAGATGAGGGAATAGGCTTCCAGTTCTTCCTTGAGCTGAAAGCCTGGGGGAATTGAGAGGGGCCACAAGAACTGTTTGTGTAGGCAAATGGGAGTTTGGGGGCTGAATCTGAGTTTCCCTCTGGGGCATTTTTGAGGGAAAAGCTGAGGTGCTGTTTAAGGGAGAGAATGCAGATTTTTGGGGTGGAAAAGGTTGAATCAATATTGTAGAGGAAGTAAAACGCTGGGGGTAAAAGTGGATGCAATGTGGAGGGGACAGATTGAATATTTTGGAGGCAAAATGGGGAACTGAGTAGTGGAGAGATGGGGAACATTTTGGAGGCAACACTTGACAAACTCTCTGGGGTGGAGAACGACCACACTGAGGGAAAAATGAGGTGATGAGCAGTGGGCACGTAGGGAAGGTCGTGGGGGTAAATCTTGAGAAAAGCCCCGTGGTATTCAAGAAATCCTTGGAAGCAGGACTGAGGAATTCAGTGGTGGAAAAATAGGGGAATTTTGCGGGGGTAAAACTTTAAAAGATCTAAGAGTTGAGAGTGTGTGTTTTTAGGTAGAAAGGATGTCTTGTTGAAGTTGGGCGTCTGGATTGTGGCATTTATGGATCCAGAAAGTAGAAGATAAAGGAGACTCCCAAAGCCTCGGTAGCTGTGTTAAGAAATCCGTCCCAGGGAAGAAAGGTACCTAAACCTCCTAGAAGTAGGGACTAATTGGCATGGGAAGGGGAAAACCCACCCCCAGTGGGAGAGAGCACGCCGGGTAAGGGAAGAGAAGGATGCCCTTAAGAACAAGCAGGGAAGGTGAATTTCTCGGCTTGCTAAAATGTATCAAAAAGTTTGGAACCTGGGTCTGTGTGGAGGCCGGGATTTTCTCGGCCATATGCAGAGCCCAGCACTAGGAATAAAGGAATTCCAGGCTTTACAACGCCAAAAATGCAGTACCAGAGAGTTCTGTTATCCCGAGGACTTGGGGGATATTTGGCAAAAATTTCCGGGGGCCCAGGCTGGACCGAGCTTTTAACGCTCCCCGGATTCACGGGATCGAGGATTCCGGCGTGCCCTGCACGGGTTTTTTCAGGGAAGTCCCAAATCCTTCGTGTGAGCACGAAGCAGAATCCCCTGGGAGCTGTGAAGGCAACAGGATATTTCTTGGGAATTTTGAAGGGTTGGGTGAGTCCTCAGTGTTAGGTTGGAATGAACGCAAATTGTCCGGGAGTTGCTGGTTTGGGGATGGCCGGGTCTGGGTTTGGATTTGTGGGCACCGAGTGTTCCTTGTGTCAGCTTTAGGTCTTCTGGATTGGTGGGAGTAGTCAGAGAAAAGAGAAGGCAATTGAAATGCGGAGCTCCATTCCCGGAGAAATGGTCGGGATGGGAGAGGAAAGGCTGTGGAGCTGCTGGGAGCTCGTGGAGAACGAAAGGATCTGAGGCCTGGAGGCAAAAGCTGTGGAACAAAGCCTGAAAAGGGTGTGGGGTGGGGCGGGAGGGGGAGGAGGGCACCGTGGTGGGGGGAAAGAGGGAAAGGATCCCTGCTCCGGGAATCCAGCAGGGACCAGGAGAGGATCATTTTCCATCCACTGCTCTCAGTGGAATCCTAATAAGGACGGTGGAAGGGAAGTGATTCGTTTGTTCTTAGGTTTGGAATGAAAGGTGCTCTTGCAGAGGGGACTATTGACCTGTTAAAATTCTGTTGGATACAGGAAAAGAGGGAGGAAGCAAGCAGCTGGGGAATGAAGGGGTGGATTTTTTGGTGGATACAGGGAAAGACACGGGAAGGGGCTCTCAAGTAAAATACACCTCACGGGCAGCACCAGGAGAAGCCTCAAGTGCCCTTTTTTTCCAAGCTCTGACATTCCAGAGGAGTAAGCAGTGGTCAGCCCATCACTTTCTGTATTCCTTGGATGCCCAGTGCTTTGTTGGGAAGAGATAATATTTGGAAATGAACAAATCCGGGGATGTAATTTCCTGATAGTAAAGCCCCAGAGAGCCTGGTTTTGATATCCTTCCAGCACCCAAACGCAGCAGAGGGAATCCTGGCGGAGCTGGAAAACGCTGTCGCTCCGTCGGTGGAATTCCTGGGAACTGGAAAGCAGCAGAAGCAGCAAGAACAGAGTTGGAAGCAGGCTCCAGCTGGGTAAGGCAGACACCAAATCCTTTGGAACTGGGCAGGGGTGGGAAGAATGAATTCTTACATTTGTAGCCCAGGGATTCCTGAGCAGGATCCCGGCAGGGAAGACTGCAGGGATCAGGCTGGGGCCTGATCGCAGCTGGGGGCAGCGAGCCTTGGAATTGGCTGAAGGGAAGAAAGAGGGATCCTTTGAGCACAAGGATCAGGTGTCAAATGCGGAGATGGCATCAGACAATTCCTCGGGAGGGTTTAGTTCCTGGGCCAAATCGATCTGCTGCCTTGTGAAGGAGCTCAGAGAGCTGGGAAGAGCCCAAGCAACGCAGGGAATGCACCGGCAGATGAAAGTGCCGGGGAACGGTGGGGAAAAGCATCCGAACAGGGGGCCTCGTTTTGTACAGGGACGGTACAAAAAATTGTCCGAAAGAATAGGAATGGAATGGGATTTTACGTATTCCTCGGAGGCCACAATCCAGTGGGAAGGCTGAGAGAAAGAAACAAGGCCTAAAAAGGCAGATGAGCCAAATCTGCCCAAAGCCTCCAATGGCCACATTCCCTGGCACTGCTGAGGACTTCAGCCAAGCTCCAAGCAAAAGGTGAGCCCCTGATTTTGGTGCCAAGGGAAACTCCAAGTTAAGAATGATCCAAATATGAAGCGCTTCTCACAAAACTCAGCTTTGCAAACCTTTCTTTGGGCTAAAAAAGAAAAGATGGGAATGCCCTTGGCAGAAAAGCAGCTGTGAGGCACAGCAGGCTTCAAATGCCTGTCAGCAGGAGCTCCAGGAGAAACGGCTGCTGGCTCCGGGCATCCTGGGCTTTCCAGGCAGGTTTTGTAGCGGATTGCAAGGCAGTTTTCCTGCCTCTGGGGGGTGGCACCTGCATCCCGCTGGAAAGGGAAAATGTGGAGAGAGGGGCAAGCGGGAAGACGGTTGCTGATGTGTGTCCTTGGATCGCAGTTCCTCCCGGTGAGTCTGTGCTGCTGGAAGTTTGAAGGAGATCAGTCCTGGAGTACGTGTGGGTTCACCTGTGGGGTTTGGGAGCGACGCCGGACATGAAATTCCAGGGATGTTCCCTTTGCTGGAGTGAGAAGCAGTGGAAGCACTTTGCTGTCTGCTTCTTCATCGCCTGCGCCTCGGTCCCCTGGGGCTCCAGGTAATCCCCTCTCACCTTTGCTTTTCCAAGGGTCTCTAAATGAGGGCTTGAGCTTTGGTGTAGCTCCCTTTACAGGGAAGATCTGTTCCAGGAAAGGTCTCCTGGTCTGGACCGATGGCGTTGCAGGAAGAGCAGGAAACCCCGCAGCTCCTGTGGCTCCCTCATCCGATTTGCCTGCAGGCAGCAGCAAGGATCATTCCCAAGTGTCATCCCCTGGCTCCGTGACTCGGTGAGGTTGTGTTCCCCCAAAGGCCAGGGGCCGCTTTGTTTTGCGGCTCACGAAAGTCCAGCTCGGTGGTGCTGGGTTTGGTTTTTGTGTGTAATGAAGGCACTAAAAAATTCCCCTCCTTCACTGGCACAGCCCTGGAGTGGGAGCAGATTCCCCTTATCCCGCAGTTATCCCGCTCCTGCCCTGGATCCCTGCGGTGCCGTGTGTTCTCCAAGCTCACAGCACTGCTGGCTCTAAACAAGAAAAACAATCCCTGTTCCTTCTCTTCTCCGTCCTTGATGTTCCCAGGCCCTGCATCTCCCTGGCTATTCCCTGTGGGAGTCTTCATCTCCATCCCACCTTATCCCGATCAGGTAAGGGTCTGAGACGTGTTTAGCAGCAAATGCATTCCTGTGAAGAAAGCCAAGAGCAAAGAGCATCCAGATGCAGAGAAGTCTTTAGAAAAGCGTTCCAGACGTGCAAATGAGGGACGTGTCTTCCTGCATCTCCTGTTGTTTTTCTCTGTCACGTTTTGGAAGGGTTTCTCTCAGTGATTTCCTGCAGTCCAGGTGCGTCCCTTCTTTTGTCCAAATCCAGTGCCAGAGGATCGAACAACTGACGAGTGGGGCCTGGGATGAAAACGGTTCTCCTAAAATGAGGGAAACAATGCTAGAAGAGAAATGAGCATCCTTTTAATGCCTGGAATAAAAATGCTGGAAAAGGGCACTTTTTATTTGATATGGTGTCATTCTCCTTTTTTTTTTTCCATAGCTAAAACTCCACGGTGAGCAATCAGAGCAGAAATAGGAAATGCAGGAGTCTTGGATTCCACAGTGGGATTAACTTCCCTTTTCTGCTCTCTTTCAGGACAGGAAAAACCACTGAACTCGCCCCATCTTTGGGACCAAGAGCTGTGGTGTTGGAGTAGGCAAAGCCAGCTAGGGCCCCCCTTGTCCTGCCCATGGTGTGGGTCAGGGACAGGCTCCTCTTCTCCTCTGCGCTGGGATGAACTGCCTAGGGAATGCTATTTTTGACAGCCCGGTCCTAGCCCCGGCTACTGGAAATGGGCGGAGGTGAAGAGGCAAGTGCCAGAGTTGCTTGGGGATGATGGAATTGTGGTGTTTGGCTGTGCCCAGAGGGGCAGGTTGGGCATTTCTGTGTGTCTGAGGACCGGTTTGGGTGCTGGGGAGCCCGGGGAGCCGAGCTCTCAGTGCATTCCCAGCTCACCCGGGGGCGGGAGCTGGTGCAGGGCTGGGTGACAGCCTCTGGTCGGGCTCGGGGCAGGCCCTGGCCCCGGCACAGACACGCTGGGGTGCTTTGGGGACGCTTGGGGAGCAATGGGAAGAAAATGAGGGATGGTGCTGGGCGGAGCGATCGGCCTGTGCTCGTGTCAGCGCAGCCGTGCAGGGCACTGGGATCTGGGTAAAACACCGGCTCTCCTGGTGTTCAGGGATGCAAGGTCTGAGGGACCGGATTTACTTGGGGTTTTCCAGGACAGCAGGAAGAAGAGGAAATGTGGTGCCAGAGGTGCGTCCCATCAGGTTGCAGTTCCCTCTTTCCCATTTCCATTTCCTCCTCAGTGCGGGTGTCCCCTGCAGCCCATGAGCACGGGGCCGGTGACAACTCCCTGTCTGTAGAGGGATTCCTTATGGAACAAGGGCAGATGACACTTGTGTGAGGCTTACGACTGTTAGAATTAGACCGGGATGGGTTTAAGGAAAACTAGAATCGTGTGTTAATCTTACTGGTCAATGAACAAATGGAATCCACACTTCTATAAGAAAAATTATAGTGTATGGAGCATATAGAAGAAGCTGGTTTTGCCTGCTGCTGCTGCTTGGCTGTATCATGTAACCCCATTCGAACTCTGCCTTCAAGACAGCTGTGAGACCGTGAAATAAAGAACTTAGCAGAACAGCAGCCTCCTCTGCTCTTTCACCCTGGTCCGAGAAGGAGGGGTACCCTGTCAAAGGCTCAACACTTGCCTTTCTGACTTTGTTTCTAAATTTCTACCTTTCTAATTTTGTTTGTTTCTAATTTTTTTGTTTGTTTGTTTCTAACTTTGTTTGTTTTCAACTTTCTCCCTTTGGAAATTTGTTTGTTTCTTGTATTTTACCTCTTTGTTTGTTTCTAAATTTCTGCCGTTGTAACTTTGTTTCTAACTTTCTACTTTTAAAATTTCATTTGTTTTTAACTTTTTACCATTCCTCCCAGCGAGGGCTGTGTGCAGAATACTAAAACCTGTTAAGTTCTTCACTTTTACGTCTATAGGCAAATGCTACTGATTTAGATGTAAATTCATTTGGAAATAAGCCAGCCCTCTCTGTCTACTCTGTCGCATACAGCAATATAAGAAGCTGGGAATAGAGATCCGCAGGTTTTGAGAATAATGAGCCGGCGTTTTTCTGTAGGAAGGAAAGCAGCAAGCGCCTGGCCGCAGGAGCCGAGACGCTCGGGCTGCAGGAGCTGCAGAGCGCCCGGAGCCGGCTTTTCCCTGTGCTCTGTGCCTGCCCCCGGGCTGAGCTGGGCGGCGCTGCTGCCGCCTGGTGGCGAGAGCGCGGCACTGCCGCCCCCGACACGGCGCCCCGGCGCTGCTGCCGCCCGGTGCCGGCTGAGCCGAGAGGGCGGCGGCCTCGGTGGCTGCCGAGCGTGGCAAGGAGCGGGAGCGAGCGGGGCCGGGTGTGTCAGCGGAGGGGAGGGGCGAAGGGCGGTTGGCAGCGCCAAGGGACACGGCCGTGCACGAGCGGGGCCACAGCTATGGAAAGGACCGGGCGCCGTGCGGGGCGGTGACCGCGGGGAATGACAGCGCGGGGGGCGGCCCGGCGGGGCCGGTTTTGCCGGGCAGCAGAGGCGCGGTCGCAGCGCGACCCGGGCGGGAGGCACCGGGCGGGCACGGTCGGAATCGAGCCGCCCGCGTGTCGCTCTCAAGGAGGCGGCTCGGAAAGGAAGGCGCAGTTCCGCGCTCTCGGGACGGCGTTAAGTGACGTTTTTATTAGAATATGACAGTATTTATTTTATTTTATTATTTTATTATCTGCCAGGACCTTGCAGAAGGTGGTTTACACTTCCGCCACACTCAAGATGGCGGACGCAGTAGGCCCCCTGCGAGAGGTGTCCCTGCCGATGCCTGCCGCCGGTCGCGGAGCCGTCGGCCGCCTCCGGCGCGGCTGACCCCGCCAGCCGTGTCCTCGCACCGGGAAGCACGGCGGAAAATCGCGCGGAAAGCGCGGGGCCGGCGTCGGAGTCCGGGCCGGATTCAGGCAGCCGACTAGACAGAAGCCCTTGTGAGGGGCGGCGGGGGCCCTAAGTGTACCACACTAAAGATGGCGGCTCGACCGGAAGTGGCTTCTGCCAGCACCCAAGATGGCGGCGAAGGGCGGAAGTGTCGTCACTGCCACACTAAAGATGGCGGTCGTGTGCACTGTTTTCTGACCTTCTCAATATGGCGGCAGGGAAGGCCCCCCCCCCCCCCCCCCCAAGCTGCGTCTATTCGGCTGCCTGAACGCGACGCCGACGCCGACGCCGACGCCAGCCCAGCGCTTGCGCGCAATTTTCTGAGGCGTTTCCCGCTACGCGGACACCGACTGTGGGGTCAGCGGCGCCTGGGGCAGGCGGGAGCATTCAGGCAGTCGAATAGACGGCGCGGGGGGGGGGGGGGGGGGTCCTTCCGGCCGCCATCTTGAGAAGGTCGAATAGCCACATCGGTGCCGTATCGGTGACTTCCGCCCTTCTTCGCCAGGAGCGCCGATGGCGGGGAGCCCGGGGAGCAGCGCTGCCGGGCCGGGGGCACCGGGGCGGGTGCTCCGGGCTCGGAGGTGAGCGGGGAACGGGGACAGCCCCGAGCGGACGGTGGGGGCCGCGGGGGATCGGTATTCCGGCCCAGGGATGAGTGTTCCGGCACAGGGGTGGCTGTCCCGGCACAGGGATGCGTTCCTGGACTGTCTAATAATATTATTTAACGATCGTGCAAGGAGATCTGTATAAAAAAATCCTCCGTGGTCATCCTTCTCCCACAGCCCCGCTGTGTTTTCAGGATCTTGGGGGAAGAGTTTGGGTCTGAACAAGGCTCTCGGGCACAGGGTGGGATTCTTGGGGTGCAGGGCCAGGATTTGGACTCGATGCTCCCTGTGGGTCCCTTGCAGCCCAGGAAATGCTGCGATCCTGTGCCTCTGAGGGTGAAATAAAGGGCAGCGGTGGGGTTTGTGCCCGCTGTGTTCACGGCCCCGCCGGCTCAGGGCGGGTTAAAGGCGCAGCTGCCCCGAGACAGCGGGACCGGCCGGGGCTGCTCGCTCCCGGTGCTGCCGCCTCGTGGGGAGAGCCCGGCACTGCAGCCCGCGCAGGCGCTGGACCACGGGATGGGCGTGGAACAGCAGCGCAGGGGATGCTGAGGCAGCCCAGGGAATGCTGCGGTCCCAGGGAAGGCTGAGGCGTCCCCTGCCCGGGGCACTCGGCAGCAAACCCCTGATGTTGAGCAGAAAAAGGAAAGTTCTGGGTTAGTGGGAGGAGGTTTCTGGAATGGAGCTGGGACAGGTGCTGATCCACGCATGGAATCACGGGCTGGTTTGGCGTGGAAGGGACCACCAGGATCATTTACACTCTGTTTGTTGTCTGATTGCACAGCGAAGAACATCCAGAACTGCCGCCTCACCCTCACGGACAGCAGGAATGTCTTCCATAGCTCTTGTTTTGGAATGGGAATGGCTGTTGGGAGCTCTGGCAGGACCAGGTAAGAAGAGAAATGGGATCATTGTGGCTGCTGCTGGAGGTGGTTTTCTGCTTTCCGGCTGTTCTTCTCATTGATCCTTTCACAGCAGTGTTCTAGGGCACATTTGAGGGTAATTCCAGGAATTTGAAACCAGATAAAAACTGGTGGGTCAAAAATGTGAACACAATCCATTTCTGGTAGTTCCAAGCTTCTCCCACAACACCGTTCCAGGGGAAAGCTGATAAAAGGGTAAAGATGCAGAGGAACAAGTGCTGTAAAGCCCCCTGGCGCTCTGAGAGAGCAAACCTTCCAGTAGTCCCAGCAGATCTCTTGGAGAAAGTGTGGGATCGCAAGGTTTTCCAGGAAAGCAAAACAAGGGTGGAGATGAGGGAATAGGCTTCCAGTTCTTCCTTGAGCTGAAAGCCTGGGGGAATTGAGAGGGGCCACAAGAACTGTTTGTGTAGGCAAATGGGAGTTTGGGGGCTGAATCTGAGTTTCCCTCTGGGGCATTTTTGAGGGAAAAGCTGAGGTGCTGTTTAAGGGAGAGAATGGACATTTTTGGGGTGGAAAAAGTTGAATCAATATTGTAGAGGAAGTAAAACGCTGGGGGTAAAAGTGGATGCAATGTGGAGGGGACAGATTGAATATTTTGGAGGCAAAATGGGGAACTGAGTAGTGGAGAGATGGGGAACATTTTGGAGGCAACACTTGACAAACTCTCTGGGGTGGAGAACGACCACATTGAGGGAAAAATGAGGTGATGAGCAGTGGGCACGTAGGGAAGGTCGTGGGGGTAAATCTTGAGAAAAGCCCCGTGGTATTCAAGAAATCCTTGGTAGCAGGACTGAGGAATTCAGTGGTGGAAAAATAGGGGAATTTTGCGGGGGTAAAACTTTAAAAGATCTAAGAGTTGAGAGTGTGTGTTTTTAGGTAGAAAGGATGTCTTGTTGAAGTTGGGCGTCTGGATTGTGGCATTTATGGATCCAGAAAGTAGAAGATAAAGGAGACTCCCAAAGCCTCGGTAGCTGTGTTAAGAAATCCGTCCCAGGGAAGAAAGGTTACCTAAACCTCCTAGAAGTAGGGACTAATTAGCATGGGAAGGGGAAAACCCACCCCCAGTGGGAGAGAGCACGCCGGGTAAGGGAAGAGAAGGATGCCCTTAAGAAGAAGTAGGGAAGGTGAATTTCTCGGCTTGCTGAAATGTATCAAAAAGTTTGGAATCTGGGTCTGTGTGGAGGCCGGGATTTTCTCAGCCATATGCAGAGCCCAGCACTAGGAATAAAGGAATTCCAGGCTTTACAACGCCAAAAATGCAGTACCAGAGAGTTCTGTTATCCCGAGGACTTGGGGGATACTTGGCAAAAATTTCCGGGGGCCCAGGCTGGACCGAGCTTTTAACGCTCCCCGGATTCACGGGATCGGGGATTCCGGCGTGCCCTGCACGGGTTTTTTCAGGGAAGTCCCAAATCCTTCGTGTGAGCACGAAGCAGAATCCCCTGGGAGCTGTGAAGGCAACAGGATATTTCTTGGGAATTTTGAAGGGTTGGGTGAGTCCTCAGTGTTAGGTTGGAATGAATGCAAATTGTCCGGGAGTTGCTGGTTTGGGGATGGCCGGGTCTGGGTTTGGATTTGTGGGCACCGAGTGTTCCTTGTGTCAGCTTTAGGTCTTCTGGATTGGTAGGAATTGTCAGAGAAAAGAGAAGGCAATTGAAATGCGGAGCTCCATTCCCGGAGAAATGGTCAGGATGGGAGCGGGAAGGCTGTGGAGCTGCTGGGAGCTCGTGGAGAACGAAAGGATCTGAGGCCTGGAGGCAAAAGCTGTGGAACAAAGCCTGAAAAGGGTGTGGGGTGGGGCGGGAGGGGGAGGAGGGCACCGTGGTGGGGGGAAAGAGGGAAAGGATCCCTGCTCCGGGAATCCAGCAGGGACCAGGAGAAGATCATTTTCCATCCACTGCTCTCAGTGGCATCCTAATAAGGACGGTGGAAGGGAAGTGATTCGTTTGTTCTTAGGTTTGGAATGAAAGGTGCTCTTGCAGAGGGGACTATTGACCTGTTAAAATTCTGTTGGATACAGGAAAAGAGGGAGGAAGCAAGCAGCTGGGGAATGAAGGGGTGGATTTTTTGGTGGATACAGGGAAAGACACGGGAAGGGGCTCTCAAGTAGAATACACCTCACGGGCAGCACCAGGAGAAGCCTCAAGTGCCCTTTTTTTCCAAGCTCTGACATTCCAGAGGAGTAAGCAGTGGTCAGCCCATCACTTTCTGTATTCCTTGGATGCCCAGTGCTTTGTTGGGAAGAGATAATATTTGGAAATGAACAAATCCGGGGATGTAATTTCCTGATAGTAAAGCCCCAGAGAGCCTGGTTTTGATATCCTTCCAGCACCCAAACGCAGCAGAGGGAATCCTGGCGGAGCTGGAAAACGCTGTCGCTCCGTCGGTGGAATTCCTGGGAACTGGAAAGCAGCAGAAGCAGCAAGAACAGAGTTGGAAGCAGGCTCCAGCCGGGTAAGGCAGACACCAAATCCTTTGGAACTGGGCAGGGGTGGGAAGAATGAATTCTTACATTTGTAGCCCAGGGATTCCTGAGCAGGATCCCGGCAGGGAAGACTGCAGGGATCAGGCTGGGGCCTGATCGCAGCTGGGGGCAGCGAGCCTTGGAATTGGCTGAAGGGAAGAAAGAGGGATCCTTTGAGCACAAGGATCAGGTGTCAAATGCGGAGATGGCATCAGACAATTCCTCGGGAGGGTTTAGTTCCTGGGCCAAATCGATCTGCTGCCTTGTGAAGGAGCTCAGAGAGCTGGGAAGAGCCCAAGCAACGCAGGGAATGCACCGGCAGATAAAAGTGCCGGGGAACGGTGGGGAAAAGCATCCGAACAGGGGGCCTCGTTTTGTACAGGGACGGTACAAAAAATTGTCCGAAAGAATAGGAATGGAATGGGATTTTACGTATTCCTCGGAGGCCACAATCCAGTGGGAAGGCTGAGAGAAAGAAACAAGGCCTAAAAAGGCAGATGAGCCAAATCTGCCCAAAGCCTCCAATGGCCACATTCCCTGGCATTGCTGAGGACTTCAGCCAAGCTCCAAGCAAAAGGTGAGCCCCTGATTTTGGTGCCAAGGGAAACTCCAAGTTAAGAATGATCCAAATATGAAGCGCTTCTCACAAAACTCAGCTTTGCAAACCTTTCTTTGGGCTAAAAAAGAAAAGATGGGAATGCCCTTGGCAGAAAAGCAGCTGTGAGGCACAGCAGGCTTCAAATGCCTGTCAGCAGGAGCTCCAGGAGAAACGGCTGCTGGCTCCGGGCATCCTGGGCTTTCCAGGCAGGTTTTGTAGCGGATTGCAAGGCAGTTTTCCTGCCTCTGGGGGGTGGCACCTGCATCCCGCTGGAAAGGGAAAATGTGGAGAGAGGGGCAAGCGGGAAGACGGTTGCTGATGTGTGTCCTTGGATCGCAGTTCCTCCCGGTGAGTCTGTGCTGCTGGAAGTTTGAAGGAGATCAGTCCTGGAGTACGTGTGGGTTCACCTGTGGGGTTTGGGAGCGACGCCGGCCATGAAATTCCAGGGATGTTCCCTTTGCTGGAGTGAGAAGCAGTGGAAGCACTTTGCTGTCTGCTTCTTCATCGCCTGCGCCTCGGTCCCCTGGGGCTCCAGGTAATCCCCTCTCACCTTTGCTTTTCCAAGGGTCTCTAAATGAGGGCTTGAGCTTTGGTGTAGCTCCCTTTACAGGGAAGATCTGTTCCAGGAAAGGTCTCCTGGTCTGGACCGATGGCGTTGCAGGAAGAGCAGGAAACCCCGCAGCTCCTGTGGCTCCCTCATCCGATTTGCCTGCAGGCAGCAGCAAGGATCATTCCCAAGTGTCATGCCCTGGCTCCGTGACTCGGTGAGGTTGTGTTCCCCCAAAGGCCAGGGGCCGCTTTGTTTTGCGGCTCACGAAAGTCCAGCTCGGTGGTGCTGGGTTTGGTTTTTGTGTGTAATGAAGGCACTAAAAAATTCCCCTCCTTCACTGGCACAGCCCTGGAGTGGGAGCAGATTCCCCTTATCCCGCAGTTATCCCGCTCCTGCCCTGGATCCCTGCGGTGCCGTGTGTTCTCCAAGCTCACAGCACTGCTGGCTCTAAACAAGAAAAACAATCCCTGTTCCTTCTCTTCTCCGTCCTTGATGTTCCCAGGCCCTGCATCTCCCTGGCTATTCCCTGTGGGAGTCTTCATCTCCATCCCACCTTATCCCGATCAGGTAAGGGTCTGAGACGTGTTTAGCAGCAAATGCATTCCTGTGAAGAAAGCCAAGAGCAAAGAGCATCCAGATGCAGAGAAGTCTTTAGAAAAGCGTTCCAGACGTGCAAATGAGGGATGTGTCTTCCTGCATCTCCTGTTGTTTTTCTCTGTCACGTTTTGGAAGGGTTTCTCTCAGTGATTTCCTGCAGTCCAGGTGCGTCCCTTCTTTTGTCCAAATCCAGTGCCAGAGGATCGAACAACTGACGAGTGGGGCCTGGGATGAAAACGGTTCTCCTAAAATGAGGGAAACAATGCTAGAAGAGAAATGAGCATCCTTTTAATGCCTGGAATAAAAATGCTGGAAAAGGGCACTTTTTATTTGATATGGTGTCATTCTCCTTTTTTTTTCCATAGCTAAAACTCCACGGTGAGCAAGCAGAGCAGAAATAGGAAATGCAGGAGTCTTGGATTCCACAGTGGGATTAACTTCCCTTTTCTGCTCTCTTTCAGGACAGGAAAAACCACTGAACTCGCCCCATCTTTGGGACCAAGAGCTTTGGTGCTGGAGTAGGCAAAGCCAGCTAGGGCCCCCCTTGTCCTGCCCATGGTGTGGGTCAGGGACAGGCTCCTCTTCTCCTCTGTGCTGGGATGAACTGCCTAGGGAATGCTATTACTGACAGCCCGGTCCTAGCCCCGGCTACTGGAAATGGGCGGAGGTGAAGAGGCAAGTGCCAGAGTTGCTTGGGGATGATGGAATTGTGGTGTTTGGCTGTGCCCAGAGGGGCAGGTTGGGCATTTCTGTGTGTCTGAGGACCGGTTTGGGTGCTGGGGAGCCCGGGGAGCCGAGCTCTCAGTGCATTCCCAGCTCACCTGGGGGTGGGAGCTGGTGCAGGGCTGGGTGACAGCCTCTGGTCGGGCTCGGGGCAGGCCCTGGCCCCGGCACAGACACGCTGGGGTGCTTTGGGGCCGCTTGGGGAGCCGTGGGAGGAGAATGAGGGATGGTGCTGGGCAGAGCGATCGGCCTGTGCTCGTGTCAGCGCAGCCGTGCAGGGCACTGGGATCTGGGTAAAACACCGGCTCTCCTGGTGTTCAGGGAAGCAAGGTCTGTATTTATCCATACATATTTATCCCTACATATTTATCCCTATATTTATCCATGGATTATCCATATATGTTTATCCATATACATTTATCCATATTTTTATCCACGTATTTACCCATGAATTTATCCCTATATTTACCCATGTATTTACCCAGGTATTTTATGAACACTCAAGTGCCATATCCATGTATTTTATGAGCACTTCCAGGGTTGGTGACTCCACCACTGCCCTGGGCAGCTGTTCCAGCGCTGGACAACCCTTCCCATGCTGGGCCAGGAGATGGATTCTGGAAATGCAGACTCCGAGGAGCAGGGGATTAAGGCAGCATTGGATTCCTTTATTCTCCCAGAAGGATAAAGGAGATTTATCCCCAGACGAACCAGAGGTGTTCACACTGAGGTCATTAGTGGGATTTCTTCCTTACTCCCACAAATACCCACTGGGGTGACAGAGTTCCCTACAAGGGCGGTGTTGGAAGGAGCTGCTGGAATGTTTTGCTGTTTATTGGGATCCACAGGATGTTTGGTGTCTCTCAGAGCTGTTCCAGGCTTTCCACAGACCCAAACGCTCCTCACACTTCTCCTCAGAGTAGAGAGGTTTCCCAGAGTGCTGGTTTTTAATTTCAGATGCTGGGATAACGACACGGCTTCAGGAGGCAGGAGACTCATTGTGCTGTGCCTCAGTCCAGGCAGGGACAACCCCCAGCTAATAAAAACCTCTTTAAAGCACAAAAAGTCCCATTAAACTGATATTATAAAGGCTGCAAATTGAAGCAGGCCTCAATCAGAAAGCAGCAGAATTTAATTCCCCCCCCTTGCCCATTTGCATGATGATCTCCTTCCTAATTGCCCATCTACGCTTTTCCCACAGAAGTGCTGTCCCGAGGTTGGAGATGGTTCCAGCTTTATGGAGCTTTGATCTTTATCTGCTTTTACTTTTTACAGGGCACAGAACCCGAGAGTGGCAGCTGCTTTCCTCTTGTTCCTCCTGTGGCAGTGAACTGCTCTTCCCGAGGACGGCTGCAGGAATTCTCAGGCAGCATAACGTATGGAATGCCAGGCACGCTACAGAATTCCAGTGGGAGCAGCAGGAACTTCTGTTCTTTACTGGCAGGGCTGTGCCATGAAGGGGAGCTCGGAGATATTGGTCAGCTCAGGGAATGAGCCTGGCTCATGGTAAGGAAATTCACTGTGCAGTTACTTCGGGCCCTTCTCCTCCTTCTCCTCCTTCTCCTCCTTCTCCTCCTTCTCCTCCTTCTCCTTCTCCTCCTTCTCCTTCTCCTCCTTCTCCTCCTTCTCCTCCTTCTCCTCCTTCTCCTTCTCCTTCTCCTTCTCCTTCTCCTTCTCCTTCTTCTCCTTCTCCTTCTCCTTCTCCTTCTCCTTCTCCTTCCCCTTCTCCTTCTCCTTCCCCTTCTCCTTCTTCTCCTTCTCCTCCTTCTCCTTCCCCTTCTCCTTCTCCTTCCCCTTCTCCTCCTTCTCCTCCTTCTCCTCCTTCTCCTCCTTCTCCTCCTTCTCCTCCTTCTCCTCCTTCTCCTTCTCCTTCTCCTTCTCCTTCTCCTTCTCCTTCTCCTTCTCCTTCTCCTTCTCCTTCTCCTTCTCCTTCTCCTTCTCCTTCTCCTTCTCCTTCTCCTTCTCCTTCTCCTTCTCCTTCTCCTTCTCCCTCTCTTCCCAACACCAGTTCCAGACCTCAGTATAATCCATGTTCCCACAGCCTGACCTTGCAGTTTTCCCAGTTTAGCAGCCCCAGCCACACTTGCAGCCTCTCTGTCTGGACTTTGTCTTGCTGAAATCTCCCTTTGTTGATCCTTTGCTGCCTCACCTTTTATCCAGCAATAACGTGCAGTGGGTGGAAGCTTCTCAGAATTCCCTCCCTGTTCCACTGGAAACATTCCCAAGTGGAAGCAGCTGCACTGCCCATCAGCACTTGCCTGCTTTTAGGGGTGGTTGAGGCATGAAGGATGCAACAAATGGAGTTGGCTCCAAGGGGATGAAATGCTCCCCCTGAGGCTGCTCAGAGAGCTGGAGCTGAGGAATCCGGGTGGGAATCACTCCAAGAAAAAGGAAGGAAAAGAGAGCAGAGGAACAGGGATGCAATTCCAACCTCTCCAAGGACTGGGATGGGCACATTCACCATCACCATTTAATCTAGACACGATTTCTTCTTTGCCTCTGGCTGCCAGGAGCAGGATGAGCAGCTTAATGAGTTTAAATAGTGAATAGTTTAATTAGCTGGAAGAGACTGGATCAATAGCTGCTTAAACAAACAACTGGATCCCTGTTTCCAAGCTTGGATGTAGTTTTGGAAGGTTCCTGGCAGTTTGGCAGGGATTAGTGATGCTGAGAATGTGCTTTTTTGTGGGTTTGGGGCTTTTACTCCTGTTCACGTGGCTGCTCTTTTTCTTGTTGAGTGGAAAACAGGAGGGAAAGAGCAACGATGGAAGGAATTCCACTCTTGCTGCTTGAAGGGATGGATCAGGAAGGGAACAGGCTGCAGGGAATTTGGAGTGCAAACTGAGATCTCTCCGATATTTTCGGCTCAGTCAGTCCATCAGTGCTTGGTAGCTGTTTAGGCCACGTGCAAGGTGAATGATGGTGCACGTGGCAGAGTTGCTGGTGGCTCCTTCCCCTGCCCGGCTGTCAGTCACCCTGCAGGGTGCTGGAGCAGCGTGCCAGAGGCCGTGGATCCTATGGATCCCATGGATCCCAGGGGCGTGATCAGGAGCCTGGGCCTGCTGGCCACTCCTTGCTCTCTCTTACCCTGATTTTTCAGCTCTGCAGCGAATCCAGCTTGAGTTTTTCAACCCCCTAGAAACCCAGGGACCTTTCATGTCTGTTCTCAGATCTGGGATTTAAATCCAGCCCTTATCAAAGCACCCCGTGACCAGGCAGGCCCTGAATCCCAGCAGGGATCTGATAAAGAGGGACCTGACATCCTAAAGAAACCCTTTGAAATCCTGCTGGGATTGATTTGTATCCATAATGGAGCCCCGAGCTCTCTGCCAGGGAGAGATGAAGCTGCTCCTTTGCTTTATTATCCTCAGGCCCATCCCAGCTTTGAGGGAAATTCAGTCCCTCTTCAAGCCCCAAAATCATGGAAAAGCTCCTTTGTATCCTCTCCACAGCCCCTACGTGGATTAATCAACTTTTTATTTGATATGGTGTCATTCTCCTTTTTTTTCCATGGCTAAAACTCCACGGTGAGCAATCAGAGCAGAAATAGGAAATGCAGGAGTCTTGGATTCCACAGTGGGATTAACTTCCCTTTTCTGCTCTCTTTCAGGACAGGAAAAACCACTGAACTCGCCCCATCTTTGGGACCAAGAGCTGTGGTGCTGGAGTAGGCAAAGCCAGCTAGGGCCCCCCTTGTCCTGCCCATGGTGTGGGTCAGGGACAGGCTCCTCTTCTCCTCTGTGCTGGGATGAACTGCCTAGGGAATGCTATTTCTGACAGCCCGGTCCTAGCCCCGGCTACTGGAAATGGGCGGAGGTGAAGAGGCAAGTGCCAGAGTTGCTTGGGGATGGTGGAATTGTGGTGTTTGGCTGCGCCCAGAGGGGCAGGTTGGGCATTTTTGTGTGTCTGAGGACCGGTTTGGGTGCTGGGGAGCCCGGGGAGCCGAGCTCTCAGTGCATTCCCAGCTCTGCCAGGGGTGGGAGCTGGTGCAGGGCCGGGTGACAGCCTCTGGTCGGGCTCGGGGCAGGCCCTGGCCCCGGCACAGACACGCTGGGGTGCTTTGGGGCCGCTTGGGGAGCCGTGGGAGGAGAATGAGGGATGGTGCTGGGCAGAGCGGTCAGCCTGCGCTCGTGTCAGCGCAGCCGTGCAGGGCACTGGGATCTGGGTAAAACACCGGCTCTCCTGGTGTTCAGGGATGCAGGGTCTGAGGGACTGGATTTACTTGGGGCTTTCCAGGACAGCAGGAAGAAGAGGAAATGTGGTGCCAGAGGTGCGTCCCACCAGGTTGCATTTCCCTCTTTCCCATTTCCATTTCCTCCTCAGTGCAGGTGTCCCCTGCAGCCCATGAGCACGGGGCTGGTGACAACTCCCTGTCTGTAGAGGGATTCCTTATGGAACAAGGGCAGGTGACACTTGTGTGAGGCTTACGACTGTTAGAATTAGACCAGGATGGGTTTAAGGAAAACTAGAATCGTGTGTTAATCTTACTGGTCAATGAACAAATGGAATCCACACTTCTGTAAGAAAAAATAGAGTGTATGGAGCATATAGAAGAAGCTGGTTTTGCCTGCTGCTGCTGCTTGGCTTTATCATGTAACCCCATTCGAACTCTGCCTTCAAGACAGCTGTGAGACCGTGAAATAAAGAACTTAGCAGAACAGCAGCCTCCTCTGCTCTTTCACCCTGGTCCGAGAAGGAGGGGTACCCTGTCAAAGGCTCAACACTTGCCTTTCTGACTTTGTTTCTAAATTTCTACCTTTCTAATTTTGTTTGTTTCTAATTTTTTTGTTTGTTCGTTTCTAACTTTGTTTTCAACTTTCTCCCTTTAGAAATTTGTTTGTTTCTTGTATTTTACCTCTTTGTTTGTTTCTAAATTTCTGCCGTTGTAACTTTGTTTCTAACTTTCTACTTTTAAAATTTCATTTGTTTTTAACTTTTTACCATTCCTCCCAGCGAGGGCTGTGTGCAGAATACTAAAACCTGTTAAGTTCTTCACTTTTACGTCTATAGGCAAATGCTACTGATTTAGATGTAAATTCATTTTGAAATAAGCCAGCCCTCTCTGTCTACTCTGTCGCATACAGCAATATAAGAAGCTGGGAATAGAGATCAGCAAGTTTTGAGAATAAGGAGCCGGCGTTTTTCTGTAGGAAGGAAAGCAGCAAGCGCCTGGCCCCAGGAGCCGAGACGCTCGGGCTGCAGGAGCTGCAGAGCGCCCGGAGCCGGCTTTTCCCTGTGCTCTGTGCCTGCCCCCGGGCTGAGCTGGGCGGCGCTGCTGCCGCCTGGTGGCGAGAGCGCGGCACTGCCGCCCCCGACACGGCGGCACTGCCGCTCCCGACACGGCGGCACTGCCGCCCCCGACACGGCGGCACTGCCGCCCCCGACACGGCGGCACTGCCGCTCCCGACACGGCGGCACTGCCGCCCCCGACACGGCGGCACTGCCGCCCCCGACACGGCGCCCCGGCGCTGCTGCCGCCCGGTGCCGGCTGAGCCGAGAGGGCGGCGGCCTCGGTGGCTGCCGAGCGTGGCAAGGAGCGGGAGCGAGCGGGGCCGGGTCTGTCAGCGGAGGGGAGGGGCGAAGGGCGGTTCGGAGCGCCAAGGGACACGGCCGTGCACGAGCGGGGCCACAGCTATGGAAAGGGCCGGGCGCCGTGCGGGGCGGTGACCGCGGGGAATGACAGCGCGGGGGGCGGCCCGGCGGGGCCGGTTTTGCCGGGCAGCAGAGGCGCGGTCGCAGCGCGACCCGGGCGGGAGGCACCGGGCGGGCACGGTCGGAATCGAGCCGCCCGCGTGTCGCTCTCAAGGAGGCGGCTCGGAAAGGAAGGCGCAGTTCCGCGCTCTCGGGACGGCGTTAAGTGACGTTTTTATTAGAATATTATAGTATTTATTTTATTTTATTATTTTATTATCTGCCAGGACCTTGCAGAGGGTGGTTTACACTTCCGCCACACTCAAGATGGCGGACGCAGTAGGCCCCCTGCGAGAGGTGTCCCTGCCGATGCCTGCCGCCGGTCGCGGAGCCGTCGGCCGCCTCCGGCGCGGCTGACCCCGCCAGCCGTGTCCTCGCACCGGGAAGCACGGCGGAAAATCGCGCGGAAAGCGCGGGGCCGGCGTCGGAGTCCGGGCCGGATTCAGGCAGCCGACTAGACAGAAGCCCTTGTGAGGGGCGGCGGGGGCCCTAAGTGTACCACACTAAAGATGGCGGCTCGACCGGAAGTGGCTTCTGCCAGCACCCAAGATGGCGGCGAAGGGCGGAAGTGTCGTCACTGCCACACTAAAGATGGCGGTCGTGTGCACTGTTTTCTGACCTTCTCAATATGGCGGCAGGGAAGGCCCCCCCCCCCCCAAGCTGCGTCTATTCGGCTGCCTGAACGCGACGCCGACGCCGACGCCGACGCCAGCCCAGCGCTTGCGCGCAATTTTCTGAGGCGTTTCCCGCTACGCGGACACCGACTGTGGGGTCAGCGGCGCCTGGGGCAGGCGGGAGCATTCAGGCAGTCGAATAGACGGCGCGGGGGGGGGGGGGGGGGGGTCCTTCCGGCCGCCATCTTGAGAAGGTCGAATAGCCACATCGGTGCCGTATCGGTGACTTCCGCCCTTCTTCGCCAGGAGCGCCAATGGCGGGGAGCCCGGGGAGCAGCGCTGCCGGGCCGGGGGCACCGGGGCGGGTGCTCCGGGCTCGGAGGTGAGCGGGGAACGGGGACAGCCCCGAGCGGACGGTGGGGGCCGCGGGGGATCGGTATTCCGGCCCAGGGATGAGTGTTCCGGCACAGGGGTGGCTGTCCCGGCACAGGGATGCGTTCCTGGACTGTCTAATAATATTATTTAACGATCGTGCAAGGAGATCTGTATAAAAAAATCCTCCGTGGTCATCCTTCTCCCACAGCCCCGCTGTGTTTTCAGGATCTTGGGGGAAGAGTTTGGGTCTGAACAAGGCTCTCGGGCACAGGGTGGGATTCTTGGGGTGCAGGGCCAGGATTTGGACTCGATGCTCCCTGTGGGTCCCTTGCAGCCCAGGAAATGCTGCGATCCTGTGCCTCTGAGGGTGAAATAAAGGGCAGCGGTGGGGTTTGTGCCCGCTGTATTCACGGCCCCGCCGGCTCAGGGCGGGTTAAAGGCGCAGCTGCCCCGAGACAGCGGGACCGGCCGGGGCTGCTCGCTCCCGGTGCTGCCGCCTCGTGGGGAGAGCCCGGCACTGCAGCCCGCGCAGGCGCTGGACCACGGGATGGGCGTGGAACAGCAGCGCAGGGGATGCTGAGGCAGCCCAGGGAATGCTGCGGTCCCAGGGAAGGCTGAGGCGTCCCCTGCCCGGGGCACTCGGCAGCAAACCCCTGATGTTGAGCAGAAAAAGGAAAGTTCTGGGTTAGTGGGAGGAGGTTTCTGGAATGGAGCTGGGACAGGTGCTGATCCACGCATGGAATCACGGGCTGGTTTGGCGTGGAAGGGACCACCAGGATCATTTACACTCTGTTTGTTGTCTGATTGCACAGCGAAGAACATCCAGAACTGCCGCCTCACCCTCACGGACAGCAGGAATGTCTTCCATAGCTCTTGTTTTGGAATGGGAATGGCTGTTGGGAGCTCTGGCAGGACCAGGTAAGAAGAGAAATGGGATCATTGTGGCTGCTGCTGGAGGTGGTTTTCTGCTTTCCGGCTGTTCTTCTCATTGATCCTTTCACAGCAGTGTTCTAGGGCACATTTGAGGGTAATTCCAGGAATTTGAAACCAGATAAAAACTGGTGGGGCAAAAATGTGAACACAATCCATTTCTGGTAGTTCCAAGCTTCTCCCACAACACCGTTCCAGGGGAAAGCTGATAAAAGGGTAAAGATGCAGAGGAACAAGTGCTGTAAAGCCCCCTGGCGCTCTGAGAGAGCAAACCTTCCAGTACTCCCAGCAGATCTCTTGGAGAAAGTGTGGGATCGCAAGGTTTTCCAGGAAAGCAAAACAAGGGTGGAGATGAGGGAATAGGCTTCCAGTTCTTCCTTGAGCTGAAAGCCTGGGGGAATTGAGAGGGGCCACAAGAACTGTTTGTGTAGGCAAATGGGAGTTTGGGGGCTGAATCTGAGTTTCCCTCTGGGGCATTTTTGAGGGAAAAGCTGAGGTGCTGTTTAAGGGAGAGAATGGACATTTTTGGGGTGGAAAAAGTTGAATCAATATTGTAGAGGAAGTAAAACGCTGGGGGTAAAAGTGGATGCAATGTGGAGGGGACAGATTGAATATTTTGGAGGCAAAATGGGGAACTGAGTAGTGGAGAGATGGGGAACATTTTGGAGGCAACACTTGACAAACTCTCTGGGGTGGAGAACGACCACATTGAGGGAAAAATGAGGTGATGAGCAGTGGGCACGTAGGGAAGGTCGTGGGGGTAAATCTTGAGAAAAGCCCCGTGGTATTCAAGAAATCCTTGGTAGCAGGACTGAGGAATTCAGTGGTGGAAAAATAGGGGAATTTTGCGGGGGTAAAACTTTAAAAGATCTAAGAGTTGAGAGTGTGTGTTTTTAGGTAGAAAGGATGTCTTGTTGAAGTTGGGCGTCTGGATTGTGGCATTTATGGATCCAGAAAGTAGAAGATAAAGGAGACTCCCAAAGCCTCGGTAGCTGTGTTAAGAAATCCGTCCCAGGGAAGAAAGGTTACCTAAACCTCCTAGAAGTAGGGACTAATTAGCATGGGAAGGGGAAAACCCACCCCCAGTGGGAGAGAGCACGCCGGGTAAGGGAAGAGAAGGATGCCCTTAAGAAGAAGTAGGGAAGGTGAATTTCTCGGCTTGCTGAAATGTATCAAAAAGTTTGGAATCTGGGTCTGTGTGGAGGCCGGGATTTTCTCAGCCATATGCAGAGCCCAGCACTAGGAATAAAGGAATTCCAGGCTTTACAACGCCAAAAATGCAGTACCAGAGAGTTCTGTTATCCCGAGGACTTGGGGGATACTTGGCAAAAATTTCCGGGGGCCCAGGCTGGACCGAGCTTTTAACGCTCCCCGGATTCACGGGATCGGGGATTCCGGCGTGCCCTGCACGGGTTTTTTCAGGGAAGTCCCAAATCCTTCGTGTGAGCACGAAGCAGAATCCCCTGGGAGCTGTGAAGGCAACAGGATATTTCTTGGGAATTTTGAAGGGTTGGGTGAGTCCTCAGTGTTAGGTTGGAATGAATGCAAATTGTCCGGGAGTTGCTGGTTTGGGGATGGCCGGGTCTGGGTTTGGATTTGTGGGCACCGAGTGTTCCTTGTGTCAGCTTTAGGTCTTCTGGATTGGTAGGAATTGTCAGAGAAAAGAGAAGGCAATTGAAATGCGGAGCTCCATTCCCGGAGAAATGGTCAGGATGGGAGCGGGAAGGCTGTGGAGCTGCTGGGAGCTCGTGGAGAACGAAAGGATCTGAGGCCTGGAGGCAAAAGCTGTGGAACAAAGCCTGAAAAGGGTGTGGGGTGGGGCGGGAGGGGGAGGAGGGCACCGTGGTGGGGGGAAAGAGGGAAAGGATCCCTGCTCCGGGAATCCAGCAGGGACCAGGAGAAGATCATTTTCCATCCACTGCTCTCAGTGGCATCCTAATAAGGACGGTGGAAGGGAAGTGATTCGTTTGTTCTTAGGTTTGGAATGAAAGGTGCTCTTGCAGAGGGGACTATTGACCTGTTAAAATTCTGTTGGATACAGGAAAAGAGGGAGGAAGCAAGCAGCTGGGGAATGAAGGGGTGGATTTTTTGGTGGATACAGGGAAAGACACGGGAAGGGGCTCTCAAGTAGAATACACCTCACGGGCAGCACCAGGAGAAGCCTCAAGTGCCCTTTTTTTCCAAGCTCTGACATTCCAGAGGAGTAAGCAGTGGTCAGCCCATCACTTTCTGTATTCCTTGGATGCCCAGTGCTTTGTTGGGAAGAGATAATATTTGGAAATGAACAAATCCGGGGATGTAATTTCCTGATAGTAAAGCCCCAGAGAGCCTGGTTTTGATATCCTTCCAGCACCCAAACGCAGCAGAGGGAATCCTGGCGGAGCTGGAAAACGCTGTCGCTCCGTCGGTGGAATTCCTGGGAACTGGAAAGCAGCAGAAGCAGCAAGAACAGAGTTGGAAGCAGGCTCCAGCCGGGTAAGGCAGACACCAAATCCTTTGGAACTGGGCAGGGGTGGGAAGAATGAATTCTTACATTTGTAGCCCAGGGATTCCTGAGCAGGATCCCGGCAGGGAAGACTGCAGGGATCAGGCTGGGGCCTGATCGCAGCTGGGGGCAGCGAGCCTTGGAATTGGCTGAAGGGAAGAAAGAGGGATCCTTTGAGCACAAGGATCAGGTGTCAAATGCGGAGATGGCATCAGACAATTCCTCGGGAGGGTTTAGTTCCTGGGCCAAATCGATCTGCTGCCTTGTGAAGGAGCTCAGAGAGCTGGGAAGAGCCCAAGCAACGCAGGGAATGCACCGGCAGATAAAAGTGCCGGGGAACGGTGGGGAAAAGCATCCGAACAGGGGGCCTCGTTTTGTACAGGGACGGTACAAAAAATTGTCCGAAAGAATAGGAATGGAATGGGATTTTACGTATTCCTCGGAGGCCACAATCCAGTGGGAAGGCTGAGAGAAAGAAACAAGGCCTAAAAAGGCAGATGAGCCAAATCTGCCCAAAGCCTCCAATGGCCACATTCCCTGGCATTGCTGAGGACTTCAGCCAAGCTCCAAGCAAAAGGTGAGCCCCTGATTTTGGTGCCAAGGGAAACTCCAAGTTAAGAATGATCCAAATATGAAGCGCTTCTCACAAAACTCAGCTTTGCAAACCTTTCTTTGGGCTAAAAAAGAAAAGATGGGAATGCCCTTGGCAGAAAAGCAGCTGTGAGGCACAGCAGGCTTCAAATGCCTGTCAGCAGGAGCTCCAGGAGAAACGGCTGCTGGCTCCGGGCATCCTGGGCTTTCCAGGCAGGTTTTGTAGCGGATTGCAAGGCAGTTTTCCTGCCTCTGGGGGGTGGCACCTGCATCCCGCTGGAAAGGGAAAATGTGGAGAGAGGGGCAAGCGGGAAGACGGTTGCTGATGTGTGTCCTTGGATCGCAGTTCCTCCCGGTGAGTCTGTGCTGCTGGAAGTTTGAAGGAGATCAGTCCTGGAGTACGTGTGGGTTCACCTGTGGGGTTTGGGAGCGACGCCGGCCATGAAATTCCAGGGATGTTCCCTTTGCTGGAGTGAGAAGCAGTGGAAGCACTTTGCTGTCTGCTTCTTCATCGCCTGCGCCTCGGTCCCCTGGGGCTCCAGGTAATCCCCTCTCACCTTTGCTTTTCCAAGGGTCTCTAAATGAGGGCTTGAGCTTTGGTGTAGCTCCCTTTACAGGGAAGATCTGTTCCAGGAAAGGTCTCCTGGTCTGGACCGATGGCGTTGCAGGAAGAGCAGGAAACCCCGCAGCTCCTGTGGCTCCCTCATCCGATTTGCCTGCAGGCAGCAGCAAGGATCATTCCCAAGTGTCATGCCCTGGCTCCGTGACTCGGTGAGGTTGTGTTCCCCCAAAGGCCAGGGGCCGCTTTGTTTTGCGGCTCACGAAAGTCCAGCTCGGTGGTGCTGGGTTTGGTTTTTGTGTGTAATGAAGGCACTAAAAAATTCCCCTCCTTCACTGGCACAGCCCTGGAGTGGGAGCAGATTCCCCTTATCCCGCAGTTATCCCGCTCCTGCCCTGGATCCCTGCGGTGCCGTGTGTTCTCCAAGCTCACAGCACTGCTGGCTCTAAACAAGAAAAACAATCCCTGTTCCTTCTCTTCTCCGTCCTTGATGTTCCCAGGCCCTGCATCTCCCTGGCTATTCCCTGTGGGAGTCTTCATCTCCATCCCACCTTATCCCGATCAGGTAAGGGTCTGAGACGTGTTTAGCAGCAAATGCATTCCTGTGAAGAAAGCCAAGAGCAAAGAGCATCCAGATGCAGAGAAGTCTTTAGAAAAGCGTTCCAGACGTGCAAATGAGAAAGCCAAGAGCAAAGAGCATCCAGATGCAGAGAAGTCTTTAGAAAAGCGTTCCAGACGTGCAAATGAGGGATGTGTCTTCCTGCATCTCCTGTTGTTTTTCTCTGTCACGTTTTGGAAGGGTTTCTCTCAGTGATTTCCTGCAGTCCAGGTGCGTCCCTTCTTTTGTCCAAATCCAGTGCCAGAGGATCGAACAACTGACGAGTGGGGCCTGGGATGAAAACGGTTCTCCTAAAATGAGGGAAACAATGCTAGAAGAGAAATGAGCATCCTTTTAATGCCTGGAATAAAAATGCTGGAAAAGGGCACTTTTTATTTGATATGGTGTCATTCTCCTTTTTTTTTCCATAGCTAAAACTCCACGGTGAGCAAGCAGAGCAGAAATAGGAAATGCAGGAGTCTTGGATTCCACAGTGGGATTAACTTCCCTTTTCTGCTCTCTTTCAGGACAGGAAAAACCACTGAACTCGCCCCATCTTTGGGACCAAGAGCTTTGGTGCTGGAGTAGGCAAAGCCAGCTAGGGCCCCCCTTGTCCTGCCCATGGTGTGGGTCAGGGACAGGCTCCTCTTCTCCTCTGTGCTGGGATGAACTGCCTAGGGAATGCTATTACTGACAGCCCGGTCCTAGCCCCGGCTACTGGAAATGGGCGGAGGTGAAGAGGCAAGTGCCAGAGTTGCTTGGGGATGATGGAATTGTGGTGTTTGGCTGTGCCCAGAGGGGCAGGTTGGGCATTTCTGTGTGTCTGAGGACCGGTTTGGGTGCTGGGGAGCCCGGGGAGCCGAGCTCTCAGTGCATTCCCAGCTCACCTGGGGGTGGGAGCTGGTGCAGGGCTGGGTGACAGCCTCTGGTCGGGCTCGGGGCAGGCCCTGGCCCCGGCACAGACACGCTGGGGTGGTTTGGGGCCGCTTGGGGAGCCGTGGGAGGAGAATGAGGGATGGTGCTGGGCAGAGCGATCGGCCTGTGCTCGTGTCAGCGCAGCCGTGCAGGGCACTGGGATCTGGGTAAAACACCGGCTCTCCTGGTGTTCAGGGAAGCAAGGTCTGTATTTATCCATACATATTTATCCCTACATATTTATCCCTATATTTATCCATGGATTATCCATATATGTTTATCCATATACATTTATCCATATTTTTATCCACGTATTTACCCATGAATTTATCCCTATATTTACCCATGTATTTACCCAGGTATTTTATGAACACTCAAGTGCCATATCCATGTATTTTATGAGCACTTCCAGGGTTGGTGACTCCACCACTGCCCTGGGCAGCTGTTCCAGCGCTGGACAACCCTTCCCATGCTGGGCCAGGAGATGGATTCTGGAAATGCAGACTCCGAGGAGCAGGGGATTAAGGCAGCATTGGATTCCTTTATTCTCCCAGAAGGATAAAGGAGATTTATCCCCAGACGAACCAGAGGTGTTCACACTGAGGTCATTAGTGGGATTTCTTCCTTACTCCCACAAATACCCACTGGGGTGACAGAGTTCCCTACAAGGGCGGTGTTGGAAGGAGCTGCTGGAATGTTTTGCTGTTTATTGGGATCCACAGGATGTTTGGTGTCTCTCAGAGCTGTTCCAGGCTTTCCACAGACCCAAACGCTCCTCACACTTCTCCTCAGAGTAGAGAGGTTTCCCAGAGTGCTGGTTTTTAATTTCAGATGCTGGGATAACGACACGGCTTCAGGAGGCAGGAGACTCATTGTGCTGTGCCTCAGTCCAGGCAGGGACAACCCCCAGCTAATAAAAACCTCTTTAAAGCACAAAAAGTCCCATTAAACTGATATTATAAAGGCTGCAAATTGAAGCAGGCCTCAATCAGAAAGCAGCAGAATTTAATTCCCCCCCCTTGCCCATTTGCATGATGATCTCCTTCCTAATTGCCCATCTACGCTTTTCCCACAGAAGTGCTGTCCCGAGGTTGGAGATGGTTCCAGCTTTATGGAGCTTTGATCTTTATCTGCTTTTACTTTTTACAGGGCACAGAACCCGAGAGTGGCAGCTGCTTTCCTCTTGTTCCTCCTGTGGCAGTGAACTGCTCTTCCCGAGGACGGCTGCAGGAATTCTCAGGCAGCATAACGTATGGAATGCCAGGCACGCTACAGAATTCCAGTGGGAGCAGCAGGAACTTCTGTTCTTTACTGGCAGGGCTGTGCCATGAAGGGGAGCTCGGAGATATTGGTCAGCTCAGGGAATGAGCCTGGCTCATGGTAAGGAAATTCACTGTGCAGTTACTTCGGGCCCTTCTCCTCCTTCTCCTCCTTCTCCTCCTTCTCCTCCTTCTCCTTCTCCTCCTTCTCCTTCTCCTCCTTCTCCTCCTTCTCCTTCTCCTTCTCCTTCCCCTTCTCCTTCTCCTTCCCCTTCTCCTTCTTCTCCTTCTCCTCCTTCTCCTTCCCCTTCTCCTTCTCCTTCCCCTTCTCCTCCTTCTCCTCCTTCTCCTCCTTCTCCTCCTTCTCCTCCTTCTCCTCCTTCTCCTCCTTCTCCTCCTTCTCCTCCTTCTCCTCCTTCTCCTTCTCCTCCTTCTCCTTCTCCTTCTCCTTCTCCTTCTCCTTCTCCTTCTCCTTCTCCTTCTCCTTCTCCTTCTCCTTCTCCTTCTCCTTCTCCTTCTCCTTCTCCTTCTCCTTCTCCCTCTCTTCCCAACACCAGTTCCAGACCTCAGTATAATCCATGTTCCCACAGCCTGACCTTGCAGTTTTCCCAGTTTAGCAGCCCCAGCCACACTTGCAGCCTCTCTGTCTGGACTTTGTCTTGCTGAAATCTCCCTTTGTTGATCCTTTGCTGCCTCACCTTTTATCCAGCAATAACGTGCAGTGGGTGGAAGCTTCTCAGAATTCCCTCCCTGTTCCACTGGAAACATTCCCAAGTGGAAGCAGCTGCACTGCCCATCAGCACTTGCCTGCTTTTAGGGGTGGTTGAGGCATGAAGGATGCAACAAATGGAGTTGGCTCCAAGGGGATGAAATGCTTCCCCTGAGGCTGCTCAGAGAGCTGGAGCTGAGGAATCCGGGTGGGAATCACTCCAAGAAAAAGGAAGGAAAAGAGAGCAGAGGAACAGGGATGCAATTCCAACCTCTCCAAGGACTGGGATGGGCACATTCACCATCACCATTTAATCTAGACACGATTTCTTCTTTGCCTCTGGCTGCCAGGAGCAGGATGAGCAGCTTAATGAGTTTAAATAGTGAATAGTTTAATTAGCTGGAAGAGACTGGATCAATAGCTGCTTAAACAAACAACTGGATCCCTGTTTCCAAGCTTGGATGTAGTTTTGGAAGGTTCCTGGCAGTTTGGCAGGGATTAGTGATGCTGAGAATGTGCTTTTTTGTGGGTTTGGGGCTTTTACTCCTGTTCACGTGGCTGCTCTTTTTCTTGTTGAGTGGAAAACAGGAGGGAAAGAGCAACGATGGAAGGAATTCCACTCTTGCTGCTTGAAGGGATGGATCAGGAAGGGAACAGGCTGCAGGGAATTTGGAGTGCAAACTGAGATCTCTCCGATATTTTCGGCTCAGTCAGTCCATCAGTGCTTGGTAGCTGTTTAGGCCACGTGCAAGGTGAATGATGGTGCACGTGGCAGAGTTGCTGGTGGCTCCTTCCCCTGCCCGGCTGTCAGTCACCCTGCAGGGTGCTGGAGCAGCGTGCCAGAGGCCGTGGATCCTATGGATCCCATGGATCCCAGGGGCGTGATCAGGAGCCTGGGCCTGCTGGCCACTCCTTGCTCTCTCTTACCCTGATTTTTCAGCTCTGCAGCGAATCCAGCTTGAGTTTTTCAACCCCCTAGAAACCCAGGGACCTTTCATGTCTGTTCTCAGATCTGGGATTTAAATCCAGCCCTTATCAAAGCACCCCGTGACCAGGCAGGCCCTGAATCCCAGCAGGGATCTGATAAAGAGGGACCTGACATCCTAAAGAAACCCTTTGAAATCCTGCTGGGATTGATTTGTATCCATAATGGAGCCCCGAGCTCTCTGCCAGGGAGAGATGAAGCTGCTCCTTTGCTTTATTATCCTCAGGCCCATCCCAGCTTTGAGGGAAATTCAGTCCCTCTTCAAGCCCCAAAATCATGGAAAAGCTCCTTTGTATCCTCTCCACAGCCCCTACGTGGATTAATCAACTTTTTATTTGATATGGTGTCATTCTCCTTTTTTTTCCATGGCTAAAACTCCACGGTGAGCAATCAGAGCAGAAATAGGAAATGCAGGAGTCTTGGATTCCACAGTGGGATTAACTTCCCTTTTCTGCTCTCTTTCAGGACAGGAAAAACCACTGAACTCGCCCCATCTTTGGGACCAAGAGCTGTGGTGCTGGAGTAGGCAAAGCCAGCTAGGGCCCCCCTTGTCCTGCCCATGGTGTGGGTCAGGGACAGGCTCCTCTTCTCCTCTGTGCTGGGATGAACTGCCTAGGGAATGCTATTTCTGACAGCCCGGTCCTAGCCCCGGCTACTGGAAATGGGCGGAGGTGAAGAGGCAAGTGCCAGAGTTGCTTGGGGATGGTGGAATTGTGGTGTTTGGCTGCGCCCAGAGGGGCAGGTTGGGCATTTTTGTGTGTCTGAGGACCGGTTTGGGTGCTGGGGAGCCCGGGGAGCCGAGCTCTCAGTGCATTCCCAGCTCTGCCAGGGGTGGGAGCTGGTGCAGGGCCGGGTGACAGCCTCTGGTCGGGCTCGGGGCAGGCCCTGGCCCCGGCACAGACACGCTGGGGTGCTTTGGGGCCGCTTGGGGAGCCGTGGGAGGAGAATGAGGGATGGTGCTGGGCGGAGCGGTCAGCCTGCGCTCGTGTCAGCGCAGCCGTGCAGGGCACTGGGATCTGGGTAAAACACCGGCTCTCCTGGTGTTCAGGGATGCAGGGTCTGAGGGACTGGATTTACTTGGGGCTTTCCAGGACAGCAGGAAGAAGAGGAAATGTGGTGCCAGAGGTGCGTCCCACCAGGTTGCATTTCCCTCTTTCCCATTTCCATTTCCTCCTCAGTGCAGGTGTCCCCTGCAGCCCATGAGCACGGGGCTGGTGACAACTCCCTGTCTGTAGAGGGATTCCTTATGGAACAAGGGCAGGTGACACTTGTGTGAGGCTTACGACTGTTAGAATTAGACCAGGATGGGTTTAAGGAAAACTAGAATCGTGTGTTAATCTTACTGGTCAATGAACAAATGGAATCCACACTTCTGTAAGAAAAAATAGAGTGTATGGAGCATATAGAAGAAGCTGGTTTTGCCTGCTGCTGCTGCTTGGCTTTATCATGTAACCCCATTCGAACTCTGCCTTCAAGACAGCTGTGAGACCGTGAAATAAAGAACTTAGCAGAACAGCAGCCTCCTCTGCTCTTTCACCCTGGTCCGAGAAGGAGGGGTACCCTGTCAAAGGCTCAACACTTGCCTTTCTGACTTTGTTTCTAAATTTCTACCTTTCTAATTTTGTTTGTTTCTAATTTTTTTGTTTGTTCGTTTCTAACTTTGTTTTCAACTTTCTCCCTTTAGAAATTTGTTTGTTTCTTGTATTTTACCTCTTTGTTTGTTTCTAAATTTCTGCCGTTGTAACTTTGTTTCTAACTTTCTACTTTTAAAATTTCATTTGTTTTTAACTTTTTACCATTCCTCCCAGCGAGGGCTGTGTGCAGAATACTAAAACCTGTTAAGTTCTTCACTTTTACGTCTATAGGCAAATGCTACTGATTTAGATGTAAATTCATTTTGAAATAAGCCAGCCCTCTCTGTCTACTCTGTCGCATACAGCAATATAAGAAGCTGGGAATAGAGATCAGCAAGTTTTGAGAATAAGGAGCCGGCGTTTTTCTGTAGGAAGGAAAGCAGCAAGCGCCTGGCCCCAGGAGCCGAGACGCTCGGGCTGCAGGAGCTGCAGAGCGCCCGGAGCCGGCTTTTCCCTGTGCTCTGTGCCTGCCCCCGGGCTGAGCTGGGCGGCGCTGCTGCCGCCTGGTGGCGAGAGCGCGGCACTGCCGCCCCCGACACGGCGGCACTGCCGCCCCCGACACGGCGGCACTGCCGCCCCCGACACGGCGGCACTGCCGCCCCCGACACGGCGGCACTGCCGCCCCCGACACGGCGGCACTGCCGCCCCCGACACGGCGGCACTGCCGCCCCCGACACGGCGGCACTGCCGCCCCCGACACGGCGGCACTGCCGCCCCCGACACGGCGGCACTGCCGCCCCCGACACGGCGGCACTGCCGCCCCCGACACGGCGGCACTGCCGCCCCCGACACGGCGGCACTGCCGCCCCCGACACGGCGGCACTGCCGCCCCCGACACGGCGGCACTGCCGCCCCCGACACGGCGGCACTGCCGCCCCCGACACGGCGCCCCGGCGCTGCTGCCGCCCGGTGCCGGCTGAGCCGAGAGGGCGGCGGCCTCGGTGGCTGCCGAGCGTGGCAAGGAGCGGGAGCGAGCGGGGCCGGGTCTGTCAGCGGAGGGGAGGGGCGAAGGGCGGTTCGGAGCGCCAAGGGACACGGCCGTGCACGAGCGGGGCCACAGCTATGGAAAGGGCCGGGCGCCGTGCGGGGCGGTGACCGCGGGGAATGACAGCGCGGGGGGCGGCCCGGCGGGGCCGGTTTTGCCGGGCAGCAGAGGCGCGGTCGCAGCGCGACCCGGGCGGGAGGCACCGGGCGGGCACGGTCGGAATCGAGCCGCCCGCGTGTCGCTCTCAAGGAGGCGGCTCGGAAAGGAAGGCGCAGTTCCGCGCTCTCGGGACGGCGTTAAGTGACGTTTTTATTAGAATATTATAGTATTTATTTTATTTTATTATTTTATTATCTGCCAGGACCTTGCAGAGGGTGGTTTACACTTCCGCCACACTCAAGATGGCGGACGCAGTAGGCCCCCTGCGAGAGGTGTCCCTGCCGATGCCTGCCGCCGGTCGCGGAGCCGTCGGCCGCCTCCGGCGCGGCTGACCCCGCCAGCCGTGTCCTCGCACCGGGAAGCACGGCGGAAAATCGCGCGGAAAGCGCGGGGCCGGCGTCGGAGTCCGGGCCGGATTCAGGCAGCCGACTAGACAGAAGCCCTTGTGAGGGGCGGCGGGGGCCCTAAGTGTACCACACTAAAGATGGCGGCTCGACCGGAAGTGGCTTCTGCCAGCACCCAAGATGGCGGCGAAGGGCGGAAGTGTCGTCACTGCCACACTAAAGATGGCGGTCGTGTGCACTGTTTTCTGACCTTCTCAATATGGCGGCAGGGAAGGCCCCCCCCCCCAAGCTGCGTCTATTCGGCTGCCTGAACGCGACGCCGACGCCGACGCCGACGCCAGCCCAGCGCTTGCGCGCAATTTTCTGAGGCGTTTCCCGCTACGCGGACACCGACTGTGGGGTCAGCGGCGCCTGGGGCAGGCGGGAGCATTCAGGCAGTCGAATAGACGGCGCGGGGGGGGGGGGGGGGGGTCCTTCCGGCCGCCATCTTGAGAAGGTCGAATAGCCACATCGGTGCCGTATCGGTGACTTCCGCCCTTCTTCGCCAGGAGCGCCAATGGCGGGGAGCCCGGGGAGCAGCGCTGCCGGGCCGGGGGCACCGGGGCGGGTGCTCCGGGCTCGGAGGTGAGCGGGGAACGGGGACAGCCCCGAGCGGACGGTGGGGGCCGCGGGGGATCGGTATTCCGGCCCAGGGATGAGTGTTCCGGCACAGGGGTGGCTGTCCCGGCACAGGGATGCGTTCCTGGACTGTCTAATAATATTATTTAACGATCGTGCAAGGAGATCTGTATAAAAAAATCCTCCGTGGTCATCCTTCTCCCACAGCCCCGCTGTGTTTTCAGGATCTTGGGGGAAGAGTTTGGGTCTGAACAAGGCTCTCGGGCACAGGGTGGGATTCTTGGGGTGCAGGGCCAGGATTTGGACTCGATGCTCCCTGTGGGTCCCTTGCAGCCCAGGAAATGCTGCGATCCTGTGCCTCTGAGGGTGAAATAAAGGGCAGCGGTGGGGTTTGTGCCCGCTGTATTCACGGCCCCGCCGGCTCAGGGCGGGTTAAAGGCGCAGCTGCCCCGAGACAGCGGGACCGGCCGGGGCTGCTCGCTCCCGGTGCTGCCGCCTCGTGGGGAGAGCCCGGCACTGCAGCCCGCGCAGGCGCTGGACCACGGGATGGGCGTGGAACAGCAGCGCAGGGGATGCTGAGGCAGCCCAGGGAATGCTGCGGTCCCAGGGAAGGCTGAGGCGTCCCCTGCCCGGGGCACTCGGCAGCAAACCCCTGATGTTGAGCAGAAAAAGGAAAGTTCTGGGTTAGTGGGAGGAGGTTTCTGGAATGGAGCTGGGACAGGTGCTGATCCACGCATGGAATCACGGGCTGGTTTGGCGTGGAAGGGACCACCAGGATCATTTACACTCTGTTTGTTGTCTGATTGCACAGCGAAGAACATCCAGAACTGCCGCCTCACCCTCACGGACAGCAGGAATGTCTTCCATAGCTCTTGTTTTGGAATGGGAATGGCTGTTGGGAGCTCTGGCAGGACCAGGTAAGAAGAGAAATGGGATCATTGTGGCTGCTGCTGGAGGTGGTTTTCTGCTTTCCGGCTGTTCTTCTCATTGATCCTTTCACAGCAGTGTTCTAGGGCACATTTGAGGGTAATTCCAGGAATTTGAAACCAGATAAAAACTGGTGGGTCAAAAATGTGAACACAATCCATTTCTGGTAGTTCCAAGCTTCTCCCACAACACCGTTCCAGGGGAAAGCTGATAAAAGGGTAAAGATGCAGAGGAACAAGTGCTGTAAAGCCCCCTGGCGCTCTGAGAGAGCAAACCTTCCAGTAGTCCCAGCAGATCTCTTGGAGAAAGTGTGGGATCGCAAGGTTTTCCAGGAAAGCAAAACAAGGGTGGAGATGAGGGAATAGGCTTCCAGTTCTTCCTTGAGCTGAAAGCCTGGGGGAATTGAGAGGGGCCACAAGAACTGTTTGTGTAGGCAAATGGGAGTTTGGGGGCTGAATCTGAGTTTCCCTCTGGGGCATTTTTGAGGGAAAAGCTGAGGTGCTGTTTAAGGGAGAGAATGGACATTTTTGGGGTGGAAAAAGTTGAATCAATATTGTAGAGGAAGTAAAACGCTGGGGGTAAAAGTGGATGCAATGTGGAGGGGACAGATTGAATATTTTGGAGGCAAAATGGGGAACTGAGTAGTGGAGAGATGGGGAACATTTTGGAGGCAACACTTGACAAACTCTCTGGGGTGGAGAACGACCACATTGAGGGAAAAATGAGGTGATGAGCAGTGGGCACGTAGGGAAGGTCGTGGGGGTAAATCTTGAGAAAAGCCCCGTGGTATTCAAGAAATCCTTGGTAGCAGGACTGAGGAATTCAGTGGTGGAAAAATAGGGGAATTTTGCGGGGGTAAAACTTTAAAAGATCTAAGAGTTGAGAGTGTGTGTTTTTAGGTAGAAAGGATGTCTTGTTGAAGTTGGGCGTCTGGATTGTGGCATTTATGGATCCAGAAAGTAGAAGATAAAGGAGACTCCCAAAGCCTCGGTAGCTGTGTTAAGAAATCCGTCCCAGGGAAGAAAGGTTACCTAAACCTCCTAGAAGTAGGGACTAATTAGCATGGGAAGGGGAAAACCCACCCCCAGTGGGAGAGAGCACGCCGGGTAAGGGAAGAGAAGGATGCCCTTAAGAAGAAGTAGGGAAGGTGAATTTCTCGGCTTGCTGAAATGTATCAAAAAGTTTGGAATCTGGGTCTGTGTGGAGGCCGGGATTTTCTCAGCCATATGCAGAGCCCAGCACTAGGAATAAAGGAATTCCAGGCTTTACAACGCCAAAAATGCAGTACCAGAGAGTTCTGTTATCCCGAGGACTTGGGGGATACTTGGCAAAAATTTCCGGGGGCCCAGGCTGGACCGAGCTTTTAACGCTCCCCGGATTCACGGGATCGGGGATTCCGGCGTGCCCTGCACGGGTTTTTTCAGGGAAGTCCCAAATCCTTCGTGTGAGCACGAAGCAGAATCCCCTGGGAGCTGTGAAGGCAACAGGATATTTCTTGGGAATTTTGAAGGGTTGGGTGAGTCCTCAGTGTTAGGTTGGAATGAATGCAAATTGTCCGGGAGTTGCTGGTTTGGGGATGGCCGGGTCTGGGTTTGGATTTGTGGGCACCGAGTGTTCCTTGTGTCAGCTTTAGGTCTTCTGGATTGGTAGGAATTGTCAGAGAAAAGAGAAGGCAATTGAAATGCGGAGCTCCATTCCCGGAGAAATGGTCAGGATGGGAGCGGGAAGGCTGTGGAGCTGCTGGGAGCTCGTGGAGAACGAAAGGATCTGAGGCCTGGAGGCAAAAGCTGTGGAACAAAGCCTGAAAAGGGTGTGGGGTGGGGCGGGAGGGGGAGGAGGGCACCGTGGTGGGGGGAAAGAGGGAAAGGATCCCTGCTCCGGGAATCCAGCAGGGACCAGGAGAAGATCATTTTCCATCCACTGCTCTCAGTGGCATCCTAATAAGGACGGTGGAAGGGAAGTGATTCGTTTGTTCTTAGGTTTGGAATGAAAGGTGCTCTTGCAGAGGGGACTATTGACCTGTTAAAATTCTGTTGGATACAGGAAAAGAGGGAGGAAGCAAGCAGCTGGGGAATGAAGGGGTGGATTTTTTGGTGGATACAGGGAAAGACACGGGAAGGGGCTCTCAAGTAGAATACACCTCACGGGCAGCACCAGGAGAAGCCTCAAGTGCCCTTTTTTTCCAAGCTCTGACATTCCAGAGGAGTAAGCAGTGGTCAGCCCATCACTTTCTGTATTCCTTGGATGCCCAGTGCTTTGTTGGGAAGAGATAATATTTGGAAATGAACAAATCCGGGGATGTAATTTCCTGATAGTAAAGCCCCAGAGAGCCTGGTTTTGATATCCTTCCAGCACCCAAACGCAGCAGAGGGAATCCTGGCGGAGCTGGAAAACGCTGTCGCTCCGTCGGTGGAATTCCTGGGAACTGGAAAGCAGCAGAAGCAGCAAGAACAGAGTTGGAAGCAGGCTCCAGCCGGGTAAGGCAGACACCAAATCCTTTGGAACTGGGCAGGGGTGGGAAGAATGAATTCTTACATTTGTAGCCCAGGGATTCCTGAGCAGGATCCCGGCAGGGAAGACTGCAGGGATCAGGCTGGGGCCTGATCGCAGCTGGGGGCAGCGAGCCTTGGAATTGGCTGAAGGGAAGAAAGAGGGATCCTTTGAGCACAAGGATCAGGTGTCAAATGCGGAGATGGCATCAGACAATTCCTCGGGAGGGTTTAGTTCCTGGGCCAAATCGATCTGCTGCCTTGTGAAGGAGCTCAGAGAGCTGGGAAGAGCCCAAGCAACGCAGGGAATGCACCGGCAGATAAAAGTGCCGGGGAACGGTGGGGAAAAGCATCCGAACAGGGGGCCTCGTTTTGTACAGGGACGGTACAAAAAATTGTCCGAAAGAATAGGAATGGAATGGGATTTTACGTATTCCTCGGAGGCCACAATCCAGTGGGAAGGCTGAGAGAAAGAAACAAGGCCTAAAAAGGCAGATGAGCCAAATCTGCCCAAAGCCTCCAATGGCCACATTCCCTGGCATTGCTGAGGACTTCAGCCAAGCTCCAAGCAAAAGGTGAGCCCCTGATTTTGGTGCCAAGGGAAACTCCAAGTTAAGAATGATCCAAATATGAAGCGCTTCTCACAAAACTCAGCTTTGCAAACCTTTCTTTGGGCTAAAAAAGAAAAGATGGGAATGCCCTTGGCAGAAAAGCAGCTGTGAGGCACAGCAGGCTTCAAATGCCTGTCAGCAGGAGCTCCAGGAGAAACGGCTGCTGGCTCCGGGCATCCTGGGCTTTCCAGGCAGGTTTTGTAGCGGATTGCAAGGCAGTTTTCCTGCCTCTGGGGGGTGGCACCTGCATCCCGCTGGAAAGGGAAAATGTGGAGAGAGGGGCAAGCGGGAAGACGGTTGCTGATGTGTGTCCTTGGATCGCAGTTCCTCCCGGTGAGTCTGTGCTGCTGGAAGTTTGAAGGAGATCAGTCCTGGAGTACGTGTGGGTTCACCTGTGGGGTTTGGGAGCGACGCCGGCCATGAAATTCCAGGGATGTTCCCTTTGCTGGAGTGAGAAGCAGTGGAAGCACTTTGCTGTCTGCTTCTTCATCGCCTGCGCCTCGGTCCCCTGGGGCTCCAGGTAATCCCCTCTCACCTTTGCTTTTCCAAGGGTCTCTAAATGAGGGCTTGAGCTTTGGTGTAGCTCCCTTTACAGGGAAGATCTGTTCCAGGAAAGGTCTCCTGGTCTGGACCGATGGCGTTGCAGGAAGAGCAGGAAACCCCGCAGCTCCTGTGGCTCCCTCATCCGATTTGCCTGCAGGCAGCAGCAAGGATCATTCCCAAGTGTCATGCCCTGGCTCCGTGACTCGGTGAGGTTGTGTTCCCCCAAAGGCCAGGGGCCGCTTTGTTTTGCGGCTCACGAAAGTCCAGCTCGGTGGTGCTGGGTTTGGTTTTTGTGTGTAATGAAGGCACTAAAAAATTCCCCTCCTTCACTGGCACAGCCCTGGAGTGGGAGCAGATTCCCCTTATCCCGCAGTTATCCCGCTCCTGCCCTGGATCCCTGCGGTGCCGTGTGTTCTCCAAGCTCACAGCACTGCTGGCTCTAAACAAGAAAAACAATCCCTGTTCCTTCTCTTCTCCGTCCTTGATGTTCCCAGGCCCTGCATCTCCCTGGCTATTCCCTGTGGGAGTCTTCATCTCCATCCCACCTTATCCCGATCAGGTAAGGGTCTGAGACGTGTTTAGCAGCAAATGCATTCCTGTGAAGAAAGCCAAGAGCAAAGAGCATCCAGATGCAGAGAAGTCTTTAGAAAAGCGTTCCAGACGTGCAAATGAGGGATGTGTCTTCCTGCATCTCCTGTTGTTTTTCTCTGTCACGTTTTGGAAGGGTTTCTCTCAGTGATTTCCTGCAGTCCAGGTGCGTCCCTTCTTTTGTCCAAATCCAGTGCCAGAGGATCGAACAACTGACGAGTGGGGCCTGGGATGAAAACGGTTCTCCTAAAATGAGGGAAACAATGCTAGAAGAGAAATGAGCATCCTTTTAATGCCTGGAATAAAAATGCTGGAAAAGGGCACTTTTTATTTGATATGGTGTCATTCTCCTTTTTTT